>NW_005871318.1:1190331-1204220 GCF_000147115.1 Myotis lucifugus
GAGACAGAAGTTTTCCCGCAGCAGACACAGCTGATTCTCACAGCCAGTCGGCCTGGTGGTCAAATCCCTCTAGTATTAACTACAACAATCAAGGCTTAACTAGAACAAGACTGCGCACAAAGACCACAAGGGGATGCACCAAGAAAGCATAAAAAATGCGAAGACAAAAAAGCATGACAGACATGGAGGATATAGAGCTAAAAAACGCAATTTTGAGGGCTTGCAATAATGTGCTAGAAGCTGCCAATAAACTTGATGAGAGCCTCATGAAATCTAATGAGACCCTCGATGCTATGATAAAGAACCAACTAGAAATTAAACATACACGGACTGAAATAAAGAATATTATACAGACACCCAATAGCAGACCAGAGGAGCGCAAGAATCAAGTCAAAAATTTGAAATGCGAAGAAGCAAAAAACACCCAACTGGAAAAGCAAAATGAAAAAAGAATCCAAAAATACGAAGATAGTGTAAGGAGCCTCTGGGACAGTTTCAAGCGTACCAACATTAGAATAATAGGGGTGCCAGAAGATGAGAGACAGCAAGATATTGAAAACCTATTTGAAGAAATAATGGCAGAAAACTTCCCCCACCTGGTGAAAGAAATGGACTTACAGGTCCAAGAAGCACAGAGAACCCCAAACAAAAGGAATCCAAAGAGGACCATACCAAGACACATCATAATTAAAATGCCAAGAGCAAAAGACAAAGAGAGAATCTTAAAAGCAGCAAGAGAAAGAGACTCAATTACCTACAAGGGAATACCCATACGACTGTCAGCTGATTTCTCAACAGAAACTTTGCAGGCCAGAAGGGAATGGCAAGAAATATTCAAAGTGATGAATATCAAGAACCTACAACCAAGATTACTTTATCCAGCAAAGCTATCATTCAGAATTGAAGGTCAGATAAAGAGCTTCACAGATAAGGAAAAGCTAAAGGAGTTCATCACCACTAAACCAGTATTATACGAAATGCTGAAAGGTATCCTTTAAGAAGAGGAAGAAGAAAAAGGTAAAGATACAAATTGTGAACAACAAACATGCATCTATCAACAAGTGAATCTAAGAATCAAGTGAATAAATAATCTGATGTACAGAAAAAAAAAAGTGAATGAGTGAGACACGTGATGCTGGGCTGATGTTGTGGCGTTCACTATGACGTTCGCTACTCCAACTAGCAGTGGGGTATCTAAAGCTGGCTCGTAACCTGAATTTTAGCTCACAACTCAAAGCAAAAAATTGGCCGAGAGACGGCTCGTATCTTGAAAAACTCGTTAGTCAGGACATTCGTAAGTCAAGGCCCCACTGTATTTATTTAGTAAGGCTTCTCATGATGTTTGTCTAGGTAAGGTAGTAAATATAGATTATAGTGTAGAATTGCAATTATTTGAAATTAGTATCTGTATAATGGTTCTGTGATCCTCAGAGGAATTATCAGGAGAAGCTCTTAATCCTTTCTATTAAATATTTTTATCACTTATTGGGATAAAGGTATAGGAGGCATGGATGCCAAACTCCAAAATGTCAGAAAGCTATGAAAGAAAAGAGATCAAATGGCAAAAAGAAAAAAAATCCGAATTCTAAATGATCTTAGTAACTTGAAACATAAGGTAGAAAGCTTAAAAAAAAAAGGAAAAAAGAAAGAATGAAAACAAGTGAACAAAAACCCTTAGGAAAATGAGTAAACTCTTACATAAATGTGTCATACAAATAAAATATAGGATGAGGTGACCGGCTCGGCAGCTGTTCATATCAACACCATCAACAACAAAATTTTCTAAATTCCTTCACATATGATATTTCTGGTTAATCTAAAGTAGCCTGATACAGTGTCACAGGTTGGCTCCAGGAAGCAGACGTGGAGCTTAGAAGACCAGATGTTTATCAGAGGTGCCTTTGTAATCTACAGCTGTGGAAGGACAGGAATGAAGCAAGAGCAAGCAAAGGGACAAGGCAAACTGATACAGTCTTATAATTGCCTTGGCTAAACACTTTAGAACTAGAATAGCTCTTCAGAAATGTCCAGAATTGGGCCAAAATGGCCCAGGCTTTATACTCCCACATTAATCAGTCACGGGATGTGGGATGCCCAGGGAAGACGGTATGACCTTGGACCGGCGGCTCTGTGCAGCTGAGGCAATCCCTGAAGGGCCTGACAGCTGAAGGCCATCGAAAGACAGAACTGCTAGCAGCTGGGTCAACAAATCCTTCAGGGAAGGGGTTTCTGGGCCACCTATCACAGTGTCCACCACAGTGGGAAACCCCAGTGCCTGTTCCAAGGCCATAGAAATGCTGGAGAGAATATATTTTTTTCGTGTTTTTAATACATGGTTAAGCATAAAAGAGCAAAGAAGTGTGCCAAAAGTGAAGAAGGAACTGACAGGCGAAGCATAAGAACCAGATACATGCCTTAGGTAATATGGTTTTAAGCTCTTTGAGAAGAAAATTAAAGCTTTAGGCTCTACGCAGAGGCATCCACCAGAATAGAGAACTGGAGGCTCATGCCTTCAGTGTGTCGTACACATTTGTAATATCCTTGAGGTGAAAGAACACTAACGTAAGATATTAACATAAAAATTGGTATGAAATGGTTCTATGATAGAGCCTCAATGAGGCAAATTCAGAAACACCCCATTGATGATCCCATCCTCAGTGCAGCTAAGGCTTCTGGGTGAAAAGAGCCAGCCAGAGGTGAGCTCACGTGCACAGTGGGGATGATACAGGTGAGAACTTTCAAATGCCAGAATCTACAAACTTAGAGCATCGGAAAGAGATGTCGAGAGAAATGTCTTTAAATAATAGTCAGAGAAATAAAGGAAGGAACAAAATACAAAAGGCAAATCAAGTGGCGGAAATAAATAGAAATTCTAGAAGTTAAAAATACAGACATTGAATAAAAAAAAAGTTCAGCAGATGACCCACTCAACAAGTTAAAGAGAAAAAATATTAAATTGGTAGACTGATATACAGAGATCACCTGGAATTCAGCCTAGAAAAAGAAAAAAAGGTAAAATATGGAAGTGTCTACTATATCAAGGAATCTTTTAAGATGCTAAGAAATTGTTCATTCATTAAATACTAATGAATACCTACTGTCTACCAGGCATTTTGCTGGACATGGGGAAAAATAATGAACAAGAAAATAACATTTACTCAGGAGATTTATGTTGGCTTCACTAAAACATGGTTCATCCTTTTCTAATTCATGACACCTATAAAATTAAGGGAAATAAATAAATGATAAAAAGTAAGAAGAACTACCTGGGAATGTAGTTTTGGGCTATTTCAAGCTCATGAGAAAATATGTGTGCCACTAAGCTCTTTACTGGATAGCCGTACCTGGAATAATGTGATCCTTTCTGGGCATCACAATTTAAAGTTGGATGTTGACAAATTGTAGAAAGTTCAGACTCTGAAAACAAAAATGCAGAATAGTCTAAAACATATATCATTTTAGAATTTATTAAGGGTTTCTCTAGCCAGGGAAGAGAATAAATAAGTACAAAACTTTCTAACCCTAACTTTCCAACCCTAAATTATTATGACTCAGCTTAAGCTTTCTGTGGCAGAAATTAACTTTTTGCCTCTTTTTTTTCTTCTAAGTTACACAGCCAAATTGTATTTCTAAGCTTTTCTTCTAGTTAGGTGAGGTGATATGGCTGATTCTGGCTAATTGCGTTGAATAAAAAGTGCTGTGAGCCACTATAAGCCGGGACCATAAAGAGCCTCACACAGGCATCTGTACTCTTTATCTGTGGACTTGGTACAAAACACAATGACCTTGAAAATCAGTGCTTGAGGTAGTAAAGCCATAAGAAGGAAGGAGCCATGATCCCTGAGTTACTACTTGGAAGAAAGCTTCCACCATTTAGCCACATTTATTTTGGACTTTACATGGTCAAAAATATGCTTTTATACTACTTGAACAATTACATATTTTGCTTTTATTTTTTTAGTGGTGTCTAGCATTACTAATACAATTTCTTTAAACAATGTTCCCTTCCAATTTTCACTCTGGCTTATTTAATTCATTCTCCTGGAATTCTAGTTATCACAGTTCTATGGCCTCCAGGGAGACACACTTGCTCCAAGTGAAAAGCTTTCTCCCCTACCTTGAATTCCATTTGTCACAGAGGTTATCATCTTGTCACTGATCCAACTTTTCTCAAGGTAAAGGCATTTCTTACTCATTCCTCTCTTCCAGAATTTAACTTGGATATCTGTTCCTCCACCAAACTGAATTACTTGAAGGCTGGGACTCTTTCATGCTCATATTTATACCCTCAAAACCTATCACAGTGCTAGGCATATAGCAGGTAGTTTTTGATTGAATCAAACTGTAGAGGTGAGTTGCAAATGTGAAGCCATTCCTCTGATCTCTTTTGTTCTTAATGAGAAATATCTACCAAAAAGAGCACAGAGAGCTACATATGCAAACATATAAAATTATTTCAGTGAAGGTTCTGTGTACACATTTGTATATAGAGGAAAACAGGTGGTTTTGAAATTAGTTATTTTGGGGTATAAAGCCACAGTTGTTGGGTTTTTTTTGCTGTTGTTCTCTTTACAAGATCAAGGAAACCTGAATGTGAGGCTATTTTTAACATGTAGGGCTCCCCCGGGCAAATGGTCTCTCACTAAATTGGTGAGTAATGGTAACGAGATTACTCTGAGAAGAGCACATGTCAGAAAATTGTAGTGCTCACTAACACGAAACAAGCCACAAGCCCTTCAGGAAATCTTACTCTGTTATTTCACAATCACATCTGTCTAGCTCAAGGCCAAATATCCAATAGATCCATGACTTTTATGAACAGAGGTAAAAATCTAGATAATGCTCAAGGGCAATGCATGCTTACCTTTCTCTGGGATCTGCGCTGGAAACAGAAATAAGAGAATACGAAGAAAATATGGTCTTCCTTGTTATTTTGAGAGACAAGAAGGAAAAGCCAGTGCTTGCTAAATAAAAAAAAATAAAAAAACATGCCATTATGGTGCTCCTCAATCAGTGCTCCAGAAACCTAGCCCGGCTCCTCCTTGGGCTTCCTGCCTTTCTCCTGCAGTGTCACACTGTGCAGTAGCTATGTGCTTCCATGTCTGCCTTGGCTCCTTACATAGGATTTGTGAGGATGGGAATCATTGTTTGCTACACACTTGGCACCTGGCACAATCTGAGGCTTTTGTAAATGTCTATCAAGTGCTTGTCAAATATCTTGGACTAGATTAAGTTCCATAAAACCAGATCATGGTCTTATTTGTGGAAGTATCCCCGCATACACTTGCTCAATCAGTGCTTGTTGAGTAGATGCAGGACCGCCCTCATGGAACCCTTTGAGAACATTCCATTCAATAACGTAGCCTTCTCATGATGAATCCTTGATATCACTCCTCAGTTCCCTTTCTCTACTCACAACTCAACCCTCTGGCTTCCCACATTCATTTTTTAATTGACGCTGCAACAATTACTGCAAACTCAGCAGGTTAAAAGAATGCTCGCTTATTATGCCACAGCTCTGCATGTCATAGGCTCAGAAATCACTGTTGAAATCACTATGTCAGCCAGGCTGGGCTCTCATCTGGAGCTCTGTGGGAGAATCAACTTTCAGACTCAGTGAGATTATTGGCAGAATTCAGTTCCATATTGTGGTAGAACTGGGTTCTCATTTTCTTGTTGGCCATTGACCAGAGCCCATACTCAGATTCTAAAGCCACCCAGATTCCCTGTCTCATGACCCCCTTTATCCTCCAAGCCAGCAATGTTGATCTGAGTACTTCTCCTATTTTGAATTTCTTTGGTCTCCCCTCTTGCATCATGCTCCCTTGCCTTCTTTTGCCACATCTCTGCTTCAGTCATTTGTTGTTGTTAATCCTCAATGGAATATATCTTTTTCCCGTTGATTTTTAGAGAGAGTGGAAGGGAGGGTAAGAGGAGGAAAGAGAGAGAAGGAGAGAGAGATAAATTGATGACTTGGATACATTGATTGTTTGTCTCCTGCACATGCCCTGACTGAGGCTGGGCATCGAACATACAACTCAGGTACATGCCCCTGACCAGAAGCAGAACCTGCAACCTTTGGCGTGGGGGCAGGCACTCTAACCACTGTACCATGCCAGCCAGGGCTCTGCTTTGTTCTTCTGCTTTAAGGGTTCATGTGATTACAGTGGCCTATCTGATGACCTGTGATAATCTCCCTATTTTACTCTGTATGGGCTGTTATAACAAAACTACCATGGACGGAATGGCTTAAACAACAAGCATTTACTTCTCACAGCTCTGGAGGCTGGGAAGTTCAAGATCAAGATGTTGGGAGATCCCATGTCTGGGGAGAATCTGCTTCCTGGTTTAGATGCAATGGTCTTCTCACTGTGGCCTCACATGGCAGAAGGAGCAAGAGAGCTCTCAGAGGTTCCAAGAGCTCCACCCTCGTGACCTAATTACCTCCCAAAGGCCTTAACTCCTAATCCCATCATTTTGGACATTAGGATCTCCACACATGAATTTGGGTAAGACAGACATTCAGTTCCTAACACTTTCTGATTTAAGGTCAACTGATTAGGAACCTTAATTCCGTATACAAAGTCCCTTCGCAGCAGTACCAATATTTGTGTTTAATTGAATAACTAGGGAATGGGAAACTAGGGGAATATCTTCAGAACTCTACCAAACTCAGAGAGAGCAAACAAAAGAGGGTGCCCACAATAGAAGCCAGTTTTTATGTAATCTCATCTCAGAAGTGACATCACATCATCGTACTCTATTTGTTAAAAACAAGTCAATAAGCTCAGCTCACATTCAGGGGAGAGAGATACACAGGCCTTGAATACTGGTAGGCAGGGATCACTTAGAGGCTACTTGCCACAGAAGGTAGAAGGGAAAAATAATTCTATTGTATTGTATGGCTCAGATTTTAAAAATTATTTATATAATCATAGTAATGTGAATACTTAACATTGATCTAACTAAAATTATCATAACATTACACTGAAAGGAACAGGTGACAGAATAGATATGTGCTTAGTGGGAGAAGAGGGAAGAAAGCTAAATCCTCATAGTCACTTGTGAGGAATCAATATAAAATATCTAAAAATCGAGAATCAATAAGTAGCAATATGTATGTCATTTAGACACATGAAGTGAAAATATCAAATAATCAGGTAAAAAGTTAAAGTTCTTCTGGGATGGAGAAATGGGAGGCTACTAATGGGTATGGGTGCTGATATAACAAACTGTATAGACATTTTTGACTCTTTAAATTCTATCTATCTATCTATCTATCTATCTATCTATCTATCTATCTATAGCTTTGATTAAAATAATGGATAAAAATAGCAAAAGAAGCGCAAACAGTTTTTCCACAGAAAAGTATTAAATTATTTTTATTCAATTAAAACAATTTAAGCATCTCTAGCTGACATAGAAAACTTTGACCCAAGAAATACTAAACAGAATGCAGAAGAAAAAGAGACACGTCCGGCTGGTGTTGCTCTGTGGTTGAGCACTGACCTTCAAACTAGGTCACGGTTCAACCCCTGTCAGGGCACATGCCCGGGTTACAGGCTTGATTCCTCATAGAGGGCATGCAGAAGGCAACCAATCCATGATTCTCTCATCATTGATGTTTCTATCTCTCTCCTTCTCCCTTCCTCTCTCTGAAATCAGTAAAAGAGTATTTTTTAAAAAAAAGAAGAGTGACAGTATCCAGTTCAGTGAAATAGCAGCTGTGTGATCATCTGTATATGTAAGCCAGATTGACCCACCCCTGAGGACTATGACAAGTGGCCAACAAGGCCAGCCCAGAACCTGACTATCTTTACAGCCACTCTTGTTTTCTAGTCTGGCTCAGCTACTGGTTTTATTTCTAGATATCATCCCAGCTTCCAGCATTCAATATTGTTTTTAATGTTAATTGTACAGCTTTTGGTATGGGAAAAACACTTGGAGATGTGAAAGTCTGTTCCTACGCCAAGCTCATTCCACAGTAGGGTGTGGCTGTTCTGCAGGAATGAACCTTGGCTTCACCACCCTTTGGTGGCACCACCCTCTGGCTGTCTTCTTCTTGTCCTGTGCATCTCATTCAAATGATGCTTTCGAGGGGGTTCTACCTGACCACCCAAACTCAAGTTCACTCTTCCACAGCCCCCACTACTGTTTCGCACATCATCCCGTCCTGTTTTATTCACAGCATTTGTCAGAATGTGAAATTACCTTGATCATTTATTTGTTCCTTCTTTTTTAAAAAATAAATATATTTTTATTCATTTCAGAGAGGAAGGGAGAGGAAGAGCTAGAAACCATCAATGATGAGAGAGAATCATTGATTGGCTGCCTCCTGCATGCCCCACACTGGGGATCGAGCTGGCAACTCAGGCGTGTGCCTTTACCGGGAATCGAACTGTAACCTGGTTCATAGGTCTGCACTCAACTACTGAGCCACGTCTGTTGGGTATTTTTTTGCCTTCTTTATTGTATTCACCATAGTATCCCTGAGGCTGACAACAAGTGCCTGGTGTATATTAGTTACTCAATAAATAATCAGTACTACTGCATTCAATCATTGATGGAATGTTCATTGCAGGCCATGAAAAGCAGTTCCTAGTTCCCAGCAGATTATTGTCTAATCAATGTCTAATCAATACATATGCAAAATGAGAAAGGACTTTGTCAGAATTTAAAACTAAAAACTAAAGCATGTATTCATGCAAATGTAACCTTTCCATCTCATCTGACTGTATCAAATGTCACTGCAATTTAATTTTCTAATAAATTACAGACATATGCAGTGTTTAAATGCAAAGTTTAATGAAGTCAATAAAATATGGGCAGGACATAAAGCAGTAGAATTTAAATTCCACTCCTGTCCTTTTCTAGCTAATTGAGAGATAAATGTCACTTACCTTGAGATAATATTTCCACAAAAGCTCTTAGAGAGGCATTTCAGCTCTAATATTCCAAAAAGATCACTGCTTACCACTATTTTTATGATAATGACACTAAATTTAAAACACATATATAGATAAAAACGTATCATTGCTATTGATTAAATATTTAAGTATGAGTGTCACAGAATGCTAAAACTATAAAGAACTTTGCTCTGGTCCAACTGCCTCATTCACAGTTGAGAAAAAAAAAAGATGTGAGGAAATGAAGTAAATTACTTTACAGGGGATGCACAACAAATTAGTAGTGGAGCAGAAATAAACCCTGCATCTTCTGATTCTCACTCCAGAATCATTCCATTGCACCAATAAGGCACAAATTCCATACATGAGGGTTTCACCCTCATGATCTGACAAGACCCACCTCCTAATAGTGCCCCGGGTGCTGGATTTCATTCATACATGAATTGTAAGCAGACACAAATATTCAAACATAACACCTCTCAAAAGACATAGTCCACAGTAATACTGGATTTCTGACATTTCAGACTGCCTATCCCCCTGATTTCTTCTCCATACATTGAGTATTCCCTGCTAACAGTTTTTAGGGAGGTTCGGGGAGCAGTATTTCCTTAAGCTTCCATTGGCTCCCCCTAGTAATGCCTGGGTAATAAATCTTTCCTCAGCTCGAATTCTAATGCTGCCATATTAAACCTCTTGCTTTCCTGAAGTCTGTC
This sequence comes from Myotis lucifugus, assembly GCF_000147115.1. Classification (NCBI taxonomy): domain Eukaryota; kingdom Metazoa; phylum Chordata; class Mammalia; order Chiroptera; family Vespertilionidae; genus Myotis; species Myotis lucifugus. The sequence continues at coordinate 1,199,951 of NW_005871318.1, forward strand.
TTTATTTCTATGTAATTATCAACATAACAACACTAGAATCCTCTTTATTTGGCCAAAATATGAAGCACAAGCCTTTTAAAAAGGCACAAGTCAGTGCAGAAGTTAAAACTATCACCGAGTGATGCCTCTGAGTTCAATAAAGGCTGCCAGCTTATACTGGGATGGGAGGTCCAGCCAAAACTGGTACAGCCTGTAGCCATGAAGAAGGACACCTTTTTGCATGAACAGTTCACTTCTTGTCTATCTCAGTTGTTGTAATAGGTGACTTTTGGGCACTTATGAAATGTATGACTTTTGCATACATTAATCCAGTTACTCCTTACACAAACTAGGAGCTAGTGCTTATTACCCCCACTGACAGCTCAGCAATTTGACAGGTGGAGAGGCAAGGCCACCGGCCACCCAGGTCTGCAGGCCTCCAAAGCCTATTTCCTCAACCATTCACCTATTCCGCCAGCCCAATAGATTTCTTTTCCCCAGTACAAATCATCTCAACAAATGTGATTTGAAAGGAAAATACCTGATCACTCAAGGCCACAATCCATGAAAACGTATTTATAATTCGGGAAGAGGAAGTGGGGAGGGTATTCTCTCCCAACCACGGTAGGCAATCTGTTCAGTTCCCAAAGCATGAAGCTTGATTTTCTTTTTATCTGGCTTTTATGTTCAAGGGAGTATGGCAGGAATCAAGCATTCCCTCTGGATGGTGGAGTAATAAATAACTTTCATATCATTTTTCACAGATACTATGACTAAATTGAGACCAGGAAAGATATAGACAACTATGACAACAAACTGATGATGAATCTATTTTTAAGAGCAACTGTTAAATTAGGAAGATTTGTCAAATTAAAAACAAAAACTTAGGAGGAAATAAATTGGCACCAATTCTAAGAAATTCAAAGAAGATTCAGAGCTAGAGTAAATAAGCAATCCAACCAGCCCAGAAAGGGTAGAGATTATTACTTTCCAGTTTTACACAAAATTATGAATGTTCTAAAGCAAAAAGAAAGTTCTATACCTTGAAAGACTTAAAATATCATTGGAAATAGAAGAAAATACTTCTGAAAAAAATAAAAACTTTGTACTCAAAATGAAATACTATATAATAAAAGGCTAATATGCAAATCGACCCAATGGCAAAATGAACGGTTGCTATGATGCACACTGACCACCAGGGGGCAGATGCTCAACACAGGAGCTGCCCCCTGCTGGTCAGTGTGCTCCCACAGGGGAGCACCACTCAGCCAGAAGCCCTGAGCCGGGCTCGTGGCTGGAGAGCACAGCAGCAGTGGCAGGAGCCTCTCCTGCTTCTATGGCAGTGCTAAGGATGTCCAACTGCTGGCTTAGGCCCGCTCCCCAAGGGTAAATGGTAGCTACATCAAAATACCTACATCATTTCACCTCACTTCACCTCATCACATAGGCATGTATCATTTCACATCATCATAAGAATGGAAGTACAGTACAATACTATATTTTGAGAAAGAAAGATCACATTCACAAAATATTTATTATAGCATATTATAATATTTATGTTTTATTATTAGGTATTATTGTTCATCTCTTATTATGTCTAATTTCTAAATTAAACTTTATCATAGGTATGTATGTATAAGAAAAAACATAGTATATATAGGGTTTGGTACTATCCATGGTTTCAGGAATCCACTAGGGCAGTGGTTCTCAATCTTCTTGGCCCTTTAAATACATTTCCTCATGTTGTGACCCCCAACCATAAAATTATTTTCGTTGCTACTTCATAACTGTAATTTTGCTACTGTTATGAATCGTAATGTAAATATCTGATATGCAGGATGTTCTTAGGTGACCCCTGTGAAAGGGTCATTTGACCCCCAAATGGGGTCACGACCCACAGGTTGAGAACCGCTGCACTAGGGGTTCTTGAAACATATCCCCTATGGATAAGAGGGACTACAGTATTGGTTAAGTATTTGCCTTAAAAATAAGTAAGAAAAGAATGATTAAAAGGAGGAAATTTTAAAATTGTTATTACTAATTAATAGGTGGAAAATAAAATTTTAAATGCAGAAGAACAAAGTCAATTCAAATATAAAGTAAAAATAAGGAAACAAAAAAAATCCCTAATTTAAAAAGACCTTCTAATTGACATGTTCTATACTTGCTAACAAAATATTGACAAGTGGCTCTAGCTTAAGTAGATTAAGAAAGATTTTATTTTGGATGTATGATTTATCAACTATGAGAAAAACCATGAATCCATCTAGAACCCAGATGCAGGTTAGTAATATAAGGCATGGAGTCCAGTAAGTTCCTGTACAGACAAGGATCATAAAAGCTTGGAATTTCACTCCTAGTAAAGGCCTCTAGGAATTTGTGAATTTCATTTTCATTCCAACAGAAAAGTGAGAAATCAAATTGTAGCAAGTCAACTGAGCACTCCCCTCCCTTAATTCTTGGCTCCATCAAGTCTCCAGGGCACTCAAATATTTCAATTCCATGCAAACACTTAGCAAGCATCTCCCATATGTATGGCCAGATCCTGTGTTAAGTAGCATTGAATTTAAATACAGACAGCACATATCTGTAACTTTTAGAGTTGAAAAAAATACAGCCTCATTATTTTAAAAAGTTGGAACATTGAATGCTTATGCTCAATTTTGTATTCAAAAATATTTCTCAGATATTCTTCTGAATATATTTGTATATTGTAAAATACTTTCAAATAGAATATATAAGGCTTTTCAAATAATTTGTAGGAAAAGAACAAGAAACTTTGTAACTTTTCTCCTTTACTACTTTGAAATTACTTTAAGATACCTCATCATTTAGATGTTTAACAAAACAGTCAGATTTATATAACATAAGAATTATATAACAAGGTGTTTATCAAAATGTTAGATTTTTAAGATGGTACCTTTTCTTTTTATTTTATCTTTATTCTTGTTAACTAAAATAATGCACACAAAAGCAGATCCCTGCATCATCTATTTTCTTTTCCTATTCCAATTCCCAGAAACAACCACTTTTAATATTTTTGACTTTTTATTTGGCTGTTAATATAGTTAATTTCATATTCATTAATAGGTTATTTATACTACTCTTTTATGATTTTTAAAATTAAGTCTTAACTATCAATTCATACTATGTAAATGAGAATTTTACTTTCATAGTCAGCCCCCTCACCCTCTCCCATGCAAACATATTAACTCATCTTTTTTTGTTTAATTCTTTATTGTTTAAAGTATTACATACAGTATTACATATGTCTCCTTTTCCCCCCTTGACCTCTTCCCGGCCACCTCGCCCCCCACCCCCAGCACATGCCCTCACCCCCCTAGTGTCTATGTCCATTGGTTATGGTTATATGCACTCATACAAGTCCTTTGGTTGATTTCTTACCTGCCCCTCCCCCCCTCCACTGCCTTCCCTCTGAGGTTTGACAATCTGTCCCATGATTCTGTGTCTCTGGATCTATTTCTGTTCATCAGTTTATGTTGTTCATTAAATTTCACAAATGAGTGAGAGCATGTGATACTTATCTTTCTCTGACTGGTTTATTTCGCTTAGCATAATGCTCTCCAGGTCCATCCTTGCTGTTGCAAATGGTACTAGTTTTTTTCTTTTTTATAGCAGCGTAGTATTCCATTGTGTAGTGTACCACTGTGGGTTTGTTTTTTTTTTTACTTTATTGTCTGAAGTTTTACATATGTCTCCTTTTTCCCTGATTGAACCCCCCCCCCCCCCCCCAACCATTCTCAACCTGGGCTAGCCCCCACTGCACCAGTGTCTGTGTCCATTGGTTATGCTAATATGCATGCATACAAGTCCTTTGGTTGCTCTCTAACCCCCCACCTCCCCTACCATTTGTCTCTGGATTTATTTTTTGTTCATCAAATTATGTTGATCATTACCAGTATATCCCACATATGAGTGAGAAAATGTGATATTTACCTATCTCTGACTGGGTTATATCACTTAGCATTATTGCTCTCCAAGTCCATCCATGCTGTCGGAAATGGGAAAGAGTTCCTTCCTTTTTTATAAGTGATGTAGTATTCCCATTGTGTAGATGTTACCACTTGTTTTTAAATCCACCTCATCTTGTATGATGGGCACTTAAGGCTGTTTTCCAATCTTAGCATATGTAATTTGGTGCTGGTATGAACCATAGGAGGTGCATTTGTCTCTTCTCGAATGGGTGGTTTCTGAATTCCTGGGGAATATATTCTAAAAAGTGGGGATAACTGGGTCCAAAGTGGGAGTTTCCCATAGTTCTATTTTTTTG
>NW_005871318.1:1204482-1206461 GCF_000147115.1 Myotis lucifugus
TAACACTGGCAAATATGTTCTCCATGCTGTGGGCTCTTGTTGTTTTGTTGATGGTTTCTTGCTTTTTATTTGATGTAGTCCCATTTATTTATTTTCTCCTTAATTTCCATTGCCCTAGGAGCTATATTGATAAAGATATTGCTATGAGACGTGTCTGATATTTTGCTGCCTATGGAGTCTTGTAGGATTTTTATGGTTTCCTGACTTACATTTAAGTCCTTTATCCATTTTGAGTTTATTTTTGTCTATGGTGTAAGTTGGTGGTCTATTTTCATTTTTTTTTGCATGTATCTGACCAATTTCCCCAACACCATTTATTGAAGAGACTGTCTTGACTCCATTGTATGCTCTTGCCTCCTTTGTCAATTTCTGGGTTCTCTGTTCTGTTCCATTGGTCTATATGTCTGTTCTTGTGCCAGTACCAAGCAGTTTTGAGAACAGTGGCTGTGTAATATAACTTGATATCTGGTATTGTGATTCCTCCAACTTTGTTCTTCCTCAGGATTGCTGCAGCTTTTCAGGGTCTTTTTTTTGTTCCATATGAATTTTTGGAGAGTTCTTTTTCTAGGTCTGTGAAATATGCCATTGGTATTTTAATGGGGAGTGCATTAAATCTATAGATTGCTTTGGGTAGTATGGACATTTTAATGATGCTGATTCTACCAATCCATGAGCACAGTATATTCTTCCATCTGTTTATGTCTTCCTCTATCTCTTTTTTCAATGTCCTGTAGTTTTCTGAGTATAGGTCTTTTACCTCCTTAGTTGTTTATTTCTAGTTATCTCAATTTTTAAAATATATTTTATTGATTTTTTACAGAGAAGAAGGTAGAGAGATAGAGAGTTAGAAACATCGATGGGAGAGAAACATCGATCAGCTGCCTCCTGCACACCTCCTGCTGGGGATGTGCCCGCAACCAAGGTACATGCCCTTGGCCGGAATCGAACCTGGGACCCTTCAGTCCGCAGGCTGACGCTCCATCCACTGAGCCAAACCAGTCAGGGCTAGGTATCTTAATTTTTTTGGTGCAATGGTAAATGGGATTGTTTTTTGTTTGTTTGTTTTCCTTTCTGTGAGTTCATTATTGGTGTATAAAAAAGCCATAGATTTCTGTGTGTTAATTTTGTATCCATTAACTCATCTTTACCAGTTCTTCTAAAATATCTGTATCAGTCTTTCTTATTTAATCAAGGTTTATTATTTACATTTCATGACTATGTAAACATAATGCAGAGTAGATCCATATGGTATCTTATGGTTTCATTTCCCTTCTCCTACAATATTTTGCTCCCTGGAATTAATAATTTCCTCATTTAGTCCTATTGTTTCATTTACTATGTAACTGTCACAAATTCATCCCCCAACTCTTTGACAGAGCTGAACTCCAGCACAACAGGAAACTGGTAAGTTTATCCTGTTTTTCCTTGTAAACATCCTTCCTGGAGCCCTCTCTCCTCTTGTTCTGAACTGGCCTGGTCACCTTTGAGGTCTGCCATACTTCAATTGTCCTAAGACTTTTCTTCTGGGTCATCCAGGGAATTGCCTACACCTCACCCGGATGTTACAAACCCTGTTTCCAAGACATCTTGCCTTCTCTCTCTTGGATGATGTCCTATCTCTAAGAATGCGTATCTTTAGGAGCTTCCTGAAAAGGGTACTTGGAAGCCAAACTTTTAAAGAACTTTCAGGTCCAAAAATGTCTTTCTTCTACCTATACGGGTTCGGCTGGATATAGAATTCTGTTCTATAACTCCATTGTCTCTAGCTTCCCATATTATTTTCAGGGGTCTAATCTTACTCTGATTCCCAACCATTTACATGTAACCCATTTCTACCCCTCTCAGGTGGCTTTTAGAATTTTCTTTTAAACTATAGTGTTCTAATATTTTTATGGCGATATGCCTTGTTTTGGTTTTAGTTTTTTTTGTTTTGTTTTTGTTGTTGTTGTTTTTTTGTCACCCTTTTTGCTGGCCAATTA
>NW_005871318.1:1206561-1227676 GCF_000147115.1 Myotis lucifugus
TCACATTTTTCCTGCTTGTTTAGTGCACTGTCAAGTCTTTCCTCAAACATCTGATGATTTGTGGGTAACTTATTAGAAATTAACTGCTTCAGTGTGGGATTTTCTGATTGGTGAGCTTCACTTCAAGATGATTTAGGAACACAGTTGTCTTTTTGAAGATTCACACAAGTAGTCTTTGTAGTACTTTACTCTCAGGCAAGTTATGTTTCCCAAATAAGAATCTCCCAGTCTTGTGGTTTAGGTTTAGGGAGATGGTTACAAGCTTTATTGTTGGTGTTCAGGAGGCTGACTCGGGGCTGAGTATAGATCTCTACCTAACATCATCTGTTTTCAGTAAAGTGTCTCTATCTTACGTTCAGTTGTGTAGAGCCTCTCTAATTTGAAAATTTGTGTAATTCACCTTCTCTAGACAATAAACCTCAAGCTGCTGGCCAGAGAGAAGAAGAGGCAGTTGGCTTGAAGAAGCAGATATGGGGGTCTAACTGCTAATATAATAAAGATTTTCAACCAATCTATCTGTTTTTAGCCCCACCTCTTACTTTTCTAGATACCCGAGGTCCGAAATTTTTGAGCCTCTCTCAAGTTCTGCAGGGTGAACCATTTTCTTTTTATTGGCTTTCCACATTACAAGCTTGTATTTCAGATTTTTTCAAGTCAGTTAAGTCAGTTATTTCTAGTTCCTCCAAACTCCTGCTTTCATAATTTTTGAAATGAGTTATCTGATGTAAATTTATGCCTTAATGTCCTTGTACATTTGTAGCCTTTAAAAATGTTCTTTAGCCTGGCCAGTGTGATTCAATGGTTGAGTGTCGACCTATGAACCAGGAGGTCATGGTTAGATTCCAGGTCAGGGCATATGCCCAGGCAGGTTGTGGACTCAATCCCCAGTAGGGAGTGTGCAGGTGGCAGCCGATCAATGATTCTCTCTTATCATTGATGCTTCTCTCTCTCTCTCTCTTTCTCTCTCCTCCAGTCTGAAATCAATACACATATATTTTTAAAAGCCCTTTATTTTTATTCTAGTGAGAAATGGAGAAGAAGCAGAGGCAAACATGTGCATTTATTCTGCCATGTTCATCTGGAACAATCTTTGTCATTTTGTAAAGCAATTCAATATTCTTTTTTAATTTTCATGATTTTATTTTAAGAGTGTGTCAATATAAAGCAGTTTCTTAAAGGACTATATTGTAATTGCAAACAGAGACTTTTTAAAACACCTGTCTTCTTAATTTTCAATATGTAGTGGTTAAAAGCCTACAAAATAGAAATGAACCGACCTGTAATAAAATTATGCCTCGGTCACTTACTGTTTGTGGCATCTGTGGCAAGTGACTTGACTTCCCTTCCTTTCCTATAGAATGTTAACAATAATGGTACCTATTTCATAGGATTAAATGAAATAATTCATATGTTGCATGCATTTCAAAGAGTGTGGTGAGTGTTCCCTACTCATGGATAAAGTCACAGACCACGCTAGGAGTTTGGGTTTTATTCTGAGGCCAACAAATTCTTTTCAAGCAGGATGGTATAATGATCAAATTTGTGGTTTTGAAAGATCATTCTGGGTTGTGGCACAGAGAAAAGATGTAAGGGGCAGGACTCCAAGAAGAGATTAGGGAGTTGCTTTAGTTATTTTATTTTAAAGAAATAAACTGAAACCAAGGTAATAACACCAACAGTGTAAAGAGATGACGTACAGAAGCTTCCAAACGGCAAATTTTCCAGAACTTGAGGACCCATTGCATACTGGGAAAGAAGGAGTCAAAGATGCCTCCTGGTTTCAAGCTTAGGAAACTGGGTGGAGAGTGACAGGCAGGTTTGGGAAGGAATCATCATGCGTAAGGGACCTCAGAAACATTTAAGTGACCATATCTACTAGGTAGTTATATATTTAGGCCTTTAGATCAAAATAAAGATCTAAAATAGATCTATCAAATTACATTCTAAAACCTATTCAAGTAATAGAGAGGCTTGCAGTCAGGATTCTCTTTGTGGAATACCATGAAATAGCAAAAATAAATAGTAAAGAGTTTTAAAAAATTAAATAGATACATGCTTATATGATATTAAACAAGTGGGATCAGACACAAAATATATACATGGGAGAAAATGTATTATTCTACCCATCAGTTGCATTTTTCTCATAAAATCTGGAAGACATAAACATTGTTTGATTTTTAAGAACCACTGCATGAGCTCCTATAAGACCATTATACTAAAAGTATTGGAACATAATATGGACAAATTCCCCCTTAATTAAATTTTTAAAAAGCTTATTTTAAAAATAAACAGATGTTAAGAGTGCCTGTTCATGTTTTTAAATGGTCAAAGATAACATCTTACCTTCTGAGCACCTAAAAAAATTCTTCACTGGGTTTGTTTATTCTCTATGATCTATATTTAATAATTCTAAAATTCCTATTATTGCTTCTTTTGACCTCTGGTTTTGAGGTTTAAAAATGGGCAAAGGACCTGAATAGACATTTTTCCAAAGAAGACATACAAATGAAAAGATCATCAGGAGAATGCAAATCAAAACCAGAATAAGATGTCACCTTACATCTGTTAGGATGGCTATCATGAAAAAGACAAGAATAGCATATTGGCAAGGATGTGGGGGGAAGGGAGCTCTTGCACAATGTTGGTGGGAATGTATATTGGTGCAGCCACTATGGAAAACAGTATGGCAATTCCTCAACAAATTAAAAATTGAACTAGTATTTTGATCCAGAAATCCGATTCTTAGGTATATAACCAAAGAAATTGAAATCAGAATATCCAAGAGATACCTATATACCTATGTTCATTGTAGCATTATTCACAAAAGCCAAAATATGGAAGCAACCTAAGTATTCTTTAAGGAATGGATGAATAAAGAAAATATGGTACCTACATGCATTGGAATATTACTCAGCCATAAAAAAGAAATTATGGATAAACCTGGAAGGCATTATACTAAGTGAAATAAGCCAGACAAAGAAAGAAAAAGAGTGTGCAGTATCACTTATATGTAGAATCTAAGGGGGAAAAAAGCAGATTTCATAGAAACAAGTAGAATGGTGGTTGCCAGGGGCTGTGAGATAGAAATTGAGGGGATGTAGGTCAAAGGTAAAATTTTTCAATTATAACAAGAATAAGTTCTGAGAATCTAATGTACAGCATGATGACTATAGTTAATGATATGGTATTGTATATTTGAAAAAATGCTGAAAGTAGATTTTAAGCATTCTCACCACACACACACACACACACACACACACACACACACACACACAGTTAATAGTGAGTTGATGGATATGTTAAATCATTTTATTGTAGTAATCATTCCACAATGTATATGCATATCATATCATCACATTATACATTTTAAATATATACAATTATATTTGTCGATTACTCCTCACTAAAGTTAAAAACTTTTTTTAAAAAAAGACTGCTGCCCAGTTGGTGTGGCTCAGTGGTTGAGCATCACCCCATAAACCAGAATGTTGAGGTTTAATCCCCAGTCAGGGCACATGCCCATGTTGCAGGCTTGATCCCCAGTGGGGAGTGTGCAGGAGGCAGCCAATCGATAACTCTCTCTCTCATCATTAATGTCTCTCTCTCTCCCCCTCCCTTCCTCTCTCTGAGTCATAAAAATGTATATAATAATAATATATATAAATGCTAAAGACTTTTATTTTAGTGACCACTCATTCTTTTGTACTCCTCAGAAAAAGATTTAATAAGACCATGATTTGAAGACAACCTAACTCTCCTATGTACAGTAGTGAACATAAAGCCTTGCCAATCGCTGCAACTTATCAAAAAGTACTTCCCCAAAATTGACTAAGTCAGGTATGTAACATGCATGCAAAAAGCTGAGGTGCCTTGCCATTCTCCTCCTCTGCTTGTACTTCATATAAATGTACTGTTCGAGCCAAAGCCGGTTTGGCTCAGTGGATAGAGCGTCAGCCTGCGGACTGAGGAGTCCCAGGTTCGATTCCGGTCAAGGGCATGTACCTAGGTTGCGGGCACATCCCCAGTAGGAGATGTGCAGGAGGCGGCTGATCGATGTTTCTCTCTCATCGATGTTTCTGACTCTCTATCTCTCTCCCTTCCTCTCTGTAAAAAATCAATAAAATATATTTTAAAAAAAATAAATGTACTGTTCGGAATGGGCCATCAGTCTCAAGGTGCTCAGCTGTGACTGTGGTTCCCTGAGGTCTGCAAAAGAACAGCCTCCTTTGAACTTCTTTGGGGATTCTCAAAGCAATTGCTTACAACCAAAGTAATCTTGCTCTGCTAGTCTTAACTGATTGGGCCCAAGATCATAGTCCTATGCCAAGGGAAGCCCATTACTGATGTTCTGTTACAGCTGGCAACCAACCAACCCCAAATAAGAGCAATAGATGCCTTAAAATATAAAAGGCCAGATATCAAATGAATGAATTAAAATATTAGTAAGATTCTAATGAGGTTGCCATAAAACTACCTTAGGGCAAGGAAAAAATATGGAGCAGATTCTTGGAGTTAAACCTATTTCCTGTCAATATCCCAGGATATGGAAGACTCCTAACTCTTCCTTTTGGTGCCAGCAACAAATATTTCTAACTGGAGGACTTTACTGTTCATATTACTGCATGAAAGGCAAACACACGGAGATGCCTCTGGTACTCACCCATAAACTTGCCCTCTGCTCCTTCCCCCTTAGGACCATGACGTGCATGAGAAGGCTCTGGCTTGGCTGGCATCAGAGAACTCGGTGATCACCCATTTCCCTGTGAACTCAGGCAAGTTGAATCTTCCCTGAACAAGTCTGTCTTTTCATTTATAAGAGAGGAGAATTAAATGGGATGATTTCTAAGTTTCTCTCTGAGTCTATTTGATGAGAATAGTTTTAGATCTGCTCCCTGTCTGAAGAGTAGTGTAATAGGTAGAATATGCACTCCCCCTACACTCCAAAGATGTCCATTTGCTAATTACTGTAACCTGTGAATATGTTACCTTATGTGGCAAAAGGGACTTTGAGAAGGTGATTAAGGATCTTGAGATGGGGAGATAATCCTGGATTATCTGTGTGGGCCATGTCTCCACAAGGGTCCTCATAGGAGACGGGAGGAAGGGTCGGAGTCAGAGGAGAGCAATCAGCAGAAGCGGAGATTGGAGCAACGTGACCATGAGCCAAGTAATGCTGGCAACCTCTAGAAACTGGAAAAGGCAAGGAGCGATTTTCCCCTGGAGCCTCCAGAAGGAATGCAGCCCTACTGAAATCTTGATTTTAGTCCCAGATGAGACCCATTTTGGACTTCTCCCCTCCAGAAATGTAAGATAACAGATTTATGTCATGTGAAATCACTAAATATGTAGTAATTTTGTATAGCAACAATAGGAAACTAATATATGAGGTCATCTGGAAAGGAAAGGAAAATACTTTGGCCTGTTTCAGTTAGAAGAATAAGATAAGAATAAGATGAGAGGCCACTAAAAAATAGTTTTGCCTATAAAAAATTTAAGGCTGGAAAAAAGCAGTTGATGCTTTCTGGAAGGCGGCAGGAATGTGATGTTATGTAAGTTGACATGGGGCAGAGAGGAAAAAATCAGGTGATATTTCATACCAACTGTAGTTTTGTTTAACAACCATACATTATATCGCAATTAATCTAAATAATACTTTTTAAAAAATGTACAAATATCCACTTTTCTTTAAATTCAATGATAATGGAGATCAAGAAGAGATGAACTCTGCTTAAATATCACCTCCCCCCACCATACACATACAAATGCTATATCGCTAAATGTAACATTATTTATATTTTTATATTTTTTATTCAGTTATTCCACAAATACTTATTAAGCACCACTATGTATATTATGCTAGTACAGAGAAAGGCAATGATAAAGTAATTATGATAATAATAAGAAGAATGATAACTTTATGGTTCTTACAAAGTGGTATAGAAGAAACTATTAAAAGGGACAAGGAAGGGAGGAAAAAAGGCTTTATGGTTTTACCAAACTCTTCATGAAGAGAGCGAGAAAGAGAGAAAGAAAAAAGAGAAAGGAGAGAAAGAATAGGGAAGTGAGAGGATAGAGAGATATATTATCAAAGCCACTCATGGTCCCACAACTAGAATACAAGTAGAAGACAACACAATTTATTTACATTTTGATCTTGGTTTCATCATTTTCATTCCAGTTTTTTTTTATGGATACATGCATGTGTATACATTATGTAGAATACATACCATTTTTTCACATAAAGTATAGAATTATAGGAGCATATAATATGGGGAGGGGTAGCTAACTTATGGGGAATCAAAGTTAGCTGCCTTTCCCCATATTATGTGCTCCTGCAAAGGCTGCTCACTTGGGGGCAATGCTTAAGCAAGATGAGTAGAAGCTGGCAAGATGAAAAGGGATGGGGGAGGGAGGAATGATCTAGATGGAGAGAATAGCACAAGCAAAAGTCCCAAGACAGAGGCAACATAGAGCCTTAAAAGGAAATTGAGTAGAACAGAATGACTGGAGCTCAGAGAGGCCAGGGAGGGAGGGCGCATGAGGAGGAAACGGCCTGGTAGAGGAAGGCCAAGTTAGCCAGCATCACAATTAAAATGATTCTAGAGGCATGTGAAGCCACTGACGCCTTCAACTAGGAAGGTAACATGATCAGGTTTATGTTTTTACTGTGTAGAGACTGGAATGCAGCATGCTCACAAGAAAGTTGAGAAGAGGAGCCTAGTGGTGAACATCAAATTCAGGGAATCGAGAGGCTTGTTATCAAGTTCCAACTCACCTACTAGGTAGTAATAATGGTTATCATATATCAAGAGGTTACTGTGTGCCAGGCACCCTTTCAGTGTTCTACCTGTAGTAACACATTTACTCTCCCCAAAATTCTATGAGGTAGGAATCATTACTATCTCCATTTTAAAGAAAAGGAAACTGAGGCACAGAAAGATATGTATCTTGCCTCAAATCACTTAGCTAGTAAGTTACAGAACCGAGATATCGCCCAGACAGTCTGGTTTCAGAGTCTGTGCTCAGCACCACCATATTACATTGCCTCTCGTGACCAACTGCATGTCCCAGGGAAGTCACAAACACATTGCTTCCCCTGCCAGACAAAGCAGTGGTGACTCACTGAGCCACATTTGTCATCCAAGGGGGTTGACCTGAATCCACACCATCTCAAGTCCTTCTGGTTCTGTTATTACAATTTTGTCTGGAGAACCAAGATTCTGCATCCTGTTCTTTACCCACCATGAGTCTTTGGAGCCCGCCCGAGAGGAGTAGCCACAGTCTTTGAGTGTGGCTGCACTTAGAACCTACCTCAGAGTCCCTGGAGGTACAAAAAGATGATTGCACTCTCTATGTTTTTCTTTCTGATCTCGGGGCCTGCTCTATTAAACCCACTCCAGCTCACTCCCATGTCCCAGACCACTCACTACACAGCCATCCTCCAAATATTCTCCTTGATAAAGCAAAATGTAAATGAATCCTGGCTATTTCTAAGTCATGAGACTATAAGTGACTTTATAATCTCTCTCTTTTCATATTTTTTATTCACATAAGGAGCATGTCTTAGCTATTTAATCAGAACAAGCATATATTTCTTTAGATGTGTTCTTATCAGACATCTATTTTTTTTGGCATTTAACTGGATAGTTTCGCAAGATTCAATTCAGTAATCATTTTGAATATGGCTCCTCAAATTAGGATAGAATTTACAAAAGATCCAAATTGAAAATAGGCCAAGAAAATGTATCTCTTGTAAATGAGTCAATAAAATTATGGAATGTTAGAACTATAAAGATCGTTAGCATCATCTAGTCCACTGATTTTCAAACTGTATCTCCATGAATGTTAGGGTTCTGTAAATAAGTCTTGGGGCTACCGCAGAGGGTAAGAGGGAGACAAACTGGGTGTGGATCTGGATCCTCCATCTCTTCCTCAATCAAAATAGTTTCTCTTTATATTCTTTTTTTTTTCAAAAAAGGAGTTTTCCTACTCTGAAATATATTTAGAATCTATTTTTTATTTTTTAAATTTCTTTATTGATTAAGGTATTACATATGTATCCTTATACCCCCAGTGCCCCCCCCCCCAACCCCGCACTCATGCCCGCACTCCCCTGTTGTCTGTGTCCATTGGTTAGGCTTATATGCATGCATACAAGTCCTTTGGTTGATCTTTCCCCCTTACCCCCACTCTCCCCTACCTTTTCTCTGAGGTTTGATGGACTGATCGATGCTTCTCTGTCTCTGGATCTGTTTTTGTTCATCAGTTTATGTTGTTCTCTCCATCTAAATGGCCTTCACTCTAATTTAAACATCTTCATCTCTATACTGGATTATTGTAACATCCTTATGACCTAATGTCCTTATCTCCAACCTTGCCTCTTTCCCCAATTTCATCTTATACCACTCCCACTCTACACTTCACTTACTGTACTCAAATCACACATTTACTTATTCTTCAAACACATCTATATTAGCCCAAATAGGACAGGATATGCTGAGCTAACAAACTGAAAATATCAGTGATTCTATAAAATGATTATTTTTCACTCATATCAGGGTCTGATATACTCTCCTCCAAGAAGTGACTCAAGGATCCAGGCTCCTTCTATTTGGGGACATCATCATCTTTTCATGATTGCCATGAAAAGGAAATGGGGAGGGTTTCCCAGCCCTGGAAATGGAACAAAGGCCATTGGTCAGAATGCAGTCACAAGACCTCAACATAATTATAAGGAATGCTGGGAGACATCATCTTTTAGAATGCCCAGAAAAAGGAAAATGACATAGGAGTTGGTGAACAATTGATGGCCATATAACATGAACTCTCATACCCACTCAGAGCAACTGCATTTTCTGTTATTCTTTAATAAAATTTCCTTTCCATAGCTTTTTGTATAACTGAATTATTTTCATTTTTCTAGTTTAAGCTTGGTTTTACTCTCCTCCAAGAGGTTTCTCTAATCATCTTAATCAAAATAGTTCACTGTGGTAGAGATTGCTAGTTACCTCTCATTATCTTTTCTACCTTCACTTTTGGCAGTGAGAACTTTTATGATTAGCTGAATATATTACTGGCCAGCTAAAAAACTATATTTCCCATCTTTCTCTGTATCAGGTTTGGTCATGTGACTAAATTTTGGGAATGAGATGTAAAAATTTTGTGAAACCTCTCAGAAGTTTCCCTAAAGAGATGAGGATAGTCTTCCTTCACACCTTGCTCCCTTCCCTTCTGTTTCCTTAATTGATGAAGTTCAGATTAATTTAAGCAGACACCTTGGACTATAAGGCAGCACTCTGGTAGGTTGGAGCATTCCTTGGAATAAACTTATGTTCCTGGTAACTCTATGGTGTTACCATAGCAGACCTAGACTCTTATCTCAGGATTCCTTAAATGAAAGAGATAAATTAACTTCTACCTTGTTTAAGACAATATTAATTTTTATAAACCACTGATTTAGTACAACCACTTTAGTATGCAAATAAGAAAAGTGAGACCTGCCCTAACCGGTTTGGCTCAGTGGATAGAGTGTCAGCCTGAGGACTCAAGGGTCCCAGGTTTGATTCCGGTCAAGGGCATGTACCTTGGTTGCGGGCACAACCCTAGTAGGGGGTGTGCAGGAGGCAGCTGATCGATGTTTCTCTCTCATCAATGTTTCTAACTCTTTATCCCTCTCCCTTCCTCTCTGTAAAGAAATCAATAAAATATATTTAAAAAGAAAAAGAAAAGTGAGACCATATGATTACATGGTTATAAAGATGAAAGGACTGGATGGAGTTGATCTCTGATTTCCAGTATAGTATTCATCACACAGTGACAGTCTTTACAGAATTTTTTTAGAAAAAAGAAAAACCAAATATAATGAATCATTACTGTGTGTGAGACATAGATGGTTCCTGCCCTTGTCATGATGACAAATGCATAATTATGATACATCATGGTAAGTAGATATGTACATATGCATGGTAGCACAGAAAAATGAAGGAAGGAGGTGGTTTAATTCTGCCTTGCATTATCAGAATGGTAAGAAGCAATATAGAAGTTGGGACTTGAAGGGTAAGAGCTTTCCAGGTATAAGGATAGAAGATATGGAGTGAGAGAGGTATTCTGGGCAGATAAAACCAGCACACAAAAGCATGTAAGAATGTTGTGTGCAAAGAACAATCAAAGCAGAAAGAGTGAAAAATTAACAAATGAACCTAAACATTTAGAAGTTTAGGCTCAAGACAGACTTTAAAGGTCTTTGTATACAAACAAACCCTGGACTAGATCCATAGGGAAGGAAAATTTATGATATGATAGTGACTGTATTGGATTTGTATTAATTTTGAAGAGCTATTTCCCCTTTCTAATAGAAACCTGATTTCTTTCATAGAGATTGACTCTTTGAGAATACATATAGACTGAGGACCCACCCAGGGCTCCACTACCCTTGTCCATGGGGAGCCATGCAACCAAAGCTAAGCCACTCAGATGCTCCTGCTTTGGGCCCCGACTCTTCAACAGAAAAACATACAAACAAACAAAAAACACAAATAACTGTCACTTTAGTCAAGAGGAGGTCAGGGTCCTCAGCATAACATTGCTCCCATGAGACTGTCTTATGGCCTCCTCAACCCAACCCAGTGCCCAGATGGTAGGCTCTTCTCCTTCTTCCTGTCCATCCTCTGAATCCCTGTTATTCTTCTGATAGATTTATTTTGCTTAAGTTCAAGAGAATGGTTTCTGCAGCTTGAAGCAAAGAAATCTAACACATAAAGTATCACAATACATGAGTCACTAATGTTAGAAGGCAATGTCTCCACAACTCCATGTAGTTTCAGGGTTGAGAATAGGGCTTCAAGAGTCAGCACACTAATTTTGGCTTTTACACTACACTATAGCCACCAACCTAGCATTTGTTAGTAGAAGTTTACTGAGTCTTTTTATCTTATTTCTCAGTTGGTTTAGCAGGGGTGGGTAACCTTTTCTTTGCCAAGGGTCATGTGGATATTATAACATCATTTGTGGGCCACACAAAATTATCAACTTAAAAATTAGCCTGCTATATTTGATCAAACATTTAATTAACTCACCCCTAATGCCTGGCCAGGGCCAGACCAAATGATTTTGAGGGCTTTATAGAGCCTGAGGGCCAGACTTGCCTCACCCCTGCTTTAGAGTTTAACCAGGGAAGATGGAGCTATTTATTGAGCTCCCTCAAAGTTCCCAACAACCTATATTACCACAGTTAATCCATAGGACATCTAATGGGGAAAGTATTATCAATGTCCCTAAACAGCAGGGAACTGTGCCCAAGTAACAGAGTCAAGGCCAGAACTCTTATTGCCTAACTCAAGATTCCTTTTTTTTTTTTTTCTGAAAGGTATGGTCCAGCTGGCTTTTTAATCCCTCCTGCTGCGATCCCAAAACGTCTATTTTACAAATTCGGAGGAGTTGGTAATCATTTTGTCTTTGTCAAGGCGGAAAATTCATGCTTCCCGTCAGGAGTCTCTTAGGCCTGGCCCAGATAAAGCCACATGGTCTTTATGTGGATTCCTGCATTCCTCTGGATTCACAGAGCAGCGGCAAATGCCAGAAGGAGGTGTGCTTCAGCACAGGGTACAATGGACTTCTGAGTCTTCCTTAATTAAAAAGGGATTTAGGGAGTTTATTTCTATCAAGGACCTCAGATGAGTCAAAGAATACATTTTTTTTAAGATAAATGATCAGATTACCAAAAGTAATAGGAGATATTATTAAGGGTTCCATAAATACTTGGAGAATGACAAAGATTTTAAATGATGCAGGATAGAAAATTTCCTTCCCCTAAAACATAAAAGTTAAAACTAAGGAAATAACTTGAAAGACATCTCAGCTATTTCATTCCAGTCCTTGTACAAAACACACACACACACAAAAACACGCACACACACAGGTGGGTTCTGAGATGGGACTATGAAAAGATGAAAAGAAGAGCAAATTATCAGCCTCTCTCATACTTCAATCCTGATTTTAAATGATAAATGGAATTCAAGTGAGATAAACTATAAAGCATCTTCCCAGAATTATCTTTCCAGATTCATAGAAACAATCCCAAGAGAAGATGCCAGGGTTTGTATCTTTAGCCTTGATGCCATTCACTCCTTTATCAGTAAGGCTTTGATCTTGTTCAGGGATTATCTACTGGTTGCTATCTCTGTAAATCACGAAGTCATGCATTTCAACACAGGAGCTGACTTTATAAAGCATCTATTTCAACTACTGCATTCAGCCAGCAGATAAACTTAAACCTGGAGAAGTAATAACTCACCCAAAGCCAACCAGGGGCAAAATCAGGACCTATCTTGTACACATGATACCAAAGGGGGGATTGGATGATTTTATTTATTTATTTATTTTTGACATTTGTAAATTGGGAAGGAGATTAGTGAAAAAAATCAATTATCCTAATCATGATAAGAAAATTACTTTTGGTGACTGGTAGGGGAGAAACTGCCTTTATGTAGAAGAACACCTGTCTGAGTCAGTGCAGGCTACCATAACAAAATATCATAGACTTGGTGGTTTAAATAGCAGAAATTGCCCTGGCTGGTTTGGTTCAGTGGATAGAGCATCAGCCTTCAAACTGAAGGGTCCCAGGTTTGATTCAGGTCAAGGGCACATGACTGAATTGTGGGGTCAATCCCCAGTAGGGGGCATGCAGGAGGCAGTCAATTTATGATTCTCTCTCATCATTGATGTTTCTATCTCTCTTCCTTTCCCTTCCTCTCTGAAATCAATAAAACTATGTTTGTTTGTTTTTTAAAATAAAGGGCAGAAATTATTTTCCTCACAGTTCTGGAGGCTGGAAGTCCGAGATCAGGCTGACAGCATGCTGGGATCCTGATGAGAGCTCTCTTCCTGTTTTGTAGATGGTGGCCTTCTTGCTATGTCCTCACATGGCAGAGAGAGCAGCTAGCTTTCTGTGTCTCTTCTTATAAGGGCACTAATCCCATCATGAGGGCCCACCTTTATAACCTCACCAAACCTAATGCTATCACATTGTGGTTTAGGATTTCAACATGAGCTGGGGGGAGGGACACAAACCTTTCAGGCCATAGCAATACCTTAATAAGGCAGATGGGGAGGGGGGGAGGAGACTATAAGGGCACTGTGGCCTGAGGCATCAAATGTGATCATTAAACTGTTTGAAAAGAACTATTTCCATAAGAAAGAACAGCAACTTGGTGGTGGAGGAGGGTGTTTGTGGAGGGTGTAAGAAACATCAGAAAAATCTGAGAAGCCAGCAGATGGGGGCCACCAAACTGAGTATGAGGTGAATTGATCGAGGGAACATGCCTAGAGGACTTTAAGGTATGGGATGCTCAGCGTTAAATAAGTCTGTTTTTGTTTGCTTTGGGGATTTTTTTACTGGAAAGGGGACCTGGCCATTAGTTAGCAGGTCTGCCTAGGTCGGTGGTCAGCAAACCACAGCTCGAGAGCCACATGCAGCTCTTTGGCCCCTTGAGTGTGGCTCTTCCACAAAATACCACATGCGGATACGCACATACAGTGCTATTGAAACTTTGTGGCCCATGCACAGAAGTCGGTTTTTGGCCTGGGCGAGTCTATTTTGAAGAAGTGGCGTTAGAAGAAGTGGGGGGTGTCGGTCGGTTGGTCGGGCGATGGGACACTTGGCACAGGTGGGCCTCTGGATGAGCATTGCCGGGGAGGCGCGATTCATGCACGAGTTGAGTGAGCCAGTCAGTCAGCAGTCTCATTGTGCAGGGGTTAGTGGTTGGAAGGGGTTGACCTCAGCAAATGTACCTCAATCAGATTGAGGACGTTTTTAGCAAAGGCCAGTTTAGGAGTACCCTAATTAAGTTAATAACAATGTACCTACCTATATAGTTTAAGTTTAAAGAATTTGGCTCTCAAAAGAAATTTCAATCGTTGTACTGTTGATATTTGGCTCTGTTGACTAATGAGTTTGCCAACCACTGGCCTAGGGTCCAACCGTGTGTGTGGCTTCTTGACTTCATGTAGGAAAGGTTTCAAACACAAGTCCAGGTGATTTTCAGAGGACATTTACTAAAGCCAGGGACAGTGAAACAAGGAAGGGCCCAGGTTAGAAGAAGCAACAGGAGCCTGTCTCAGTAACTCCTCCTCTAACCTTCAAAGTTCCTCGCTCACTTCACTACACTATGCCTTATGAAATGTGACTTTTGGAGGGAATCAAGGAAGGAGCTTAGTTTTATAGATTAGCCTTCTGTGCACTAGGGACAGATATGCAGGCTGATGAAATGATCCCCAAACTGAGGACAACCCAAAGGTGACCAGGAAAATGTAGCCTTCTCATTGGTCCTCAGAGGAGTGAAGCCAATTTTATCTGACTTCCTAGAAGCAGGCTAAACAGGTAAAAACTAGTGCAGGTATTTACTCAGTGTGGGGTTTATGTAGAGGTTATCTAAGCCCGTCTGTGGAAGCTGTTACATGAGAATCTCCTCACTGAATGTTTGAAGGTTATGTGGAGGCTCCCAGCTCCCTGCTGAGCACTTCCAGGCAAGGCTGCCTTTGAACCTGATGTATCAGCTGCCCCTCTTTCTCTTAGTCAGCAAGAAAGGCTGGGGTTGCTTTTCTTTTCTTTTTTTTTAAGGTTAACATATACATGGAGTGTTTTCTTAGTTTGAGGGTTGGGAAAGAGGGAAAACTTTTAAGTACGTCTTTTCTTTCCCGTAAGTGATCAAATAGTCTATTGTAGTATTTTCAAAATGGTTACACTTCTGAGACTTGAGTGAGTGTCTTTCCCCTCCCAACCCTGGTGAAAGATGACTCCGAATGTAATAAAGTGGGCTCCAGAGATATCCGTTTATTTATTCCAAATATTTCAGCTAATGAGAAAGCGAGGTTGAACTCCCTATCCTCGGGGGCTCTGCAGCCAAGCTCTCTGGCAGCGCTCTTGGCATGGACACTCTCTGATCTGTTCCTTCTGCCTCCGAGGTTCTGTGGGGCCCACTCTCTCTCTCTCTCCAGGTTTCTCATTAGTAGAAACCCCATCACTCATGTGGGAGGCAGAGGCCTCACTCCTGCTGACGCCTTTATTATGCTTGCCCTGCCAGCCTCCGCACCCCCTCTCCCTGCCTCCAGCCAGCGCCCTCCTCTCTGCAGGGCTCCCCCCTGCCCTGTCATCCTTCTGTGTGGCTCCTGGCAAGAAGCTGCCTCTGATGGATTCCATAGAACCCTGACCTCACTTTGAAGTTAAACACGCCCACCTTCAGACTCAGCTCTGCCCCCTTTAACTGGATTTCTACACTCATTAGCCATTCCCAGGAGCCCAGTGTGCCTCAAGGGTGACACAATAAGAAGTCGATTTAGGGACAAGGTAGGGAATTGAGCGTTGTGTTCTTAGACACACACCACTAAGAGAGCTAGTGGAGAGAGCCATCTCTCCCCCAGGTTCCCCGGATGGCAGAGTTCAGGCCCTGGGGACAGAGATGTGAGCTGGACCTGAATTAGACAGCTCCGCCTGGCCAAGATGGCCCTTGGGCAGGATACTTTGTCTGAGTTATAAGTGGTCATTGGTGAGAACTAATTTACTCAAGTACTTGACACAGTTTGTGGTAAATGTGAAAAGTATGATCTCAAAAAGGTAAACTGTTATTGCTATTTCCAATGGTCAACCTCGGTGAAAAGTGAAGGGTTCACTGGACAGCCCACGGACACCGGCTGTTGGATTCTCACTGAAGTCACTGAGGAGGAACAATTCATGCGCTTTCCCATCTACTGCATCCCGGCCAGTGTGGCTCAGCAGTTGAGCATCAATCCAGGAACCAAGAGGTCACCAGTTTGATTCCTGGTTTGGGCACTCCGACCTCAGTAGGAGACATGTAGGAGGCAGCCAATCCTTGTCTCTCTCTCTCTCATCTATGTTTCTCTCTCTCTATCCCTCCCCCTTCTTCTCTCTCAATTAAAAAAAAATCAATAAAAACATATTTTTTAAAGATAATACTACATAATCACATACCATTGATGATCAGTCCTTGAGGTCCTGGGGCAGAGAATACTCATCATCATAATAATCATTTAAATGGCTGCTGCCTACTGCCCAGTTACCTTGGGCCAGGTACTGCCTTGGAGCAATTGAAATATAATAGCACCATTTTGGGAGGTATTGTTCTCCCCACTTAATATACAAAGCAACTGAGATTGAAAATTTGCAAGACTTGGTTAAGGGTTTGTATCAGTGAATGCCCTGACAGGAAAAAGCACACCCAGAAACTAACACAAGCGGAAGGCTGTTACCATTCTATGCTTAAGGTGGCTGTATGGGGGGTAGCGGGGAAGATCGATGTTATCATACTCCAGAGAGCCAGAGCCATAGAGCAGAGCCACCTAAGAAGACCCGTGGCCACAGCAGGAAGGCAAGGAAAGGAATGCCAGGGATGATGGGTACATTGGTTTAAATAACCCACACACCAACCTCTCTCCTCTCATCCTCTATCTTGCTGGTTCCTCCCATTGCCTGAACCCAATAAGAAGCCAGAGGATGAGTGAGCCAGGATGAGGCACTCCTTGGTGGTCTGCCTCCCTGGACACAATGAAGAGCAGATCAGTACAAAGAATGGATGACGGGTGGAGGGGTATAAATGGAGAAAAACTAATTGTCACTCAACTTCTCAATGGGAATCTAGGACCTCACTCAACTTCTTTATCCAACACCAAGCAGTCTCCACCACCTAGAAGATATCGGTACAGGTTGTTTAGTAAATAAGTCAGAGAAAGGGAAATTATAAAATGCTGTAAAAGAGAGCAATGGGAACTAAACAAATCTGAGTTTGAATCCAGGGTCCACTACTGAAATGCACTCTGACCTTGGGCCAGTTCGCTCAGTCTTTTCAAGTTTTGCTTTCTCTTTTGTCAAAGTAGAAGCACTTTCCCTGGAGCGTATTCCCAATGTAGGAAGTGAGATGAAGATAGAAAGTAGACAGGCACCATCACATTGAAGCAGAATTTTTGGACTGGAACACGTGGTGTTCCCCGGGGCAAGAAGTCCTGGATTCTTTGTCTGCTGGGGTAGAAGAATGAATCCATGGACAGAAGGTAGTATAGCAAAAGTGGAGATTTATTAAAGAACAAGTACAGACTCCCACGTGGGGAGGGGGAAAGAGTCCACTGAGTTCCTTTTCCCTACGACTTATAAAGGCTACAGGTCCTGATGCCTTGATAATCCCCTCTGATTGGTCACTATTCCCTTGGACTGGTTACTACCTGGTATAGGAACTCCTGGGCTCAAAGGTTGAACCTCACATGTGAGGTTCTCTCCCCGCCCCCTTCCTTATTGTTTTCCTATTTCCTCTGGGCTTTCTTCTTCTCCTTCTGGATAAGGGCTTCCTTCCCTTTATTTTGTAAATATAGACCTTTTGCTGTTCCCAGCTCCCTCATTCTATGGAAATGTACCTGTTGCAGCTTTTCAGCGCCCCTATTCTATGGAAATATACCTTCTGCTGCTCTGTAGCCCTGTGCTTCTTCCATGGTCCCCTCAATTCTTAAAATTTCCTAAAACCTGTCCTTTTCACCCCCAAAATTCCTGTTTCAACATCAGTCAGACTTGAGAGTTAGACTGGTTCAAATCCTGGCTCTGCAACCTCCTGGCAATACCACTGCCTTAATTAATCTGTCTGTGCCTCCCGTTTCTCCTCTGTGTATCAGGATAAAGAACACCTACCTTACAGAGATGCTGTGATATCCAAGTGACTTAATCCATGTAAAACCGTTAGTAGAGTTACCCAGCACTTAATAAGAGCTCAGTAAATGTTGGTTGTTTTTACTAAAGTGCTCAGTACCCTGCTCTTCCGGTGGGGTGGGAGCAGGATGAGGTTTGTGTTCAGGGGTCTTTGATTCTGTTCTCTCTAGAGCACTCAGGCCCAGATTCAAAGTTTTATCCTTTCACTGTTTTCCACAGGAGGCCAAGAACACAGCATTTCAAACACTTAGCAAGTTTTATGAAGTCCTGGATGCAGATGGGGATTGCATTACATGGGCTCAGCCATGTCACTGCCTCCCTTCTCTCTGCACCCCTTTTGCTCAGCACCTTGTTCTGGGGTTATTCTGAGGTTTGTGCTCAGCACCTGAGGACTGAAGGTTACTCTGTCACTGGCAGGTGATTTATGGGGAAGCAGTCCTGCCAGGCCACCAGCTTCACCCCCATGTCAACCCCACATGTTTACATAGCATGCTTCCGGTGAATAATATACTCTTCATCTGGTTACAGAGCACTCAGCAGAGTCAACAAACACTTATGTGCTAGAGACTCTTCTAGGTACTAGAGACACAGCAGTGGAAAAGTAGGCCATAATTTCTGCCTGTGTGGAGCTTACATTCTAGTGTGAGGAGCAAACGGTACACATGAGAACTAAGCAAACCATGTGATATGTTAGAATTATGACAAGGGCCATGGAGGAAAAAAAAGTAAGGAAGAAGAATAAAGACTTATAGCATGAGGACTGCTTGCCATTTTAAATAGGGTGGTCAGAGAAGGCTTCCCTAAGATGTTGAAAAATATGCTTCACAGATTGTGTCAAAAATGCCAGACACTATTATTGGTCCAAGAAACTCAATTGTTTTCTCTCCGGGGATGCCAGGGGCATGTAGCTGGAAAAGTTTGAGAATAGCCACTTAGATATCAGGGAGGGTTATTGCAAGTATACAAGAAATATAGAGTAACATGGGGCAACATATCCTTCTCTGCTCAGCTGCTCTCAGGCCCAGCCTTCCCAGGGCTGAGATGTGGACCAGCTCTCATGGATCAATCACCAGAACCTTCGGGAATGCAAACTCTATGTTCACATGGTGCATCGTACTTGTGTGTGTTTAGGAAGTAAGTGTTAGTTGTGTTGGGTTGCTAACATCCAGTATGGACTGCCCTGCTGGGGAAAGCTTTGAAATAAGTTATTTCAGAAGCAATCATTTCTCTTATGCTCACACTTAGTTGGATTTTTGGTTTGGGGCCAGGTCATAACAGGCCAGATTACACTGTGGCAGCAAATTAACTGAAATCCCAAAAGTGTAGCTCTTATTCACACAACATCCATTATGGGCCCTGTTGACCCTCTAGGACAACTATTCCCCACACGGTGACTCAAGGATCTAGGCTACCTCAACCTATGGCTCCACCAACTCAACACAAGACTTCCTCCTTGATGGCAGGAGAAAAGAGTGCTTGGAGCTTTCATCTGCTCTTCTGTGTTTCAGCCTGGAAGTGATGGGTATTACTTCTGCTCACAGATTCATTGGCCAGAGCTAGCCAATGGCCTCACCTTCTAAAGATGAGGTCATGTAATCAGTTCCCGATTAGGCAGGAAAGAGCCATATGTTGGGAAGCATGAGTAAAGTCCACCAGAATCACTTGCCCTTACTGCAGGCAACTGGGCCAAGGCAATAGAAATGTCTCAACTCTCCTGGCACATGGTACCAGCCTAGCAAATTTTATGCAGAAAAAAAAGTGGCTTAGAACTATTTCTCCTGTGAGGTGTCTGTTAGAGTTTCCTGGGCAACTTTTCAGCACATAGCCCAAATAAAATATCTATAACCTTCCTGAAAATTTTCTTCAAACCCTCTGAGACTAGTGTTCATTCTTAAAGAGGCCATAAAAATTATCACACAAAAAATACCCTGGCTGGGTAGCTCAGTTGGTTAGAGCATTATGCCAATAAATCAAGGTTGCGGGTTCGATCCCTGGTCAAGACACATACAAGAATCAACCAATGAATGCATGGATGGGTGGAGCAACAAATTGATGATGTCTCTCTCTCTCTCTCTCTCTCTCTCTCTCTCTCTCTTTCTCTCAGATCAATAAATAAAAATTTAAAATTATCAATAAAACCACATAGCTGTAGTTTGTTAAAAATCATACCAAGTGAATATACAATTTCCTCCAAATGCAAGGAATTACTTAATTACCCTCCTTAAGGATTATGTTGACCAAAGGATTCAGCTCTACAAATCACTCACAAATCCTGATTACTGGCATCTGATCATGATCGGGCTCCCACAATTCCCATGTATTAGAGAAGGCTTTGTGGAAGACATAGTCTCATTTTTCTTTATCCTGCTCATTTTCCAGCATTATGAGAGCATCTCCACCTCCAACTGGCATTTGGTTGTTGTAGCACTAAAACTGGGACTGTGGGTTATTTTAGATGAGTGGAAGGAAAAGGGGGGAAACAATGCTAATACAATCATCAAAAGTGGTAAATACTTGCTCATAAAGTCACTTCAAGTGGTGATACTATATCTCTAGCACTTGTTTTCTCTAAATTCCTGCTCTGCATGTAGTCCTACTATAGAGAGTTGCCCACATCCAAACTTCCTTCATCAGCTCCAAATCTCTAACCACTCTTGGGAGATGCTCAGTAACTACTTTAAATTCTTTTGATAAGTTGACACTTTCAAGAAGAATTCTTGGGCACTTAAGGGATTCACAAAGGACTTCCGGGGGGATATAAGCCCAGGGTGGCCAACAGTTCCCGTTTTCCCAGTCCTGTTCTGATAATAGTACTTAAAGTCCTGTGTCCCAGGAAACCCCTAGTCCTGGGCACACAGTGCAGTCAGTTACCTTACATAACCCATGAAATTGTGTGGAAATTTTGGTGTGTGTGCAAATGTAATTTTCTTATAGAGACAGCCAGGGGCTTATTCAGATCCTCGAAGGGCTCATAAAAAGAAAATAAACCACTGATTGAGAATTCTCTGGAAGAAAAGAGGGTTGCAGACCTCAAACACCCCTCTCACTCTTACACCTCTGCTTTGATTCTATCTCTGTTAGTGTTAGGATGAATCTATCAATAATGTGGGCAGTGCAGAGGATGGTACAAACACACACCAATACTTCCATGACCCATATTTACTCATTTATTTTACAATATACATACTGACACTAGCCTGGGGGATTAGGGAGACTAAGACAGTATAGTCCCTGCTTATCAACAAACAGCAAGGAGATAAAGAAGATTTTGTCAGATAGCAGTAAATGCCATGAAAAGTAAAATGGAGTGATATGCTACATAGAAATTAGAAGGGGGATATGTTACACGGGGTAGATAGGAAAGGTCTTTCTAAGGTGGAGCATCTGTGCCGAGGATGCAAGATCAGAGAG
>NW_005871318.1:1227776-1374772 GCF_000147115.1 Myotis lucifugus
GCCTGAGCTGCAGGACGGAAGCTAATGTGACAGGGTGCAGGGCGCCAGAAGAAAAGTACCAGATAGAGTGGGAGAGGGAGAGGCCAGCTGATACCTGATGGTCATGTAAGGAATTTGACTTTTATTTTCAGATCAATAGGAAGCCATTGGAAGGTTTTTAGCAGAATAGTGACATGATCTGATTTTCATTCTTTTAAAGAGCCTTCAGTTGTTGTGAAAAGGAATCTCAGGGGGAGAGGAGAAAGAGGAGGATGGTGCCTCCAGGTGTAGGCAGCAGAGCTGGAACGAAGTGGACACGTGGGCCGCACTCTGGAGGTGCAGACAGCAGGACCTGGTGTTGGGAGTGAAGGAACGGAGACACTCGAGGTGATTCTGCAATTAATTGCATTCTGCATGGCTGTCTCCCTTATGAGGCTGTGAGGTCTTTGCTGGTGGGAGAATACCTCTTCATTCCTTTATCTTCACCGACTAGAACAGGGTTTGACATATGGTTCCTCCTAATAAATATCTTTTGGGTGATAAATGGATAAGTGAATGTAAGAACAAATGGAACTTGGTCTCTCTGTTCCTGAACAAAGAAAAGAAAGGACACACAATGCTTAACCTGTCAGGCCAGGTTATACAAACATAATTCCAGAGATCTGGTCTTAGGAAGACGGGAGGTAGAATGTGTTTCTTATGCAGACATAAGAAAGAATGAATTTTTTTCTTATTTTAGGCCAGACGAGAACCACAGGGGAGCTGGGATAAGCTCTGGGCTTACTAGGAAGTACAGACCTCACTCTGTACCTGTCTGTGCACGGGATGCCTTTGATGTCCTAGTTCATGTTTTTAATGGCTCAGAGGTGAGTTTTTATGTTGTTTCCCCTACTTGTCTCTTGTCTTCCCTTCGAGGAATCCTTGCATATTTAGACATGTTTACATATGGTTCCTCCTATTAAATATTTGTTGGAACCAAATATATCACATGGATTCTTTCTCTGCGATAATGTTATCTAATTATTCTTCTTTGACATTTTCCTTGAAATCTGAAAAGAAAACAGTTTCTTGATTCTGTCTGCAGACTTTAGTCAAAATTATTATTATTTTTTTTGCTGTATTGATTTATCTAATTCGTACATGTTTTTAAACCTGATAGGTTAAAATCAAATAAGGAGATTTTTAGATATCATCTTCAGGGAAGTTTTTTCATTAATGTTATCTTGTATTACAACAGACGGTAGTGTTGTATTATAGTTATGGCAGGGAGTAATGCTTCATACCTCAACAGGTCAACTCCTCAGCACAAATGAATTATCCTTATAATACTTAAATCATGCCCAGTGCTTAGCACATAGTAGGAGTTCTGTAAATGCTCCTTGAATAATTGAATGAATTAATCAATTAATCAAAGCACAAAGAATTTTTTTTTGCACAGTGCATACTTAATTATAACTGCAGACATCTTTTGAACTGATTATGAATAAAACTGTTGAAAGCAGAGTTCCTGGAATTCTCACTGTGGATTCAGGCCAGTGTAGGACTTTAATTGCCCTCTTTCTGGCTCTGCTATCTGTCAAGGACAAGTTCTCGGTCGTGTTCCTTACGAACCAATCACATTGGTGAAGATCATTAAGTTTGAGGATATATAGTCACGTTGTGAGCTCCCAACTCCTACACACCAATTAGGGCCCATCTAACTTTTGGCAGCTACTCTTTTCATGGCAGAATATTCTCCCTATCTGTTTGTTAATGCGTCACAGACACACACAGAACAGGTAGCACAGAGATGAGGGGTAAAGTGTACAAGTACACACAGCACCAATGAAGTTAGTGATTGAGGCAGCACACCTTGGACATGGCAGCCCACACTGCCATGTGTGATCACACAAGAGGTAAGGCCAGTGTACGACTTAATTGCCTTCTTTCTGGCTCTGCTATCTGTCAAGGACAAGTTCTCGGTAGTGTTACATTGCCTCTCCAGAGAACTTCCTGGAATAAAAAAAATAAATAAAATCTTTGAGGAAACTTGCATTTTCTAGCATTATAAAAGTTTTTTTTTAAAAAGTTCATTGTAATAAACAACAAAACATATATCAAATACAGATTAAAAGCCACCCCTCAGCTACTCCCCTCCCCCAAACCCCAATTCAAATTGCCACAAAGATTACCATTGTTGGCAGATAAGTAGTATCCTTCTGTACATTTTTATGCAAACATGTTCTTTTTACACAACTAGACCATACTACACACTTCCTGCAACTTTCCACATTTAGCTAACAGACATCTCTCCAAGTCAGTGCAGAGATACACTTTATTCTCTTTAATGGACTTCACTTAAGCCATTATAGGTTAATTCTGGTTTTTTTTCTATTAAAAATAGCACTTTGTCACCATTTTGTACATGAATATTTGTGCATTCAAGTGTAGGATAAATTTCTAGAAGTGGAATGGCTGGATTAATCAGTAGGCACACTTTAATTTAGGTTGATATTGCTAATTGACCCTACAAAATTGTTGTATCAATTTATAATCTTGGAAACTCTTCTGATTGGTAATTTTCCTGAAAATGAAAGTGGAAAAGATGGAGAATGAACACCGGGGACCTTGACTGGGGTGGTAAAGAAGCAGCAAAATCAAGGGCCAGTCACCTCACCCCCTTGCCTCTGGCTGGGCCTGCTGAGCATGCTGCATGGCAGGAGAAATGGACAGAGCTGCTGAGCCAGCGCCTCCCAGCTCTCAGGACTTGAGAAGCCGGTTTCTCTGCAACAGATACACACACACACACACACACACACACACACACACACACACACATACGGGCAGCCTGATGAGAGAACATCTTCTAACCTGTCTGGTTTAGTCAAGGATCTCTATACCTCACTCCAGGAGATGAAAGGCCTCTTGCACAAGGCTTTCTTTCAAAAGCAACAAGTACAAAATGTTTGAGTGGTGGTGATTTAATTCTAACACCCCTCAGAATTCCCAGAAGAAACAAGAGCCAGTGTAATAGGTGACTGAGCTATTCAGGCAAAATGGGGTTAAGAAGGCTGACATCGATGAATGGGCTCTTTCTGGCCTTCCTGGGTTATATTAATCAAAATCTCATGGAACATCTTAACCCTGTGCTTGTCAAGTGCTGAAGCAACCCATTGCTATTTCTCTGCTTGGATTTTCTAAGAGTGGAACAAAAAGACATCTGATCCGAGATAAAGTCCCATGAGTCCATCACCTGCTGCCAAAAACCTATTTTTGAAAAGCAGGACTAAAAATTGTGTTGCCAAGGAAAAACAAATGCCAGAAGCAGGGAAGATTGCTGCTGGTATTTTCTTCCCTTTTTAAATTTTTATTTATTGATGAGAGAAGGAAAGACATCAATTTGTTATTCCACTTATTCATGCATTCATGGTTGAACCTTGTATGTGCCCTGACAGAGATCAAGCCTGCAACCTTGGTGTGTCAGGGGGCTGCTCTAACCAACTGAGCTACATGGCCAGGGCCCGGCATTTTCTTAAAAGGAGTATCTTCAATGTGTGGGGAAAATAGCAAATCCATTGTTATTCCCTCTCCCATTTCTAACTGCATAGTCTCCAGGTTTTCTCTCGTCTGAGAAAAGTGTGTTAGTGAATCTGCTTGCATGACCTCCAAGTTGTTCATACTAGCGTGATGAATTGCCTGTCGAAATCCTAGAGTTGAGAAAGCTAGGAGGTACAGGTTGATTCTCACTATTTGTGGTACTTGTGTTCTATAAAGTGGCCATGAATATTAGAGAATGCTGAATCCTTGCTCCTAGGTGAGGTTCCTGTGAACCTATGATCACAACATTTTCATCAACAGATCGATACATAATCTTGTTTTGTGCGTTTCTGTTTAAAGAAGTGTATATGTTTGTGGATATATATCATTGATTCATTAACATTGAAGTCACAGCATGACTAATTCATAACTGAGCAAAGCTTATCTAACACACTTGCTTTCTCCGTAAGGCTTAGGAACACTCAACAGCACTTCAGAACTGCACTTCTGGGCCATTTTAAACAGCAAAATCACACCCAGAAAAGCACAAAACTTGTTTAAAAAATGGCACCTAATACACTGTGAAAAGACACGTGTTTACAGTCTGAGACGAAACAAGAAGGCAGAGCATGGCCTCTTTCCCCCTCACCTGGGAACATGCTGCTTTGTGCAAGTCCTTTATGAAGAAGAAAGAGCACAAGTGTTGATTTGGAGTTACAAACAAATGTTAGTGAGTAGCAACTTTGCAAATATGGAATCTGTGAATGGGGAGGTTGGAGTGTATTCTCACTCCAGCCCAATCAGACCTCCCCACCATGCATCTGCCCCCACCTCCTCTGGGTTGGCCCTGCTTGGCTTGGAAGCCTCCCACAGATAGAGCCCTGTTGTGAAGGCTCTGAGGAGAGAGGGAAAAGGGACATGCAATTGCCCCCTCTCCACTCAGCTGCTTAGCACCTCCTGGGGGAGAAACAGTCCCACCAGTAATGATGGTGCAAGATCAAGTTTAGTAAGTAGCTTTGTAGGCAATGAGGTGAATGAGATGGTAGGTTAAAAAGGCATACAAATAGTTCCTACAATTTTCCTTTGTATTCTTCATCTTTAATTACGTTCTCTTATATCACAGCACAAAAAGTAGTTTCAGAAGAGATGCCAGAAATGGGATTGTCAGATTCAGCAAACAGGACAGCCAGTTAAATTTCAATTTCAGATAAACAACAAATTGTTTCTTAATAGGAGTATGTCCCTTATTTATGCTGAATACTTTAAAGACACTTACTCTAGCTACTGTATAGAAAGTAGACTAGAAAAGCCTGGGCAGATTCTAAACTTGAGACATTAATTAGGTAGTAGATGACATGACACTAAGTCAGCTTGGCCACTGCCCCCTGGTTTCTTACATTCTTTTGTCTAAGGACAACCAGGGGCAGGGCAGCACCGCTGCAGGTGGGGACAAACAACCCTGGCTGTGAGAGAAATAGGTCAGGAAGGTAGATGGCTCTCAACCCCAATTTCACACACATCACCTCAGGGAGCTTTTAAACATATGATGCAAGACCCATTTAATTGTTCTTGGATGACGTGCTTTTATTAAGCCCCCAGATGATTCTGATGTGCAACCAGAGCTGAGATCCACTGAAGGGGCCACTGCAAATGGACGCCATAAAGAGCTGGTTGTCAGACATCCACTCATCACACATTTCTCATCACACGTTTCTTAGATATGCCTAGCAGGTAGCTGTACTGCCCAGCACATAGAAAGTGTACAAGAGATGTTACATTTTGCTGTTAATTAACAATGAGGGAGGTTGAAGGTCTTTACTCTAGCAGGGGTCCTCAAACTATGGCCCATGGGCCACATGCAAATACAAATATTGTATTTGTTCCCGTTTTGTTTTTTTACTTCAAAATAAGATATGTGCAGTGTGCAAAGGAATTTGTTCATAGTTTTTTTTTAAACTATAGTCCGACCCTCCAACGGTCTGAGGGACAGTGAACTGGCCCCCTGTTTAAAAAGTTTGAGAACCCCTGCTCTAGAGACTGACATGATACAACTATGTTTTGGAGCCAGCTGCTTTGGTTCCGTGGATAGAGCGACGGCCTGCGGACTGAAGGGTCACAGGTTTGATTCTGGTCAAGGGCTCATGCCTGGGTTCTGGGTTCAATCCCCAGTGTGGGGCGTGAAGGAGACAGCCAATCAATGATTCTCTCTCATCAGTGATGTTTCTATCTCTCTCTCCTTCTCCCTTCCTCTCTGAAATCAATAAAAATATATTAAAACAAACAACACAACTATGCTTTGGAAATTTTATGACAGTGGCAAGTAAAATAACTGTGTTCTGGAAGAGGAACTGGTGAAAGGGAGGATGGGTTAGAACAACATTTCTCAATCATCAGATGTGTCCGAATCACCTGGAGCACCTATTACACCAGAGCTCTCTGGGCTCCACTCCCGGACTATCTGATTCAGGAGGTCTGGGGAGAGGCCTGAGAATGTGCACTTCTAACAAGTTCCCAGGTGATGCTGCTGCTGCTGTTCTGAAAACCACACTTTGAGACTTACACTGCGTTAGCCTTGGCTGTGGCAAATGGTCAGGTGAGAGGTGAGGAAGGCCTCACCCAGGTGAGAAGTAATGGAGAGGAGGAAACAAGCTGAGAGATTCTGTGCAGGTAAATTCAGTAAGAACAGTGCAATTGGCTGGCTGAAGAGAGGGCTGGGGGTGGGTCCAGAAGAGGAAGAAATCCATGTTGATGGTTGAGGTCAAGATATGGGGAAGTGGCCCAAGATGATAAGCAGCCTCTTTATAAGGCATTTGTTTTAGTTCTGCTGTTAAAGCAAAAAGAGTTCTTTGTTTTCTCTGTACAGGTTTCGCTCCCCGCCCCTAAATAATATAATAAATTCCACTGCCTTATTTGTTTTATCAAATAAAAGAATGACTGCCAATATCTGTTAAGCTAATATTATAGCTTTATTCCAGAACATCTTGTAGTGGTTATTTCTAACATGTTCTGGAATCTGTACATAGGGTACTCAGTTCTTTAACCAACCCACATTTGAAATTGAATTGCTAGTGTACAAGCTTATCAAGGTTATTATGCCTGCAGAATAGTTTATAGCAGATGCAGACCAGGGGGTCCATCTCTGATACTGCAATTATTTCAGTAATCTATAAAATCAAAGACTGCTGATGGAGCAATAAATGCTGTGAAAGTGTTTCTATTTCTAGTTGAATTTTCTGGTAGATGAAACAATGCAAATGGTTTAAAATTTGTTCCTCATGAAGGGATATGATGTTGAAAGATCCATGCCTGTAATTTGAAAAGCTGCTATAGTGTTGAGGATCTGTGTAGTGGATTTAGTCCTATATAATAAAAGGCTAATATGCAAATCGACTGGTGGAATGACCAGTCGCTATGACGTGCACTGACCACCAGGGGGCAGATGCTCAATGCAAGAGCTGCTCCCTGGTGGTCAGTGTGCTCCCACAGGGGGAGCACTGCTCAGCCAGAAGCCAGGCTAACAGTGGTGGGAGCTTCTCTGGCCTCTGCAGCAGGGCTAAGAATGTCCGACTGCCGGCTTAGGGCTCCCAGACTGTGGACTGCGAGAGGGCCTGTCTCGGAGTGCACTAATTTCATGCACCAGGCCTCTAGTAGTTTATAATTTAGAGAAGTGATAGGGATGAGATATCCTTCATATTATCTGGCTAGAGAATAAAGCCTGGTGTTCAGACCTCTGCACCACACCACTTATTTATAAAATCCATATTCCTGGTCCTGGCCTCAGATTTTCTAAAATACTTAGGCTATGGCCCTAGCCGGTTTGGCTCAGTGGATGGAGCACTGGCCTGTGGACTGAAGGGTCCCAGGTTTGATTCTGGTCAAGGGCATGTACCTTGGTTGCGGGCACATCCCCAGTAGGGGGTGTGCAGGAGGCAGCTGATCAATGTTTCTCTCTCAACGATGTTTCTAACTCTATCCCTCTCCCTTCCACTCTGTAAAAAAAAATCAATAAAATATATTTTTAAAAATAAATAAATACTTAGGCTATGGCCTCAGAATGTGCATATAAACTAGGGACCACAGGTTTAAGAGCCACTCAGAGCTAACATACTTTTCATCAAAACAACAGGCAATCTATTCTAGAAGTTACAGCAAAGAAGCTTCACAGGAATTAGGGTTTTCACACATGGCTACTTCTTTGCTCAATTATTATACATAATCATCAAATTTCAGAGCAGAAAACAGGCTCACTCACTTGTCAATAATCGTATCAGAGGAGGCTGCAACAACTCAGCTCTTCTTTCTCTCAAGTCAGTGCTATTTTTATCGACTGTGGCAATCTTATTTTTTTACTTAGTCATTTGTTTTTGTGGCTATCACCATTCCAGAGCTTTTATGGTCAACATACAATTTACTTTTCTTGCCAGCAAACTGTACGTTTGTTAGCTAGAAACACAAGTGAAACCAATTTGAGTGGGGATCATAAAACCCTTATGTTCCTTCGTCTGCATGTACTCTTGGGTCACCTATGCATCTTACTGACATGCATTCTGTCTTTTCCCAGTGCGAGTGGTGAAAGCTTGTGGTAAATTTTTTCAACTTTTTGTTCACCTTTATGGAAGCTTAGCTGACTTACAATAACTGCGCATATTTAAAGTATGCAATATGATGACTAGTGACATATGTATACACCCGTGAAACCATTGTCATAATCAAGAACATATCTATCACCCCAAAAGTTTCCTATGTCCCTTTGTCACTTCTCCCTGCCATCTCCTGTCATTAAAACCATTGAACTGTTTTCCGTCACAATAGATTCGCTCGATTATTCTAGAGTTTTAAATAAAGCGAATAATAAAGTGCATGTTCTTTTTTTTCTGGTTCTTTCGTTCAGCAGTTTGGAGATTCACTCATGTAGTTGCATGTATCATATTTATTTTGTTTTCTTGCTAAGTAGTACAGTAGTCCTCCCCTTATCTGTGGTTTTGTTTCCATGGTTTCAGTTACCCACGATCAATGGTGGTTCAAAAAATTAAATGAGAAATTCCAGATAAAAATAATTAATGTTTTAAATTGCACACTCTTCTGAGTAGTGTGATGAAATCTTGAGCCATCCTGCTCCATCCCACCCGGGACATAAATCATCATTTTGTCCAGTGTATTCACAGTACATACTCTACCCACCCATTAGTCACTTCATATCAGATTGACTGTCAAGGTATTGCAGTGCTTAGTTCAAGTAACCCTTATCTATAATAATAAAAGCGTAACATGCTAATTAGACCAGGGAGCTGAACGACCTTCCGAACATCATTCCGGATATCCTTCCAGATGAAGCCGCCGAGGTGGGGGCTAAGGCAGAGGTGGTTAGGGGCAATCAGGCAGGCAGGTGAGTGGTTAGAGGCAATCAGGCAGGCAGGCAGGCAGAGTGGTTAGGGGCAATCAGGAAGGCAGGCAAGCAGTAAAGGGCGATCAGACAGGCAGGTGAGTGGTTAGGGGCGATGAGGCAGGCAGGCAGGTGAGCGGTTAGGATCCAGCGGTCCCGGATTGTGAGAGGGTGAAGGCCAGGTTGAGGGCCCCCCATGCATGAATTTTGTGCACCAGGCCTCTAGTTTTACTCAATAATGGCCCCGAAGTGCAAGAGTAGTGAT
The DNA here is from genome assembly GCF_000147115.1 of Myotis lucifugus. Taxonomy (NCBI): domain Eukaryota; kingdom Metazoa; phylum Chordata; class Mammalia; order Chiroptera; family Vespertilionidae; genus Myotis; species Myotis lucifugus. Next base: position 1,236,920 of record NW_005871318.1, read on the forward strand.
GTTGGCATTTCGGTATGTGCCACAGAGAAGCAGTCAAGTGCCTCCTTTAAGTGAAAAGGTGTGAATGTAGAGGACAAATCATAGTGCATAGAGGGCTCAGTACTGTCCTCCATTTCAGGCATGCACTGGGGACGTGTTCCCTGTGGGTAGTGGGACTACGCATTCCACTGCACAGTCGCATCATAACTTATTTATCCACTCACTTAGTGATGGGCATTAGGATTGTCTCTACTTTCTGGCAGTTACAACTAAAGCTGCTAGAAACATTCTCACATATGTCTTATGTATACAGGCAGTCCTCGGGTTACGTCGGACTCGACATATGTCCTTTCGTGGTTACATCGCCATCTCCCATTTATTTATTAAAAAAAAGGTTCGTCATTTCGATGTATATACATATGTGCTTTATGTTTTTATTATTTATTTACCATAAGTAAAGGTCAGGAATTGTTATCTTTCTTTTAAATTTTTTTACTGTTTTACTTCATTACTGCTGTGTATGTGCTCCATGTGAGTGACGTAGGTGCTTATGTAGGTGGGTTCCGACTTACGGTGAAAATCGCGTTACATCGGGCCGTAGGAACGGATCTCTGATGTAAACCAAAGACCTACTGTACATAGTTTCAGTTATTTGGGGTAAATACCAAGGATGCTGAATCATATGGTGAGTGTTTTTTAACTTTTCAAGAAGCAGCCAAACTGTTTTTCAAAGTGATTTTAATCAATTTATGTCTCCACCAGCATTGTCTGAGTTTCCGTCACTCAACAATACTTAAAATGGTCAATCTTTCTAATTTTAGCCATACTAATGTGTCAGTGTTATCGCATCATGATTTTAATACCCATTTTCTAATAACCAGAACTTAAGACTGGAAAATGTTATTCTGTTTTTCAAAGAGAAGGAAAGAATGGAATATAAAAATCGGAAGAGAGTCAAGTCAGTACCAGTTCCTGTCAAAATTCTGGAACAATAAATCAACCAAGTAGTTAATAAATATTTAGAAAAGGCTGGCAGTATTACTAGCTGCCAACCTAGGCTTAATATCAACAACTCACACTGAGCAAAGATTATTACTATGTTGATATTATTCCATACAGACGATGTAGGCTCTAATCACTAAGTAGACATCCAAGTATGACAGTTGCTTGTCATTATGGAAAATACCTGTGCACTCCTAGATTTCCAGCTTTGAGCACCTTTGTGTCCTCTGTTCTCCAGCCTGTGTGTCTGCCCTCATTCTGTCCCCACGGGGTCTCTGCAGTTGCTGCTGGGTGAAATCCAAGTCCTCCACAGCCTCTCATCCAATGGCATTGTGTGCTCTTCCATTCACGATGGCCCTCTTCCAAGAGTCTACATATTTCTCCACTTAATCTAGTTGTCAGTTTAGGATTCTTAAAGAAAAATCACTTGTACATTGCTTGCCCATAAATTTTTATAATTTTCTAACTGGTTGGCTTAAACATAATGGCCTATTATATATGCTTGTTCGTTACATTATCTATTGAATGTTTAGTATGGGGTGATCTTGTTATCCTAGTCTGAAGGTCCATATCTGCTGATATATCTTTATCCCTTTAATACCATGGATATTAAATGCGGTTCAGTTTTAGCCTAATTTTCAGTTTTACTTCTGTCTCTTAATCCTAAAACAGTTTTTAATTTAAGCAGGTCTTAATCTACATAGAGTCTCTTATTATTAAAGTTGAATAGCTTCCCAAACCTGCTTCAGTTGTCAGCGGAAAGCAATTTAGACAGAGTTTTCCTAAGTGGGGTTGGGGGAGAAAAAATAATCTCCTTATGGATAAGGGTGTTATGGGATTTTGCCTGGAATTGTCCCAAGATGTCTCCAGAAATCAAATGGCGCTCGGCCTTGCTGAGTATAATGGATGGTTTCCAGAGGAGAAAATAAGATCTTAGCAGGGTCAAATTGAGAAAATTTCCATCTTCTCACCTAATAAGGAAAACTAGAAAGATTGCTCACTACTCTCTCTTTTCCTAAATCAGGAAACTACCAATAGGATGGTCCCTTCTACAGAGGAGGGGCTGGTGAGGACTCTGTGAGCTACTGAGCCTGAGATTACTCAAAGAGGGATCTCCAGGAGTAAAAAATGAAGCCTTTATGCGTGTACAGCAATACGACAGGTTGGAGATTATCTGTATACCTAGAGATGCAAGAAAATTATGTTTTCCATATTTTCTATGCTTATTTCCCTTAGGTTATTATACATTACAAAAAATGTTATAAATGTATGTAAGAAGCAAAATTGCCACACCTGGAAAACAAGATCATACACAAATAAGTCTACAGGTATGCCAATTGTTTGTTCCCAGCCTGGGGATCTGGGGGTGGAGGTGTAGGGGGTTATTAGCACCCTATAATCCATTAGTTGAGTTTACATACAGCAGCATGTCTCAAAATACACTTTTAGTATCATAGTAAGCTGCAGAGCTTGTTACATGTAGATCTTGGGCTCACTCAAGATCTCCTAAATCTCTGAGGCTGGAGTCCAGGAATCTGAATTTTTATCAAGCATCCAGGTAATTCTTGTGCTAACTGAAGTTTGAAAATGACTATTTTAAATCTTTAAAGCGCATGTATTGTAGGTACAGTCTGAGTCTGGCGCTAACAGATAAGATCGTTACAGATACCAGAGTAGATTATTTTTTATTTTGGAATCAACTGGTCATTTGTAAGTTGTGCTGATTTATTATGGCAAGTCTACATATAGCCAGAGAATTCCCTGGTGACAACTGGAGATTTTGCTGAGCTGAACTTCCAAGATGCACTATGTAAAGCCCACCACAGTCCATTTTTTGCATATAAATATCTATATCATGATTGTCTTTACATGTTCATGCTTTGTGAGCAAACCTGTGATAGGGTTATGAAATGAATTTATCTTAAACTACCCTGAAAACTTTCTGTAAAAATATGCCTACTATAGTTCCTGGCATATGATAAGAACTCAATAAATATTTACATAGTGAGGAAATAAATGAATGAATAAATGTTTTAGCTCATCTCTGCTACCCTTTGCTGCCCTTAAAACCTTCTGTGTGTCTTATTACAAAAATTGATACTGTAATCCACCAAGATTTCCAAGCCCAAAACTGGGAGGTTATTCATAAAGCCATCTTTCCGTTCACATATGATTGGCCACTAAATCCTCTCATGTTTGTACCATCTAGAATTTTCTCACTTCCCTGGTATCTGCACAGTTGGGTTGTGTGAGATGTTATGTTAGCAAAAGAAATAATAAATCAAAAGATGTAAAAATAATGAGCATGTATGTATCTAATGATATATTCTATAAATATATAAATGCCCTACAGAGTGAAAACCAATAATTGGAGATTTTAGCCCAGCCGGCATGGCTCAGTGGTTGAGTGGGGCATGCAGGAGTGGGGTGTGCAGGAGGCAGCCAATCAATGATTCTCTCTCATCATTGATGTTTCTATCTCTCCCTCCCTCTCCTCTCCTCTCTGAAATCAATATGAATATATTTTTTAAATAATTGTTTGGCCTTGTTAAGTTAAAAAAAATAACTGGAGATTTTAACACAACCCTTTCAGAAATTTTAAATCAAGTAAAATAAAAGATTATAGGAGATTTGAATAACATGATTGATGAGCTCAAGCCAATAAATGTATAGAAATTTATACCCAACAGATAATACACATTGTTTCTAAGCAAATATAAAATATTTCATAAAATTCTTTTTGCACAAAATTTCCAAAAAATTAACATAGACTATATATTCTGTTCACCATGCTATAAAATTAGTATCCAGAAGCAGTAGTCCTTTCTAATGGCATATGCCTGTAAACTAAGTACCATATTATGAAGTGACCCTGAATTAAAATGAACATCCTAAAGAAAATTACAAAATACTCAGAACTGAGAGAAAAGGAAAGACGACTACATGAAAAAATGTTTGGAACACAGTTAAACAAGCACTTAGAGGAAAATTTCTAGTTGGGAATACATTTGCCAGCAAACAAGAAAGATTGAAAACAAATGCTAAGCATTCAACTTAGGAATCTGGAAAAAGGAACAAGCACACACCCAATGGAACCAGAAAAGGCCACAGTAAAAATAGGAGGGAGGCATTAGTGAAAGACAGACCAAAGGAAAAGTAGAGATGGTTGCCTACCTGGTGTGGTTTAGTTGGTTGGAGAGTCCTCCCCTGCAAGGAAAGGTTGAGGGCACCAGCCCTGGTTTAGGTCCCATCCCCAGAAGGGAACATGCAGGAGGCAGCCAATCTATGTTTTGCACTCACATTGAAGGGTTTTTTTTTTCTCTCTCTCTCCCTTCCTCTGTCTGGAAAAATCAATAAAAGTTTGTTTGTTTGTTTTATTTTGTTTTGTTTTATTTTGTTTTGTTTTTTAAGAAAGAAAAGTAGATCCCAAGCCTGTTTGGCTTAGTGAATAGAGCGCTGGCCTGAGGGTGTGATTCCGGTCAAGGGCATGTACCTTGGTTGCAGGCTCCTCTTCAGCCCAGGCCCTGGTCAGGGCTCGTACAGCAGGCAACCAATCGATGTGTTTCTCTCACGTTGATATTTCTGTCTGTCTTTTCCTCTCTCTTCCACTTTCCCTAAAAATCAATGGGAAAATAACCTCAGGTGAGGATTAACAAAAAAAAGAAAAAAGAAGAAAAGTAAAGATAAGTAATTGTGCCTAAAACAGGTTTTATGAAAAAATGTGTAACATAAACCACTGTTAAAGAGCTGAGGGTGGAGGATGAAGAGATAAATAAATATGGAATGAAAACAACTCTGAACACTATAACTAAATAATATATATAATAACCTTTAACTTTCATTTATACTACTATATGTAGTATATGTATTATGCATATAATTCTATTACATATTATACTTATGCATTGTAATTGAACATGTATATTGAAACATATAGTATATGATACAATGTATTTTTATATTTGTTTATATCACATATTGTATATTATTTATATACAGTAAATAAGGTAGTATTTTATATAGTATTATGTACATATGTTATATACTATTCTCTGATTCATAAATTTATATAATATATATTATATAAGTACATCTATAACAAATTTTTACACTATAAAAAAGAAAATAACAATACCTGCAACAGAAATTAAGGAAATAATAATTATGCCATAATTAATTATACAGTAACATAGTTAAAAAAGGAAAACATAAAATACCAAAATTGATTCAAAAAATTAAAATCTTTAAATAAACAAATAGCAATTTTTCAAAGCAAAGTGGTAATAAAATCCTTCATGTAACAAAAGCCTCAAGCCCAGATAATTTTACAAATAAATTTTGTCATATATTCAAAGAACATATCCTTATTATATACTAGAGGCCCATTGCACGAAGATTCACGCAATAGGCCTTCCTTCCCCTGGCTGCCGGCACCGGTTTTCCTCTGGCACCCAGGACCCAGGTCTTTGGTCCAGCCACAGCGGAGAAGCCAAGCCTCTTCAGCCTTCAGTCGTCTTCAGTCTTCAATCTTCAATCTTCCCTGGGGCTGGAGCCTTCAGTCTTCGCTCTGTGCCTGCATATGCAAATTAACCCAACAAAGATGGTGGGTTAATTTGCATACTCATCCTGATTGGCTGGTGGGTGTAGTGGAGTGACAACCAATTTTCATGTTTCTCTTTTATTAGCGTAGATGGTTACTATAAAATGTAGAAGAGAAAACACTGTTAAGCAAACCCAAGAGTGTATTAAAAATACTACATTATGGACCTGGCCAGTGTGACTCGATGGTTAAAGTATCCCCCTCAATTGCACATACTTGAGGTGCAGGTTCCATCCCTAACCCCATTCAGGGTGTATTTGGGAGGCAACCAATTGATGAATCTCTCTCACATCGATGTTTCTCTCTCTTCTCTCTCTCTCTCTCTTTCCCGCTCTCCCTTCCCCCTCCTTCTACTCACTATAAAAATCAATGGAAAAAATGTTCATACTCTCCAATGAGGATTTAAAAATGCCTCCTTATAATTAAGTAGGGTTTATTCCAGAAACAAAAAATTGGTTCAACAGCAGAAACATGTTGATGTAATTCACCCTATTAATAAGCTAAAGGAGATAAATCTTATGATTATATCAAATGATTAAAAAATAATTTAATAACTCTAATATTAATTTTTATTGAATTTATTGGGGTGGCATTGGTTAATAAAATAGAGGTTTCAAGTGTATAATCATATAATACATCATCTGTATATTTTCTTGTGTGTTCTCCTCCCAAAGTCAAGGCTCCTTCCATCACCATTATTTCCACTTTAACCTCTTCTACCTCCTATTTATAATTTTTAAAACACTTCTCAGAAGTCTATGAATAAAATGGAATTCCTTTAATTTATAAAGTCCACCTACAAAAAACCTAAAGCAACCATCATTCTTAGCAGAGAAATGTTAAAGCTAAGAGATGTAAAGATTGTTTTAAAAAAAAAATCTAAAACTCATTATGTACAGACTAGAGTCTGGGTGCATGAAATCTGTGCACTTGGGGAGGTCCCTCAGCCCGGTCTGTGCCCTCTCACAGTCTGGGAGCCCTGCAGTCCTGTAGTCCCGCCACCGCCACTGCTCTCGCCAAGCATGAACCTGGCTTCTGGCTGAGCAGCACTCCCCCTGTGGGAGCACACTGACCAGTAGGGGGCAGCTCCTACGTTGAGTGCCCCCTGGTGGTCAGTGCGCATCATAGTGACCAGTCATTCTGCAGTTCAGTCTATTTGAATATTAGCCTTTTATTATATAGGATAATATAATAATCTAATCAGAAGAACAGATGTAATAGATAAACTAATAAAAGTAATGTGAGAGGTTAGTTTTATTGCCCAACAGGTCAACTTACAACACTCAATAGAATTCCTCTACATCAGTAATATTCAATTAGAAAATATTAAACCATTTACAAGTGCAACATAACCTATACAATATTTAAATTTTCACCTAACAGGGAAATACATAGGAACTTTACAGAAAAAAGTTCTAAAATTAATTATTAAGAGGAACTAAATAAATGAAACAAAAGTAAGGGATAAATAATGTTTTGTAGTAAGATGTTAATTATCCCCAAATTAATTTCTAAGTTTAATGCAATTCCAATCTAAATTACAATAGGAACGTTTAAGCAACTTGGTTTTTAAAAACTTAATGGGCAGAACACAGTTGCATAAATAGCTGGGTCAACTTTGAAAGAGAAGGGCAAAGAAGGGAGGTCCAGCTTATCAGATGTTAGGTCATATTGCAAAGCCAGAGTAATAAAAACCAGTATGGTAGAAGCACAAGAATGGGCAAATTAGTACAACGAGACTAAAACACAGCAACAGACCCATGGAGCACTATTAGGTGGTAACAGCCTCACAAATCTATGGGGAAAAGATAAACTGTTAAATTTATCTTTATGTCACAAAAAATAACTGGCTGACAACATGAAGAAAAATAAAACGGTATTAATTCCTTGCACAGAATGCAGAGCTAGACTCCAACTGTATGTGAAAGAATAATGTTATAAGCAAAAGAAGAAAATACAGAACACTTTTGTGACCTAATGATAAAAGTCTTATTCAACAAGACTCCAAAATTAGGAATCATGAAACAAAAAAAAGGTTGTTGGATTTGACTACAACAAAATTAACTGTTGAAATATCAAGTCATAAATAAGTCAAAAGTCCTTGAAACATCAGATTTTAATGCATTTTCATAATAATAAATGAGTCATTAAGAAATGGCTGAGGTGTGCCTCCATGGGGTGAAGAACATATGTGTCTTGCTCTTCTTTATGGCTTGGAGACATCTCACATAGTATGATCTTAATATATATTTACTGAATAAATGAGGTTTATTTCCTATTCTGCATGGCAAGACAAGGAAATATGTATTCTGTCTCAGAAATCTTTCTACAAAAATATCCTTAAATTTTTGAGCTTCAGTAACCATAATTCTGTTATTTAGAAAATGTACTTAAGCAGAATACCTCATTTTCTAATTATGGTGGCTAAATAAGGCCCTACTTCCTCATCACTTTCACTTACAACTTTTTCTGGTACTTGGGTCAGTTTTCTGTGTCAATTTAAGTCATGGGATTTGCATCCACATTCAAACTACATTCAATAAAGTTTGCAAATAGAGTTTCATATAAAATTATTGAAGTAAATATTTCCCTAAAGTTCAATTATATCATTTAATCTGAATTCCTATTTTCTGATAATTTGACAAGCTAAACTAAAAAGCAGAAGTGAGAAGAATAATTCATGACTGACTTATGTCTTGGCTTCATTTCCTATTATCTCACCAACTCCTAAAACAAGAGTTCTCTCCTATTCTTGACAAGAACATAATATTCTTACAATTAAATTACAATCACAAACAAATACTGGACTCAAAGTCAGTTTGGAGTACTTAATATTTATTGGTTGTGATATTTTTCTGCTGCCACTGAAGATAATTTTCATTTTTCCAAAGAGGAGGAAATAAGATTTCCTCTAAATGTTGCTACAGTTATATAAAGCCTCAAGTGAGATTAATTCAAATGTCATCACCCCCTAATCATGCCCTTTTTTTGTCTTTATCCTCTGGTCTGTTTGCCCAGAGAGCTTGGGATCATGCCTGTAGTGTGACCTTTCACACCGATGCTCACTGATTTCAAGTTCTGCACACAGTGGCTTTGATCATAGGCCAAAGGTAAGGCTCTGTGTGTGCACCTGTGGGATGGAACACTTTTCCAGACACTATTACTTAAGAGAAGTTACACAGACTTTGCTAATTCCTGGATGACACTGCCTGACCTCTTATTTCTTAAAATCCCAGAGCGAAGCTGAAACTGGCACTACTGAGCCTCTAGCTGACATTCATTTTTCTGAAAACCACGATCTAATATGTTCCTATAGCCAAAATGGCTGACATTGCTGCACATATTAATGAAGACAAGACTTTTTTGGTTGCAAACGATAAAAATATAACCTAAGCTACTTTAATGAGAGAGTGGGACTAATGTCTCCAAATCCAGGAAAGATTAAGACATAGGTATATCTTTGAATCATTAGATATACAGTTGGCTTCAAGGATTATTGGAACTATAAACTCAGGTGATATTGCATCTACCCTTCTCTGTATCCCTCAGCTTTTTTTCTTTCTACATGTAAGATTTTTTGTTTGTTGTTTTTCCTACCTGAAGATATTTTTTCATTGATTTTAGATAGACTGAAAGAGATGCGGGCAGGGGAGAGAGAGAGAGAGAAAAAGAGAGAGAGAGAGAGAGAGAATGAGAAACATTGAGTTGAGGGAGACACGTTAATTGGTTGTCTCCCTCATGCTCCCTGACCAGGCTTGAGGATCAAATCTGCAACTCAGGTACATGCCCTTGACCTGGAATTGAACTCATGACCTTTCAGTGGGGTGGGGGGAGGGAAAGGGGGTGTGATGCTCTAACCATCTAGCAACACCCAGCCAGGGCTCTACAGGCAAGTTTTATTTTCTCTCACTAATGACAGCTTCTTTTACATCACAAATTCATAGGAAACATGGTACCAAAATCTCTTAGCTATTACTTATTACAACTTATAACACAGAATAACACTGTCAGTAGTCAAAATCTAGAAAAGATGGTGCTGGCTCACTTTGGGTCAGATTCACTTTCAGAGGTGAGGTCACGTGAGAACAAGGCAGCTCGTACAATAGCCACATAATTAGGGGCACAGAGCAGAAAATATCACAGCCACTCACAAAGCATCAACAGTAAATGTGCTGGAATAAAATAAGGTCAATCCTGCCCTCTCTGACTCTTATTGCCTCTCCTGCTGGAATATCAGAAATTATTTTTAATTCAACTCAAGAAAACCCAAAAAATCTAGAGAATCTGTAGAGAAAAGTAATGACTTGAAGGCAAATAGCATTGCTACAGATTGTGGGTCATTTGGCAATGGAAAAAGGTTTTCTTCACCAGGAAGATATAAAAACTCCTGTTTTATATACCTAGTAATTTTATATACCTAGCCAAATATAGTTATATAGAAAAATTGACACAAGGAAAAATAAACAAGTCCCATATTTAAAATTATCTTCCTGAAATACGCCAGTTTGGTCCAAATCACCTAGCCCAGCACTTCCAGAGTAACCATTTCACAAGAGATTTCTTAAGAAGTTAGGCTTCTGCAAGTCTACACCCAGGTAGTATATGGTTCAGGGAAATCCTGTTCCTGGATGGAGGGACTAGGTACAGCTGTGAAACAGGTTGAGAGCACTTGATTTTGCACCAAACTAAACCATCACTAACGCTATTACTGGCTATCATTCAGCACCTAGATGGTTAAAAACCAATGTGGCAAAGAGATCTTTGCCTTAAGTTTTTGAGAGGTAAAAGGAATCAAAGCTGGTCCCACACCTACATAGGTGGTTGAAAATTAGTGAAACTGAGTATCATATAAGTAGTCAAATGGAACCCATCATCCCTTAACACATACCAATTCCTTAAGCACATGGGGCGAGGGTGCATTTAGATGAGCAGATGGCAGGACAGAGCATGACTGGGGGAGCATAGACCACTCTCTCTGAAGGACACTTCTGGTCTTGCCTTCAGAGGGCAGAAACCTTGACCCAAACACAGCAGCTGTCTGTTCTCTTCACCCTCTGACACCTCAAAAGAATACATACTCAAGAAATAGATCTATACACCCAAAAGTAATATAATATTGTATGTCAACTGTAATTGAAGATTTAAAATTATGTAAAAAAAAAAAAAGGAATAGATCTACATCCCCAGGCTTCTTGATCCTGATTATTTTTTAAATTCAAAGAAACATTATTTTGATTTCTCCCTTAATTCTCTCATAAATCCAACCAATCAACACTGGTTAGACAGTTACTATGTTCAAATTACTAGCGAATAGCTAGGGAAACAAAAATCAACGAACCCCTGGCCCTGACCTGGAAAAAGCACTGTTCATTAGCCAACTCCCGGGTGAGCCCAGGCAGAAAGACCGGTCTGTCCAAGTATTTATAATGGTCCTACCCTTCTAAGCAAAGCTGTTTGTTTAACTTTCTTACATAGGTGTAGATTCCAGGTCTCTAGTTCTATCCAGGCTTGGGTTTCCAAAATTCACATACATTTTCATAGTTTTAAATTTCTGTAACTACCCAAATATAACTGTCTTGTGAAAAATGAAACATAGCAGCACTGAGAAAAAGAATAGGTCACATCTTTGAAATGTGTAAGAAAGTACAATAGCAGTAGGGGGAAATGGGCTTTTAATGCCAATTTTATTATTTCATGACTGTTTAAATAAGTAGAAATGGAAAATAGGGAGTAAATTTGGCTTTCTAAAACAGATGTTCCTCTCATTTGGGTACTCATGTTTGACAACTGCTTTGTAATGTAACCAAACAATGACATCTAATTTCTTTATGAAGCCAACACTTCTTTTCTTTTTTAATCCTTATCCAAGAATATGTTTTGTATTGATTGAGAGAGAGAGAGAGAGAGAGAGAGAGAAACATTGATTAGTTGCCTCCCGTATGCATCCCAACCAGGGATTGAACCCATAACCTAGGTATGTCCCCTGCCGAAGACTCGAACCCACAACCTTTTGGTGTACAGGATGATTATCTAACCAACTGAGTCCCCCAGCCAGGGCAAGCCAACACTTCTTTATTATTATGCTCCAGGAACTATGCCAGGCACCAGCAAGTCCTAGATAAATTTGAATTCGTTCTTTAACCTGCTAAGTGAATCCTAGGGCCTTATGGCTTTCTCAGAATTGTACTGGCTACTAGGAAACAGAAATGTATCTTATCAGTGTTATTGGGATGGTAATGCATCTCTATCCTGAACCCAAGACCAAAATAATTCAGAGTGCACAGAACCTGGGAATAATTATGAACAAGCAGGTAAGGGCATCCCATAGTAGGCTCTAATTGAATCGATACAAAATGTGTAGCCTGCTTCTTATTTTGGAAACCAAACACATTGGAAACTCTTAAGTCAAAGAGAGAAATGCTTTTGAAAGCTTATAAAAGGAAATGATGAACAGAATGTGACTTTGGGGCAGTGAAAAGGCCTGGGAAGTGGCGGGTCACACTGTCCTCACAAGATGTTAGGACACCCAGACCTGACTAGTCTAACACATCTCCCCTATAAAGACTGGAGAAGAGAGTGGGATCACTCAATTTCACCAGCACTGTGTGCTTCACATTTAATAAGCTTTCTATCATCCTCAAATAACCCCTGTCAGAGATCCCTGTGGTGTCATGAGTAACGAAAAAGAGTATTGGTAGCACACTGTCCTAAACACTCGGATCAGTTACTTAACCTCTTTGGTCCTCAGTTTCCTGAGCTATGAAATGGGGATAATTTAGTTGTGGATTGAATTATAGCGTAAGTGTTGAGCATGTAGATGATGTATGTAGGCTACATCAATAAACATTGGCTTCTGAGAAGAAATACTTTAGGAGATTCCTATAGCACATGCCTGCAGGTGTATTTGTAACAATAATGGTTATACTTATAGCAGCCAGGATATTCCCGCCAACAATGAGTAAAGAACAAGCTAAGGCAAAGGTCCAGCAGAAAGAACAGAGCATTGTACTGAACTCATTGCCTCCCTGGAAGAGGGCTCTGTATTTCCTTGGAAGATGGTAAACTATACAAAACAAGCAGGCATTCCATTTACTCATCAAACACAAATTGAGTGCCTACGCTGTGCCTACACCAAGAGGCATTCTGTTAAGAAGTGGGGAAAGAGGAGTTACACCAGAAAAACATGCAACAAACCCACAATAGAGGTCAGTGAAAGGTGCCACAGGACCACAGATAAACCACAAGATACACTGACCAGTGGAGTATATCTCCTCTCCTCACCGAGACCACATCAAAATGAATGCCATGCACTCCCAGGAGAGAGGTGAGAATCAAGAGTTAGGAAACAGCCACTTTGAGTGATGAAAAGGGCAGTTGATGGCATAACTACAAACAGGTTTGGGCGATGTGCCTTCCTCCACTTCTGAAACTTTAGCAGCTCACATTCCAGGCACATGAGTGGTACAATATGCTCTGGACTCTGGAGGAGGGAGAGTTTGATTTCAGCTGAACATATGTCACCTCACTGTAAGGACAATTAAACAGATGCATGTTTTTGTCATGAACTTGATCTCAAAAAGCAGTTTGGAATGTAATTTGAGTTTTAAAAAGTATATATTATAGATAATATTATATAGAGTGCTGGGTTCTGAATATAATGCAATTCTAACCACTGAACTACAATAAGGCATTCTTAAAGTCTTTAAAAGCTAACAAAGAAACGTTAAATAACCCACAAATCATACCACCTGCCAATGAAATAAATTGCTTTTGAAATGCTGCTGTAATAGAGAGAAAAAGAATAAGTGGGATTTTATTGTAAGCTCACAGCTCAGTGTGTTCCCTGCAATGCGAACTTTGAGCCACAATGACATGTTCTTATTAGTTACTAGCTGTGACTTTACCCCAACCAGGTCTTTTTTGCCGGATAGGACAACTGTAGTTATCACCATAAATTACAATCAGCTGCACAAAAGGAACTAGAAAGTAAAGTACCGTTTCTTAGGAGATAAGGAAACAGGAATGGTAGGGATTAGGTTGCTACTTCCCTTAGGAAAATCATTCTGAACAAGAAGTGGGGAAAAAATAAATGTAACGATCATGCCAAATGCAGGCTTTTTTCAAAGAAACTCTGGGGTACTTTGTGGAAAGTGTTTGTTTCAATGCTGTAGACATTCTTGTAAAAATGTAGGCATTTCTAGACCCCGGTCTTCCAATTTCTTCCTATAAGGCTTTCCAATATATGAATTGACTTTTTAAACAAACTCATAACGTGCTTCCTTTGATTTACCTAGACATCAGCCAGGTGAGTAAAAGAGTTTAGGCTCCCGGGGAGATGGTCCTGGACTTGGAAGAACATACGCTTTACATTAAAACAGTCAGCCTCCCACACTCTAGCAGGATTGCCCTTGCGTCCACACAGCTTGTAAAATGCAAACAGGGTCCCACTCCTGGGAATTTTGATGCTTCCTCAATCTAGGCATCCATACCGACTTAGACACGTTGGTGAAAACAGCCATTTCTTCTGGTCCCTGTCAAGTGGAACAGGAAACAGCTGAGCTCTTCTACCTCTACCCTAGTAGCCCTACTTTATTCATTATGGGTGCAATAGGTTCCAGCAGTTTTCAAACAGATGGTCTGATGCAGTGAAGCAATGCAAATAGTAATCCACCCAACATTCTACATCACATCAAAAATACAGCTAAACTACAGAACAACCATTATTCAGAACTGCCTGAAATCTAACCGAATAGAAGTTCCACAACTAGGGATTTAAAGAAGCAGCCACGTTGAGACTGGTAGGAGAGATGGAGGCATGAAACAAGCTGGTCCCACACCTACATAAGGTGGTTGAAAATTGGAAAGGAAATGTGAGCTGCAGAGATCCCCACACCCCCGCCCCCCTCACCCCTCCCCTCACCCCTCCCCGCCCCGCCAAAGGAGCAACGAGTCCCCACACAACACCAGGGCACCCAGCCCAGGGTTTCAGTTCTGGGTAGAGAAGTCCCCAAAACTTCTTTCTGTAAGTCCCAGCAGGGATTGTGGCTGAGAGAGACAGGCTTCTGGATCCCAGGCAGTTCCTCTTAAAGGGCCCATGCACAGGTTTACTCAGAATCACTCCCTCTGAACTCCAGCACTGGGTCAGCAGCTTGAAAGGCAGCAAAGACATACAGGGAGGAAGTGAAGTGTCTGACATCAGGGCAAGAGTTGGAGGGGCAGCTTCCTCCTAGAAGGGCTGGTAGAGGCCATTATTCCTTTTCTGAGCCCAAGAGAGCCCACAGATGGGTGCCATATTGAGTCTCTATCAACGTGGTTCACATGGTTTGCACTGCCCTGGTGATTCACCTGAGCTAGGCATTCCAGGTGTCCCTCAGACCCTGCCCATCAAGCTGTCTCTAGTAGCTTTTCCATACAAACTGCCTATCTTTGCTCATGCTTCAGACTTTCCTAAAATCTCTTAAATAAGCAGCATCTGGCCTCAGCATGCCCTATACCTCTCATTAAGTCAATGGTTCTCAACCTTAGAACTAGCAACAGCCGGCCTTGGTTCATGACTTGGCCTCTCCTGGGCAACTCTGAGCCTAGACAAGTAGGAGCTATTTTTGTTATGGGGTGGGGCCACAACATTAATAACAAAGAAACAGAATTTCCAGAGGATGAGGCCCAGAAATCAGGATTTTTAAAAAGATTCCCAGGTGATTCTAATGTGCAGCCAAGGTTGAGAACCACTGCACTAAGTGGTTCCAGGCCCAGAACTAGCAACAGCCGGCCTTGGTTCATGACTTGGCCTCTCCTGGGCAACTCTGAGCCTAGACAAGTAGGAGCTATTTGCAGATCACTTTGTAGCTCATTCCAGGTGGCCTCAGGCAAAACACACATGGTAGCTGACCTGGATCTACACCTCCTGGGAGGCTCCAGAGCCAGCGTACCCAGTGGACAGCTTCAGACCACAGTGAAGCACCACCAAATCACCTCCACCAGCAACATACTCAAGGGATGGACTCAGTGGGCACCAGAGCCCCACTGAAGTAAGTCCTGCTCCATGGAGTGAGCCCCTGCATAGCTGATCCTCCACAGCAGACACAGTCAGTCCTTGTATCTGATCATCCTGGGATAAATCCCTCCCTTTAACATGCCAACAGCAATCAAGGCTCAACTACAAAAGGAAGGGCACACCTGGAATGCCTAGCTCAGGTGAACAAGGAGGCCCTACAGGACACCTACTACATTAGGCCACTTTACCAAGCCCAGGAGACATAGCAGCTCTACCTAATACATAGAAACAAACACAAGGAGGCTGCCAAAATGAGGAGACAAAGAAACATGTCACAAATGAAAGAACAGAACAAAACTCCAGGAAAAGAGCTAAACAAAAATGGAGACTATCAATCTACTAGATGGAGAGTTCAAAACATTGGTTAAAGGATGCTCAATGAACTTAGGGGAAGGGTATATGAACTTAATAAAAAATGACATGGAAACCATAAAAAAGAACCAGTAAGAAATGAGGGCTACACTAAATAAAACAAAGAATAGTAGAGTAGATAAAGCCAAGAATCAAAACAGCAATTTGTATTATAAGGAAACAAAAAAGACTGCATTAGAACAGGAAAAAGAAAAAAGCATTTTTTAAAAAATGAGAATAGCATAAAGAGCCTCTGGGACACCTCTAAGCATACCTTTTTACTTTCTCAGAACCAATTTTTACCACCTTTCACATTCAGGACTATTATCTCTATGTGTATTGTGTGAAGTATAGGTTAAAGATCACTTTTTTATAGAAATATCAAGTTGTCACAGCATCATTTGTCAAAAAGGTTTTTATTGTAATTGAATCACTTTAGTGCCTTAGTTTCAATATGTAGTTTTATTTCTGAACGATTATTTATTTAGTTGCATTTACTTGGTTGTCTATTTTTATATCAATATCCTGTGTCTGTGTAATGTAGTTTTATAGTTCAGCACTTTTTTTCAAGGATTATTTTGGCTATTCTACATTCTTTGAATTTTTCAGTAAATTTTATTTTAAAAAATCTTTATTGTTGAGAGTATTACAGATGTCCCCCATAACCCCTCCCATTTTCCCCATCCACCCTGTTCCCGCTCCACCCCAGGCCTTCATCACCCTATTGTCCATAGGTAATTCATATCCTATATAATAAAAGGCTAATATTCAAATTGACCCAACAGCGGAATGACCAGTCGCTATAATGTGCACTGACCACAGGGGGCAGACACTCGATGCAGGAGCTGCCCCTGGTGGTCAGTGCACTCCCACAGGGGGAGCGCTGCTCAGCCAGAAGCCAGGCTCAAGGCTGGTGAGCACAGCATGGTGGGAGTCTCTCTGCAGCAGTGCTTAAGGACCCCTTGGAGGATGTTGGACTTAGACACACACCCCCGCCACCCTCCCGTGCACAAATGATGTGCACCAGGCCTCTAGTATGCATATAAGATCTTTGGTTAATCTGTTCCCGCCCACCCCTTCCCACTTCCCTCTGATATTTGTCAATCTGTCTCATGTTTCCATGCCTCTGATTCATTTTATTCATCAGTTTATTTTGTTCATTAGATTTCTTGTTCGTTTATTTTGATTTTTAGATTCAAAAAATCTGTTGATAGATATGTATTTGTTGTCATTTTATAGTTCACATTTTTGATCTTTTCTTCTTCTTCTCCTTCTTCTTCTTCTTCTTCTTCTTCTTCTTCTTCTTCTTCTTCTTCTTCTTCTTCTTCTTCTTCTTCTTCTTCTCCTTTCTCTTCTTAAAGAATACCTTCAACGTTTCATGTAATACTGGTTTGGTGGTGATGAACTCCTTTATCTTTTTCTTGTCCGTGAAGCTCTTTATCTGATCTTCATTTCTAAATGATAGCTTTGCTGCATAGAATAATATTGGTTGTAGGTCCTTACTATTCATCACTTTGAATATTTCTTGCCACTCCCTTCTGGCCTGCAAAGTTTCCATTGAGAAATCAGCTGACAGACTGCTTTTCTCTCACTGCTTTTAAGATTCTCTCTTTGTCTTTACCCTTGGCATTTTAATTATGATGTGTCTTGGTGTGTGTCTCTTTGGGTTCTTCATGTTTGGGACTCTCAGCACTTCCTGGACTTGTAAATCTATTTCTTCCACCAGGTAAAGGAAGCTTTCTGTCCTTATTTCTTCAAATAGGTTTTCAATATCTTGCTCTCTCTCTTCTCCTTCTTGCACCCCCATAATGCAAATGTTGGTACACTTGAAGTTGTCCCAGAGGCTCCTAACATTGTCTTTATATTTTTTTATTCTTTTTTCATTTGTTCTTCTGACTGGATGGGTTTTTTTGCTTCCTCATATTCCAAGTTGCTGATTTGATTCTCAGAATCCTCTACTCTGTTGTTGAATCTTTGTAAATTATTCTTTATTTGTTAGTTTATGCTTCATTTCTAACTGGTTCTTTTTCATGTCTTTGTAATTTTCACTAAGATTCTTGAAAGTCTCACTAAGTCCCTTGAAGCTCTCATTAAGTTCCTTGATACTCTCATTAAGATCCTTAAGCAACTTTATAATCATTGCTTTGAACTCTGTAATCAGTAGTTTGTTTGCTTCCATTTCTTTTATCTGTGACATGTTTCTTTGTCTCCACATTTCGACTGCTTCTCTATGTATTAGGTACAGCTGCTATGTCTTCTCAAATTGGTAGAGTGGCATCAAACAAGTTATTATATGTTGTTTTTATTTAATGTAGTTTAGGATATTTTCTAATTTTCCTTATGGTTTCAGCTTTTGTCCACACATTATCTAGAAGTGTCATTTAATTTCCAAATAAATTAGAGGGCTTTCCAATAAGTTTCTGTTATTAATTTCTAATTTAATTCTGTTGTGGCCTGTAGTATTGCTCCATTTAAAAAAAATTCAATTTCACTGATCTATTTATTTAGCTTTACACTAGTACCACAATATCTTGGCTACTGTTGCTTATAATAAATCTTGAAGTCAAATACTATAAGGCTTCCAACTTTGCTTTTTTCATTTCAACATTATTGGGTTATTTTCAGTTCTTTGCATTTCCAAATTAATTTTAAAATTAATTTCTATAAAATCCTGCTGGATTTTGATTTGGATAGCTTTGAATCTTTAATCAATTTGGGGAGAATTGACATCTTAGCATTAAGTTTTCCAATCCATGAACATGCTATATCTCTCTGTTTATTTCAGTTTTTTATCTCTCTCAGTATGTTGTTTAGTTTTCAGGTCTTGCACATTATCTATTATACTTATCTCTAAATATTTCCTTGTTTTTATATAATTATAAATGGTAGGATTTTTTTTCTATTTCTGATTGCCTATTGTTAGTATAAAGAAATACAATTGATCTTTTCATATTGGTTCTAGTGGGGTTTTTTTGTAGATTCCATAAGATTTTTTTCACATAGATGACTATGAATAAAGGGAATTTTGTTTCTCTCTTTATAATCTGCATGTCTTTATATGTCCTTTCTTTACCGCATTTTGTGTCTCTAGAACCTCCAGTACAACGTTGAATAGAAGTAATGAGAGTAGACATCCTTGTCTTCTTCCTTATTTGAGAAGAAATGTATTCAAAAAATGTCCCCATTAAATATAATGTTAGCTCCAGATGTCCTTGATCAAGTTGAGGAAGTGGTCTTCTAGTCCCCACTAATTGGCTGAGAATCTTTATGAGAAATAAATGTTAAATTTTGTCAAATATTTTTTTTCTGCATCTAATCAGTTTTAATCTGTCCTGGTTGATTATATTGATTGATTTGCTAAAGTTTCATCAACCTTGAATTCTTGTGATAAGCATCACTTGGCCATGATGTATTCTTTTTTAAAAAAATATATTTTATTGATTTTTTACAGAGAGGAAGGGAGAGGGATAGAGAGTTAGAAACATCGATCAGCTGCCTCCTGCACACTCCCTACTGGGTATGTGCCCGCAACCAAGGTACATGCCCTTGACCAGAATCGAACCTGTGACCCTTGAGTCCGCAGGCCAATGCTCTATCCATTGAGCCAAACCGGTTAGGGCATGATGTATTCTTTTTTGATGCATATTGTTGTGATTAGATTGTATACAGTTTTGTTAAGAAATTTTCATCTGTGTAGTGTTTTTTTTTTTTTTTTTTTTTTTTTTTTTGTAGTGTTTATGCTTTGTTTTGGCATAAGAGTAAGGCTAGCCTCATAGAATTAATTGGGAAGTATTCCCTTTTTTTCAATTTTCTTGAAGGTTTTATGTAGAATTGGTATAATTTCTTCCTTAAATTATTTAGTATAATTCACCAGTAAAGCAATTTGGACCTGGATTTTTTTATGTGTGTGTGGAAGGTTTTTAACCACAAATTTCATTTATTTAACAGATACAATGTGTTTAGGTTATCTATTTCCTCTTGAATAAAACTCAGTAATATGTATCTATTATGAAATTGGTCCTTTTCATTTCAGTGTTCAAATTTCTTGGCATTAAGTTGTTTATAATATTTCTTCATTATTTTTTTAATATTCACAGAATCTTTACTTATATCACCTCTTTCATTTCTGATATTGGTAATTTGTGGATTTTTAATTTTTTATTAATTTTTAGAGAGAGGAAAGGGAAGAGAGAGAAACATTGATGTGAAAGAGAAACATCAATTAGCTGCCTCACACATGTGCCCAGACAGGGTTCTAATTCACAACCCAGGCATGCACCCCAACTGGGAATAGAACTTGCCACCCTCTGGTGCATGGGACCACACTCCAACCGATGAAGCCACAGCGACCAGGGCTGATATTGGTATTTTGTGTTTTTTCTCTTTTATTCATAAGACGTCTGGTTTGAGCTTAATCAATTATGTTGACCTTTTTAAAGAACTAACTTTTTGGTTTCATTGATTTTCTCTATTGTTTTTATGTTTCAATTTTATTTATTTCTGCTCTAAACTTTATTATTTCATGTCTTCTCCATACCTTGGATTTCATTTGTCTCCCCCCCCCCCATGTCACTAACTTAAGAACTTTCTTGTTGTTGTTTTTTTATAGGTGTTTAGTGCTACAAATGCCCACCTAATAATGGTTTAACAGCCTCCCACAAATTATAATGTTTACAGTTTTATTTTTATTCAGTTGAGAATACTCTCTAATGTTCCTTTTTCTTTCTCTTTTAACCCATGGGATATTAAGATATAGGAGACAAATAAGCATGGAAAAAGTTGCATATATCCATACAAAAATTGTATTCAAAAGTTTATAGTAGTTTTATCTGTAATAACAAAGATCATGAAAACTACTAAATCTGTATCAATGAGCTAATAGATTTAAGGAAAAAAACAAAAGCTATAGTATAGCCATATAAGGCATAATACTGAACAATAAAAAGGAATGAGTATTGACATATGCAACAATGTGAATGAATCTCAAAATAATTACACTGCATGAAAATGGCAGACAAAAAGGGTACATACAGTATGGTTCCACTAATATGAAATTCTGAAAATTTCAAATTACTTTGAAGTGGCACAAAGTAGATGATTGATTGCTTAGGGAAAGAGAGAAGGAATAGGCAGGGGTGAGAGGGAGGGATTTCAAAGGGACAAGGGGAAACTTCTGGGAGAAATGTACATTATTGTTATCATCTTGACTCTGATGGTGATTTTACAGATGTATACATGTGTCAAAAACCTATCAAACTTTACACATTAAATGTGTGTAGTTTACTGCATGTGAATTACACCTAAACATGGCCCTTAAAGAAAACATACAAATCTAGAATGGAAGCACTGGCTCATCACTGCTCAGACGACTGTGGCAGCACTTCCCATCAAGATGGCAGCACAGGTAATGCTGTGATCACCTGTTCCCACAACCACATGAAAATGACAACTACACTGCAGAACAACAATCACTGAGAACCTCCTGAAGACAAGCTGAACAGAAATACTATAGCCAAGGATGTAAAGAAGAAGCCACGGTGATACTGGTAGGAGAAACGGAGATGAGGAATGGTTGGCAGTTTAGAAACTGGAGAGACATCTCAGCTGTGGAGCTCCCCTGAGGAGCAAGAGGTCCCATCCCATACCAGGCTCCTCAGCTCCGAAGTCCTTTGACTCAGTTGTTAGGTCTACTTGCTCCTCTCCTCCTCTCCTGCTCTCTTTGCTTCACTACTGTGAGTGTGTGTGTGCGTGTGTGTGTGTGTGTGTGTGTATGTGTGTGTATGTGTGTGTGCGCACGTGCTGTTAAATTCCCCAATAGAAGATCACAGTTGATATTCATGAAGGAGTTTGGCTACCTCAGAGGTCATGAGATCTCTTACTCAGTATATATGTGAGTGCCCTTCTTTGATTAGTGCATCCAGTGTCTTCTTCACTCTCTTGTGGCCAGGGAATCAGGGTACCATGACAGGAAGGAAAGGAGTCCACATAACAGGAAATGTCTTTAGCTGTTTCCCTGAGGAGAAGACTGACTGAGGGTTTTCTTAGCCTCTTTTTCCTCCTCGCTGGTACAATTAAGGAGGTGACATCTCCCTGTTCATATGGTCCCCAGGAGCTCAGGCAACTCTGTGTGTACCAGGTTCCTCAGTGGGATTAGAAGCTCCTTCCAGTCCTTCTCTTTAGAGACAGGGGCACCCAAGACAGTGAGTGCTTCAGCTCTTTCTGTTGCAGAACAGCAGGCAGAGACTGACACTTTGCTGAGCTATCTCCAAAGCATAAATGGTTCTCAGGCACAATATATTACCCAAACAGAAAATGTTACTATATTCCCTGTTGTCAACTCCTAGATTGCAGAAAAGGTTGAGTATAATGTATCTGCAGATTTACCTCTTATACAAGTGTGTGACGATGAATGGGGAAGGAGAATCATTTGAAAAAGTAGATTATGCTCATTTTTCTGGTAAAAGAAGGACCTCTCCATCTCAGCTATTTTCTCTCAGGCCCAGGAACAACATAACCCTGTTGTGTGTTTGTTTTAATTCTTTGAGCGTCTGCTTCTACCAGGAACTCCTTGCAGCTTCTTTGTCCTGCTTGTTCTACTGGCCATTTCTACATAAAAGATTAAGAGCCCATTAAAGAGGGGAGGAATGGAAGCTCAAATGTTTATTATTTTTAAGCGTACTCTTGTCCTTCTGAAATGTGATGCACATGTATATAAAAGGACAGACACAGGAGATGGACATTCTAACCTAAAAGGGTTCTCCAGCACAAAAGGCCTACAATTTCCCGTAAAGCTTATCGTCTCTCTTCTATCATCTCTTTTTATCATTTCAAAGAGATTCTTTTTCAGTGACTATTCTAGAACCAGAAATGTGACATTCAGTGGACATTACAAAGTGAGGGGGAAAGATGGAGTTGGGAAATGTGAACAAATGTAAATCAAATAAGCGCATGGCCTGACAACAAAGATGGGTTTGCACTGTGGGTAAGTGTAGACTGCATAGCTTATAAACAACAGAAATTTATTTCTAGAGTCCTGGAGGCTGAAGTCTGAGGTCAGGGTTTCAGCGTGGTTGGGTGAGGGCTCTCTTCTGAGCCACAGACTTCTCCTTGGGTCCTCACGTAAAGAAAGGCAAAGGAACTCTCCCAGGACTCTTATAGGAGCACTAATCCTATTCATGAGTACTCTGCCCTCATGGCCGAATCACCTCTCAAAGGTCCCACCTCCTAATACCATCTCCTTGAGTGTTAGATTTTCAACATATGAAATTTGGGTGAACACATTCAGACCATAGCAGAGGCAGTCACTGAAAATCAGGCAACCTCACTGTACACACACACACACACACACACCCCCTACAGGACAGAAATCAAAGGTGGAAAAATGCACAGAATTTAAAATCATCTGACCAAGGCCATGAGGCCATATCTTGGCCTTGTCACTTACCAGTTCTAAGCATGTCTTTTCAAACTCCAAATTGAAATTTTCTCATGACACCTGACCTACTCATTTCCCAAGATTAGTGTAAGGATGACATTATGTATATAGAAAAAGTGGTTACTGAATGCTATCATGTTTTTTCACTAAAATAACACTCTGTAGGATAGCAAAGGTCTTTAATGAAGGAGAAATTTTTCTAATTTATTAATTCAAGAACTAATTTATTAATTCTATTATATGCCAGACATTCCTACTTCTCCTTTATAATTTTCTTTCTGATCTCAGTGTGATTTTCTATTTGGAAATGAGGGGGTGTTTTTTGCTTCAACATCTTCAATGTAATTTGTCTATATAAACTTCTACATAACAGATATGTATACATTAGAGAGAGAGAGAGAGAGAGAGAGAGAGAGAGAGAGAGAGCATGTAAATGTTATCAAGAAAAGTGCCAATCAAACTAAGATAAAAAATTTAAATTTTATAACAATAACAATGGCTTACTCTTAAATACACTATCCTTAAGTATTTTAGAAAAAGAAATTGCAGAGAGTTGTGCCTAGCACTTCATAATCTGTGCTATAACAGGGGACAATATTGTTCGCAACTTTCATCATCATCATCTCATCAGAGTTTCTAGCCTTTGAAATTCATCATCTCACACTTCAAATTTCATCCTGATCTTCTATATTCTGAAGTAGTGTGTAGTTTCATGATCTTCATCCTTCAAATATTTTATCATGTTACTAATGTCAATTTTCTCCATCACTATACTGTCTATGGTACTAAGTTAGTACCTAAGCTTAAGAAGACAAAATCCAGAGGCCAGAAGCAGAATTTTTGCTCACACCTCCTACTCTGCTTATCTTTGACTTTAATTTATTTCAATAGTTTAAAAAAAACTGTGGGTGCCTTGCTGAAATTGCTTCATGAATAAACAGTAAGAAATTCACTCTGAAATTGGAGGATGATTTAAGCTCCACGTTTTTCCTCCTGCATAATTCAGAGTTTGAATAAATAGACAAATTAATTTTAATTCAAAACAAAATAATCACTGCTGTAGCTTGACATATTCATTAGATGACTTCAAGTAAAATTTTTGAATAAAAATGTATACTATAAAAATTTTGTTGCTTTTTTATGTACCTCATTAAAACGTCTGGGCAATGGCATCTTTCCTTTTAAAGTGCTTTAGAGCACCTATTGTTTATATTTTTAGTGTCTCTTTTGATTTTCAAATTAGAAAAAAAACAATAAAGGAATAAAATAACTTAAACAGAATTTGCCAAGGCAGATCCACAAAGCACATAGAGTCTGGTTTTTCAGACCTGCGAGGGATGATGTCAGTTGTCACGAGCCTGCGTTATGTTGACACAGAGCTGAAGCTGCATCTTCTACTCTCTCTTCTTTTTTGGCCAGGAGCACAGGATGCTCTAATTCACCCATTAGCCTGTATGTGCCCATGGCCACACTCCCTCCAGCATCCAACCCCCTATCCTTGCTACTTTCTCATCCCCACTGCGATTGGAACTCTACTCTCACTAGGATGCATCCGAACCAGGCAAAGACAGCCCTAAATCTGACGGCTTGGATAAGTGGATAGTTCTCCACTTCAGCTGAGCTTCGGCTGGCTTCGAATGGAAAATTCGCCAGTGATGCTGGAAGAATGTTTTGCTTCTCCAGCACCCAGGATGTTCTTTGAATACCTCCAAGAGTAGCAGGAAAGACTGGGTTAATTAAACATCTGCTTGAGTGACACAAGAGGAAGGGCTCCTATTTTAGTGTGATTGTTATGGGTATACGGCCAGTCACTGCTGTGCCCAGCCTCCTCCATACCAACTCAACTCCAGGCACGCCTGGTACCACCCAGCACTCATCATCCCACAAGTCTCTTTAGAAACTTACATCCTCCACAGCGCAATGGGGCAGAGGCATGCCCCCAACCGATACCATTCTTTCTCCATTTTGGTAAAAGCCACTGTTCTCAATTGTTTATAAAACAGTCATCGCTGTGTCCTCTTTTTATACAGAAAACCACAAAGCGGGGAAGGAGGTTATAGTTACATCAAACTGGCTGAGCAGAACCAGTTGTTTGTTACAAGAACAACCTATGTGGGAGGAAGGAGGAGAGAAGGCAAGAAGTGTACAGCATTTTGCTAAGACTGAATTCTTTGTTATTAGTTCAAATAAATAACCCTAGAAAAAAAGGTTCTTGGGTATCTGCTACTATGAATGCTTTTAAGCTGACTTTTGATGGATTACAAATAAACAGATTAAGAAAATAGGTAACTATATCGCAGAAGTGTTCAAAAGAATCACTGGATTGAAATCCAGTGTTTCCTCATTAAGTCGTTGGAGATAACATCCCCTATGCTTTAAATCCCAGACTCTGTTTATAGTTTTGAGCTTTGAGCCTGTCACTTTAAAAATGGCAAAGGAAAGCTTATGCCAACATAGTTACACAAGAAAACATCAGTTAGACTATTTCTTCTCTGCATTATCTGCCTTTATCTTGAACAGATCCTCCTTTAAATTAGATCACCCTGTACTGACCTCCCATTATTTACCAGAGAACACCAAGAAATAACAAAACTGTTTTCTAGGATGGTGACTATGATTTGTTTTTCATAATGAGCCCAGAGAAATCTGACTCTGTTTGGGGTTCTAAAGATGAAAATCTTTTTTTATGCTAAAAATTCCATGAATTGTGAATCTTGTTCTTAAGAATTTATTGTTTGAGGAGCATTCTTTAAATGTTTCATTTGAAGCATACTTTGCATCTCATGCTGTCCTTTTAAACCATTCCAGAAGTTATACCAATACTATGAGTGGCTTTAATCGTGGAGGACAAAATTACTCATAGTGGCTGTAAATGCAGATACTTGGTGCCCACCTTCTGGCCTATGAGACCACACAGATTCCTGGAAAGTCCCCCAAATAAACGAATTGTTTCCTATGAAAAATATGTTTAATGATAAATCTTTGCAACACTGTTACACTGGGTTTATAGTCAATACCATCTTCTGGAAAACAGCAAAATTTAAAAAAATATATTCAAAGTAGAGTCTATTAATTGTTTTCCCAATATACATTCCCTCCTTTATCCTTCATATGAAACAGAGCCCTGCATCAGTGGGTGTGGCAATTTGACCAAATATAAAACTACTAGGGGCCCAATGCATGAAATTCATGCTAGAGTAGGCCTTCCTTCCCCCGGCTGCCAGCACTGGTTTCCCTCTGGCACCTGGGACCCGGGCTTCCCTCCAGCCAACGGCACCTGGGACCCAGGTTTCCCTCTGGCTGCCAGCAAGCACCCAGGACCCAGGATTCCCTTGCAGCGCTGGCTCCTTCCGGAAGGTCATCTGGAAGGAAGTCTTGTCTAATTAGCATATTACCCTTTTATTATTATAGATATTTCTAAGTAGTCTCTTATAGATAGAAATGGCCAAAGAGATATGAATGAAAGTCATTGAGTGTGATTTCTTCGAAAGGAGATTGACTTAAATGGGAGGGAGGATGAAAAAGCTATAGCTATTGTAATCCTCTTGCGAGCATAAGGTAACCCTGAAGATGGAAGCCATTTACTGAGGGTAGGAGAGCAGAAAGATAGGACAGTGGGCCCTTGATAACCACGGAGTTACCATACTATCATCAACAGCCTTCTTGTAGATTTGTCTTTCCAGGGAAAAAATACATCTCTGTCTTATTTAAATAGCTGTTACTTTGCATCTTTCTTACTTAATAGTGTCTCCTTATTCCCTTCCCAGTTCTGTTTGACAGATGTGATGACTCAGATATTAAACTAAATTCTTAAAATTCGATGTAGATTATTCCAACTATGGGAAAATAGAATCCTGCAGTTTCTGAGGATGATCACTTCAATTGAAAAGAATCTCAGCACACAAGAGGGGCACAGTGAAGAATAATTTAGGAGGGATTAGGAATCCTTCCATGTGTCTCAGTTATCAAAAGAAAAAAAGAGACCCATTATAAAAATCAAATCATGGACATTGGCCTTCAGAAGTGGGGAGCCCTATACCTAAAGTGATCAAACCCCAGAAAAAACAGGCAGGAGAAAAAGCAGCAAAGGAGGAATGTATGTGTATGTGTATGTGTGTACAAAATTAATCAATGGAGGTGAGTGAAGATGGTGTGGGCAACTATAAAGTATAGAAGTCTTTGGGAATAAAAGAAAAAAATCTTCTAAAATTAGATTTGAGACCTGTGGGATTATATCGTAGATGTCATGTTTCTATGGTGGAAGACACCTTTAGCAATGACATTTAAACATATTTGAATTAGGCTCTGGGGGCTGGAGAACCAGACGCTTGGCTAAGCGCCAAGTCCAAGGCTCAGATCACCCTGCAGAACTGGCCTGATGAGACAATTGCGGACCTGCTGTAGCCGCCCCAGAACAATCTTGGCTTGAAGTCCCCACCGATGCTCCTACTTCTGCATCAGAAACTGATCTCAGCAGGACCACTTCCTCCACAACTAAGCCTGTTTGCTCACAGCACCCTCTTCTTTATGTTTGCTGTGCATCTTCCTGCAAGAGAGCCTGGATATTTGAGTGTTGACTTCTTCATTGGGAAACAAGACGCTTAACAAACAGAAGGATTTTTCAAAATGTAATGGGAAGCTCTGAAGAGGATAAGTGTGTACCACATAGCTACTAAAAATGAAGAATTTTAGAAGTTTTGTTAAAACTAGGAGAGGAAACAACTGGTTAAAAGAATTCAGACAACTGGTAAAAGTCCAGTTTCATCCTAAAACTAGGGCCACTCAGACCTCTGGGACTGAGCTAAGAAGGTCGTGGTGTCTGTGTTCCCCGATGCATGCACTCTCCCGGTCAGCAAATGGTTCCTGAGTGTGAATACATGCCAGGCTCTGCTGTGTGGCACTGGAGATTCAGCAGGGATCTGATAGGAGCTGGTCGAAGTCCTTGCCCCCATGGAACATACCATTCACTGATGAAACAAATAGCTCCTGAAAAGCCAGACAGAAGAGTAAACCATTGCATACCTGCAATTTATCCAGGCTTATTGAGCTGTACTTCCTCATTTCCCCCAGTATCTCCCAAGGTATTTTTTACCAAGTGATGAAATGTGCTAGGAGAATAAAAGGGGCTCAGTGATCAAATACATTAGAGAAGTGATAAGGAAACAAGAATAAATGTTTGTCAAAGGCAGGATTTCTTAGAGGCTTTAATATATTTAACATATTCCAATGTTTGCATTGGAAATCTCTAAGAAGGGGGTAGAGTAGGTATGCCATGTGTCCAAACGAACATCACCACAGAGCCTTTTCCATGTACCATCTTGGTGAACTCGGATATCCAGAAACACTTTTGAAAACACTTCCTTACTCTGTAAACAAAGTTGACTTTCGACTCTTGCAAAAAAAATAAAAAAGTGGAGGGCGTGGCCCATAGAACAGCGCAGAAGCTTTAAGTTAAGTTCCAAGACTACTCCTTGCTCTCCAGGTGAAAACAGTGTGGGGATCAAGCAGTACGGCTGAAATACCATATTTGAAGAGACCCTGGGCGGTTTTCAAATAAACGAATTAGGTTAAGGAGAAAAAGAAAGAGAAAAAGAACATCATGGTTGAGTTGAGGAGGGAACTCAACAATAGAGAAATATATAATACGTGGGTAATGAACCATCTTATATTCTATTAAGGGGTCCTTTTCACAGGAAAAAATACTTAAGAATTATATACAAAAGAAAATTTTTCTCTCTTACTGGGAAAATAAAATATCTAATTCATATGCTTTTCAAGTTACCAACAGGGAATGCCACATTGAAAGCAGTAATTTTAATCCTTTTCTTCGGCAAACCTTTTATTACATCCATGAAAAAAATGTATCAAATAGCTCTAATTTTAATCTGACCTGTCCATACCCTCATGGGGCGCTGACGATAAGTGAAAAGTCAGAGCACAGCCTGCACGGGCATGCGCACGCATGAGAAGATGAAAAATAAGGGAAATTAATCACCTCTCCAAGGCGGAGGGAAAGGGGCTGAGATAATTGACAAGTCACAGAAACGCTTGAAGGGAATAATGCAGAGCCTTGAGCACAGAAGGCACCAAACAGGGGAATATTTTGAAAGGTTATGTGATTCCTACCTCCTTTCCCCAGAGGTCAAAGTCAGATGAACAGAACAGCATTTTTCACTCTGAGCTGTTCTCCACCTTTCTAGAGTCCTGACTTCAAATATCAAAGATTGGGGAAATTTCTCATTCCATTTCTCTGTGTCAGTCGATGATGAAACACCACATTATTTATGATGGTCTGCTCAAAATGGACACAGTGTGAAAACCACTGGGCATGTGAGATTAGATGGCTTATTTTCTAAAACTAAGAGGTATTTTTACAGGGACAAGTGGAAAATAATCAGCCTGGAAATCCACAAACAAAATAATTTCTGGCTGGACAATCTCTGCAGACCACCCCTCTTTGCATGATTGGCTTTCATCAGATTTGGTGAGCATGACAAGGTATGCAGATATTGAGAACATGCTGACAAAACTAAATTTTCAAAATTACTGTGGAGCAACTTCTATGACCTCACATTTATGGTGGTTTTAATGAGAGATGCGTTAAGGAAGTCAATGGCATAGTCCTGCCCTCAGGAGCTGATAACCCTTTTGAGGAGGTACTATTACACATGGGAAGCAGATTTGCAATTCAGGAGGCCCCCAGTAGGAGCTGGCCCCAATCCTTGCCTGGAGCAATTGGGAAAAGGCCAGTTTCACCAAAGGAAAAAATCAGCTTCCACATGGCTCTGGAATGTGCTTCAGAGAGGCCACAGGGACAGGGACACAGCAGACCGGGAGGAGCCCTTTCCAAGAGCCAACGCTCTGGAGAACCAGGAAGAGGGAGAGATCATTGAGAAACCGCCCAAAGCCAATGGGAGGGAGGCATTGCTGGGCAGATGGAGATGTTCCTCTATGGGGGTGGAGCAGTGAAGTCTGTTGTCCTTCACTCACCCTCTCTGCTGTTCTTATAGTTTTCGTAGATTCCTCTACTCCTAACAAAGCATTAAAATCACTTATGTGTCTTTTCCCTAACAGACAACAAACCCCTTTAGGTCAGGGGCCAGGTCACATTCAACTTTGGAGCGTATAGCAGAACAGTAGAGTCTAATCTACTGTGGTCTTTTCACTGCTCACAGGGGCAGGGGCAGCCACAGAGGAGCTGCCCAGCAGCCGGGCTCACAGAGGAGAAGAGTCTGGCAGCTTCCAGGAATCAGGTTATAGTGAGTCTAAAATCCATAGGAGACAAGGCTGAGAAGAAAAATCCTGAAGGCTAACCCAGGTTCCATTTCATTTTTATTCCCATTTCTCCCTAAAATTAACGTTTCTGTCCAATGTCCTCCTTTAAAGGATAAGAGAAATGCCTTAAAAATGCAGCCTTCATTGGGAACCAGCCAGAATTTTCCCAAAAAATATATTAAAATCTTTGTCCAAAAGGACTAACAGAAGTGTTTGGATATACTGAATAGATCACTAATTGTTTTCAGCTCTTGCCAAAATAGGAAAGAGAAAGAAAGTGACTCATGTGCTATCTGACCATAAAATCTCGATCCAAACCACAGTTATTAGTCAGGGCTGGTTTGGTTAAGCAATGAGCCAGTGGAAGGGAAGCCCTGAGGCTACTCACTCTGTCCTGCCGGTGCCTTCCTTGCCTCGCATGGCACAGCACCTGTGTGTGGAGTTAGCACCCAAGCGTTGCTACCTGTGTGCATTGGTCAGCCAGCTTTCTGGCAGTGTAGCCACAGCCTTATGGGCTCTGCCCATGTCAGTGCTGCCTTCTCATATCATGTGCTGGCAACTTTGCAAGGCAGAGCCTGTACAACTCTCTTATGACAAGCCTCAAGAAGAGCCATGTTCCTCTTGAAGCTTAGCAATGCATGTTAGTGGTAAAAATGTAAACCATTGTCTTGATATTTACCAAAACCACACGTTCGTTATTATGGTTGTTCAGGAAGCTAAAGAGATAGAAAGAGATGGAGATGGGGATGGAGATGGAGATACAGATACAGATACAGAATCAGAGTCACTAAGAGGCAAAGACATAATCAAATAATGACTGAGCTTACATTAAGATATTTAACTGACAGATTCATTCATTTAGTACCTAGACTGTGAATTATAGTAATCCCTTATAAATCACATCCAGACTTTCTGAATCACTGTGGCACCTATCTGTTTACTTTTCTCTCCCACTAGATGACAAGCTACCTGAGGACAGGGACAAAATCTTATCCACTGCCTCTGAGTCTCATAATGGATAGTTAACACTGTTGCTGAATGAATGGCGACTGCACCCTCCCCTTGAGGAATTTATAAGATAGAACTATGGGGAATTTGGTAAATAGTAAAATATCTATATAGCAAGATAGAAAGTAATAAATTTCATAAAGAAAGCTAAAAACAGAAGCAGTTATGTTCTATAAAATTACTATTTGTAGCAGTAATGTTATATAAAGTTGCTTTGAACACTGAATTAGCAAATTCTAAACTATTGCTCTTAGGGGAAATACAGGAGTAGGTTCCTGTGAGCCTCTGCTCACAATATTATCATCAACTGAAATGCAACTTGCATTATGCAAATATGTTTGCAAATTTCTGGTAAACACATACACACACACACACACACACACACACAAAAACACCCATCTTAGCATTGAAAACCTGCTCCTCTACATTACCATTTTCCTGTATAATATTTAAAATTTTATTTTTAAAATTTTTTGCAGCCTCCTGATCTGCAGAACCTGCCTTCCCTGCAAGTTTAACATCTCACAGGCCATATTGCCGTTTGGAATGTGTGAACCAGCCAAAACAACCAAGAAGGGTTTAACGTTTTCCTGACCCTGGGTAATGGGAGTCTACATCCCTTTGGCTTTAACCACACAATACTACAATGCCGTCCACCATGCTTTTCATCATCTCATGAACCCACAAAGTTAGCTGCTTTTCTGTCTTTTCCACAACCTCATCACACACCAGACATGCTACTTTAGCACTTTCCAGAGCAGACCCATGTCACGATCAGTGGAATTCCCCTTCTTTTTTGAGTGGACTGTATTGTTGATTCATTAACATTGAATTCATGGCCAACAGACTATAACTCACGCCTGAACAAAGCTCATCAAACACATGTGTTTTCTGTGGAAGGCATATCACAGCATTCCCATGCTTAGAAACACTGAAAACACTTCAGCACTATGCTTATGGCCATTTTAAACAGCAAAATTGCTAACAAAAAGCCCCACAAAAAATGTAAAATATGTGGCACCAAAGAGGCTGAGGAAAGGACACTTGTTAACAGTCTGAGAGCTGAAGCAACAAGACAGAGTGTCACCTTGTTCCACCTAGACTGGGAACGTGTGCATTGAGCGACCTGCATTTTTTAGCACTCCACACATGTCCAGTAATGACATCAAAGGTGCCACGAGTATTGCTTATGAGGCCACAAGTAAATTGTTGCAAGTAAGCGGATTGACAAATATAAAATTTGAGTGAATCAGGAGCTACTGTACTGAGGGGATGTGGTCCAGAGGAGGGAAAATTCTCTCATGAGATTATTTTGAGAATCAAATGAGACAAACGTATAAAGAATTCAGCACCCTATCTGACATACAGTCAGCTGTCAATAAATAAATTCTTATTATCTGACTGATCAAGTGAAGTCACACTTCAGAGAGGAGGTAACATTTGAGCTTGTCCCTGAAAGATAGATAAGATATGGGCATACATAAACAAGCAGAATATTCCAGGCAGAGAGAACAGTGTAAGCCAAGGCAAACACTCAGAACATAACAGAATATGTAAAGGGGGCCTGGCTAGTGTGCTTAGTGGATAAGTGTTGACCTATGAACCAGGAAGTCATGGTTAGATTTCTGGTTAGGGCACATGTCTGGGTTGTGGACTCGATCCCCAGTGGGGGACATGCAGGAGGCAGCTGATCGATGATTCTCTCTCATCATTAATATTTTTATCTCTCCCTCTCCTTTCCTCTCTGAAATCAATAAAAATATATTTTTTTAAAAAGATTACGTAAAGGGAAAATCAAATGCCCACACCTGGCTGAATCCTAGGATGTATAAAGAAATTTGGTAAGAGAGGATTTGAAAAGGCAGATTGGGATCAATTTATAGAGTTCCATACCTTTCAGGCTGAGGAATCTGGTGAAATTCTACATGCAACAGAGCAGCCTAGGTACTTTGAACAGGAAAATAATGATCACAGCTGAAAGTTTCCAGAAGAATCAGCTGATGATGGTGTGGTGTGCAAAATGAGTGGTAGGTATGGGGCGAGCAACTCAGGAAACCCTTCAGGAAGTAAGAGCATCACTAATTCTATGGCAGTGTTGTGATTTTAGAAGAATTTCATAGCAGCAAAAGGAAGAAAGAGGTGTTTCAAAATGAAGGGTTTCCCCAAACTCCTTGGTGAAAAGAATTACTTGAAGTTCTCAATCATACAAATTCCCAGGCCCCTGGCCCAGACCCTGTGGAGTCAGAACCTCCATGAGAGTGGCCTGGGGAGACACCTGTGATTATTCTTTCCATCAGGAAAGTTTGGGAGAGAGTTTCTGAGCTGTAGGAACTGACAACAGCTGCTCCACTTAGGCGGCCGAGCTCTGGTCAGAGAACACTCCCTCCCTCCCATCCCAGATCAGATGTTCACAGGACATACTTGGGGCAGAGACTGGCTGCAGGGTCCAGGCTTCACTGCTGTTGGCTTGTTATGTCAAGCAAGTCTCTAATTACTAAAGAAGCAAGCACACTGATGCTACCACAGCCCCCCACCCTGAGTCTAGCAGTGAAATTTCAGAGAGAATTCTCATTAAAAGGCAGAGAAAATGGACTATATTTATTTGAAATAATTTTTTCTTTCTAAATTCTAAAGATAAACTCATTAACTTGTAATTTGTTTTTAAATCCAACTTGCATAGATCTGTAAATAGTTTAATATATACTCTAACTGCTCATTCTAAAGCGGGACTAGAAATTATTTTCTATACTTATACTTAAGTAAACGGTATGGTATGATGCAAGTAAAAATTTATTCAAAATTTATTTAGAGTGCACTCATGAACTATGGAGATCTATTTTCTGTGACTTAACCAATTACATGGAACACACACAGGAAGAAACATTTTCTTCCCTCATGTCACAGTGTGTGGGGAGGAGGGGAGTGGCATTAGCAGCCAGGATGAATCAGCAGGGATCATAAGACAAAGAACCGTGCAGAATGGACAAATCCAGCTGAGCCACAGTTGCACTAATCGGTGTGGCAGAGTTCAAAATAAGAGCGACCTGGACCCCTGAGCACAGGCAAGACACTCCTTGGGGATGCCCAGACATATTTGAGGGAAGGGTGCTAACATCAGCAAGGGCTCAGATTGAGAATGTGTGAATGTGCACAAGAGTGTGTACTTCTGTGTGTACACACATGTGTATGTAGCAAGTTAAAGTGGTCAGTCACACATCCTCCTTGCTTCAAGTTTCTTCTCTGGCCCAAACTCCTTCTCCCAGTTTCTTCTTGCCTGCAACCTTGGCCCACCTGTGATTGCCAAAAAGAACAGGCTCAGGGGCTGGGGTTCTAGTCCTGGCTCTACCACATGGAGCTGTGATTCTAGGCAATAGTTTCAACTTTTCTGTGCTTCAATATCCAGGTATTACGCTTAGAACGATCCCCTTTACACAAATCTGCTCTTAAGACTTGGAGCATGCAAGTAATATATGTAAGGAAAATGACCACTGCTGTATTATAGGTGGCTAAGTCATTTTCTCTGTGAATTAATTCCTCCCACCCCCGTCTTTGCCCATGTCCCATTACTCAGAGAGTCTGCACCAACAATCCTACTGGGTAGGCAGCCAGGTGGTCACGTCCATCTACCTAGCCACAGCTGATTGAACCAAGAGTGGCCACCTCACCCAGCATCAGATTCTCTACCATGATTCTGAATTGAGATTCAGAGTCAGGTCAGAGCCAGCCGTGGGCAAACTACGGCCCGCGGGCCGGATCCGGCCCGTTTGAAATGAATAAAACTAAAAAAAAAAAAAAAAAGACCATACCCTTTTATGTAATGATGTTTACTTTGAATTTATATTAGTTCACACAAACACTCCATCCATGCTTTTGTTCCGGCCCTCCGGTCCAGTTTAAGAACCCATTGTGGCCCTTGAGTCAAAAAGTTTGCCCACCCCTGGGTCAGACTCTGATATGCACCTGAGATGACATAAAGCTAAAGTCAGGCCAAGTATGGACAAAGAAGAAAGAGCCATTTTGCAAAAATAGAGAAGAATTATGTAGACAGAGAGAGGAGCAGTGCTATGACAACACACAGCCTGTGAGAGGGAGCGGGAAGAAGAAGCTGGCTGCACTTCTCACCCTGGGTTCCGTGAGCAACACTTGTATTCTTCCACTGAGGTCCCCACGTTTGCTTAATTAAGCTTGCCTGAAGGCATTCTGATCCTTGGCACCTGTCTTAGTCTCTTCTGGCTGCTATCACAAAAATAGCCTAGACTGGGTGGCTTAAACAGCCAGCAATTATTTCTCACAGTTCCGAAGACTGGGAAGTCCAAGATCAAGGCTCTGGCAGACTCAGTGTCTGGTGAGAGCCCACTTCCTGTTCATAGAGGGCCGTCTTCCCACTGTGTCTTCACGTGGCAGAAAGAGGGCCAAGAGCTCCCTGCAGGCTCTTTTATAAGGACATTAATCCCATTAATGATGTCTCCACTCTCATTACCTAATAACTTCCAAAGGCCCCACCTCCTAAAACCATCACATTGGTGGTTAGGATTTCAACATATGAAAGGGAGGACACAGACATTCTGTCCATAATGGCACCAAACAAGCCCAACTAAGGCAACTGCTCCCCATAGCAGGTCAGTACCTCTCTAAGCGTGGTCCTTAAACAAGGTGTGGTGACAAGACCAAAGCCAGATCCGATCCACCCAGCTTTTCCACAGCTGTTGATATTGGGACAGTACTAGGTATTGAGTTCCAGACTGCCTCAGAGGGCAGTAGGTGAAAATAATGTTCTCTAATTCAGACCAAAAAGCCTCTGTAATTTCTCTGATGTGACCCTGTACATCATCAGACCAAATTACCTACCAAATTCTCCCCTTAGTTTTGTCTTTTAAAGGTACCTTTAATTATCTGTTTAAAAGTGAATTATAAATAGCGGAGACAAAAATTACCACATTTCAGAACTCTCATTCTTAACCTATATTTAGCTTTAAGCTAAAAAAAACAAACCATTATTCATAAGTGAGAAAAAATATAAAAGCAACCGTGATGACACATTGTTCCTATTTTACTTGCTGGAGTAACATTCAGATGCTGTTACTAGAAATCATGTGAGTTCTTCAAGTGCCAAACCCAGGTGTCCCCTTCACCATATCTATGTGTGTAGGTACAGCTATACTGTGTGGGGGCATGTGTACATGCATGCAGCAAATCACAAGTGAGCAGTCACAAATCCATAGGCTCTCTCTCTGATCCGGACTCCCCATCCTGATTTCATTCCTGCCTGCATCGCTGACTAAGATGCTTAGGAGAACAGTCTCAGGGGCAGAATGCTGGGTTCTAATCCTGGCTCTACCACATGGAGCTGTGACTCTCTAGGCCAGCGGTTTTCAACCTGTGGGTCACGACTCCTTTGGGGGTCGAACGACCCTTTCACAAGGGTTGCCTAAGACCATCAGAAAACACATATATAATTACATATTTTTTTGTGATTAATCACTATGCTTTAATTATGTTCAATTTATAATAATGAAATTGGGGGCCACCACAACATGAGGAACTGTATTAAAGGGTCGTGGCATTAGGAAGGTTGAGAACCACTGCTCTAGGCAATCCTATATAATAAAAGGGTAATATGCAAATTGACCCTAATGGCGGAACGACCAGGAACGACCAGTCGCTGTGATGCACAGTGACCCCTAGGGGGCAGATGTTCAATGCAGGAGCTGCTCCCTGGTGGTCGGTATGCTCCCACAGGGGGAGCTCCACTCATCCACAAGCCAAGCTGGTGGCTGCTAACACAGTGGCGGTGACAGGAGCCTCTCCCATCTCCTGGGCAGTGCTAAGGATGTCCGACTGTGGCTTAGCAGTCAGTCAGACATCCCTGAGGGCTCCTGGGCTGCCAGAGGGATGTCTGACTGCCAGCTTAGGCCCAATCCCTTGGGGAGTGGGCCTAAGCCAGCAGATGGACATCCCCCAAGGGCTCCCAGACTTGAGAGGGTGCAGGCCAGGCTTAGGAACCCACCCTGAGTGCATGAATTATCATGCACTAGGCCTCTAGTTGATTATAACATTTCTGTGCCTCAATTTTTAATCTGCAAAAAGAACCTGATAATAGTAACCTATTTTGTAATTTTGTAAAAATTAAGTGAGTATATATAAAACTCCTAGAATCATGTTTAGCCACCAAATAAATACTCAGAAATACTAAGCGTTGTTATTATTATTAATTATACCCCTTAGTTAGCAAAAAAATGTTTCT
Organism: Myotis lucifugus; assembly: GCF_000147115.1. Taxonomy (NCBI): domain Eukaryota; kingdom Metazoa; phylum Chordata; class Mammalia; order Chiroptera; family Vespertilionidae; genus Myotis; species Myotis lucifugus. The sequence continues at coordinate 1,274,868 of NW_005871318.1, forward strand.
TCTTTGCCTGAAACCCAGAGCCATACCTCAATTTCAGGCTGAAGCTATTCTGCTTATTGGTGAAACCTTGATTTGTTAACTTCAGAATCAAACAAGGGTTTCTGGTATTAATCTCTGCTATAGGGATCCATTTGCTCCTAGGGGGTCATCACCTCAGGGCTACTCTCTCTATTAAGATTGTATAACCAGACCCCTGCTTCATGTAGACCCCAGAGTTTCAGATTCGGGTTTCCTAATACAGCATAATGCAGTCTCTAGATAAGCAGGGTGTTTCTTAGACAGATGGTTTAGATCAGTTATTTTATTATTCAAAAGTCTGCCACTCAACAGGAATCCCTAGAAGTTTAAACTGAAGATGAGTGGTCATTCTCAGCCAGATTCATCCTCATCTTGAAAAATACCTCTTCCCTTATGTTTTGCTTACACTTTCCTTTGATGGACAAACAGCTCCAGCTGTTGAGCCCTTGAAGTGCCTCAGGCCTTCCTGGGCAGGCTTTCTATCCCCTCTTCCTGCAGAGCAAGGGAGTCAACATGCAGCCCCTGAGGAGTAGAGAGGGCCCCTGTTTCCCTCTGAATGTGGCTAATTCATTTTAGTAAGTATGAATACAGCCTCTTAGACTGCAGCTTTGGTTTGGTTTGTTTTTATTTTAGAGAGAGGAAGGGAGAGAGCGAGCGAGAGGGAGGGAGGGAGAGAGAGAGAGAGAGAGGAGAGAGAGGAGAGAGAAACATTGATCGTATGTACCCCAACTGGGGATCAAACCTGCAACCTAGGTATGTGCCCTGACCAGGAATCCAACCCACAATCTTTTGGTGTATAGGACAAAACTCCACCCCACTGTGCCACCCAGCTAGGGTGGTACTGAGTACAATTTTGAAAACAAACAAACAAATAAAAAAATATGAATACACCAATTATTGGATATACAAATGCTGTTAGATCTACAGGAGAGAGTTTATTGATAGAGCTGGGACTCTTCTGACAAACATTCCATGATATCACCAAAATATTATTGTCATTTTCACTTGAATTGCTTTCATATACAGAGGTATAAGTTTTTTTAAGGTATAGTTTCCATTTTTTAAAGACTTTCTGACATTGATTTATTTAAGATCACAGCCAGTTTGTAATCCAACAACCAGATGGTAATTGACCCCCTTCTTGGTGAAAGACAATGTTTGGAACATCATAATGAAGACAGATCTGGTGTCACAAACACAAAGACAACTTTTTTTTTTCAAATGGAAGGCCAGTTATTGCATTTCCCATTCTATCAACTGTGGTAGCTTTCGTTTTGTAGTTATATCACTGTATTTTATTCACTTCTATATTTAAGATTAAAAGACTTTAGACAAAAAATCTACTGTCACCTGCCCTGAACCTGGTAGACCCCCTTCCTTTAATTCAAGCGGAACCTGTGTGCTGTCTCCGAAGACATTCAACAGCAGGTCTGAACCACGTTGGTGACATCCCTAGAGAAAAGATCATTTTTCTTGCAACAGTAATTCTACTGGGAATAGCTTTCTGGCTTAGGTAAAAATAGCTGTTTTCATTAGTCATCCCACTTCCTGTTCAGCTTTTACATACACTTTTTACAAAAGGAAAGAATGTGGGGGAGCGGGGCTTTAAATGTTATCAAATTCATAGGCTGCATCTGTATTGAAAAATTAATTACAGTTGAAATTATAAAGAAATAAAAAGAGCAAGAACCTTTTCCATATCAAAAAGTCAAATAATTACAGACATGTCCTTTGGTTGATGAGACAGTCCTCACTGGAAGAAACCAACTCTCACAGGCAAAGTGAAACAAATAAACCCCAGCTCATCACCACATTGTGAACCAGACCAAACGCAAAGGCATTACTTTCAGGGGAAGCAGAGCTGTTGAAATAAAGTGTGTTGAATTGTGATAGCTACTTTCAGATGAGAGTAAGATTCAAAGTAAAAAGTCTGAGAGGTAATCCCTCAAGGCTTATTCCCCTCACCGTGGAAAACACTTTTATATTGAAGATGTTTCTCCTTGATATATTCTATACATTTACCAAGGTGTCATTTTTAATGTCCTAGAGCTCGGCGTGTCAGCATTTTGAAAAACCCTAACTTAACTCTGGTGCTGTGTCACATATAGAAATTTTTTGATATTTGCAACCATAGTAAAACAAAGACATATTTGTGATATTTATTTTATATATTTAAATGTCATCTAACAAAGAAAAATCAACAAAAAAAATGAGTTTGTGTGTCACCTCTGACACACGTGTCATAGGTTCGCCATCACTGTCCTAGGGGTTATCTAGATATATAATAAAGATAATAAAGGTGGCTCATGCGTATCTAAAACACTGACTTCCTTGCTACCTAGCTCACCTGTCAGCAACTAGACTTTTTAAAAATCAGGAAAATGAGCAAACTAGCTGTGTATTTATCAAAAATCTCTTATTGCACCCAAATTCATTAGGCTTGATGTTAAAATTGTGGAGCTGGAAAGGACTTCAAAACAACGAGGTCCTTGAGGTTTAAGGAAACTTAGGCTTGAGAAGCACAGTGTGATTCCAACACGCATCCAAGGTTGAGAAGGTGTTCCAAATCAGTGCTTCTCAAATCTTACCGGGCAAACCTATCACTGGAGGGTCTTGTTGAAGTGCAGTTCTGGGGGAGGGAGGATTGACTCTGCATTTCTAATAGGCTCCCAGGTGAAGTTGATATCTGAGGTCACAGTTGCAAAGTTTCAGAAATCTCCTAGCCCTGTGGCTATCAAATGATGCTTTCGGAACTCTAGGATTCTCTGGGCAATGCTGGACAGTCCTGAGATCCTAGATTTATGTTTGCTGGAAATGAGACTTATCTGAACCTGCATTCATGGCCCACACTCCTCCACCACAACCTCTCCCAACTTAAATTTGCTATTTATTAAAACAGAATTCATTATTCTCATTGACCGACTTTATAATGTGTAAACGTTATCAATGTAAACTGAAAAATAGAACATCTTGACAAGAGGGTGCACTGCTAAAAACATTTCTCTCTCCCCCTCCATTTTACAGATGAGGAAACTGAGACACAGAGAAGATAATTGACTTTATGAAAATCACATCGTTCCTATTCACAGGCCAGCACAATTCCCTTTCACAACACCCAGTTTCCTTGCATAATTCAGGAGGAATCAACCAAACTGAGGTCAAATAAATGGAAATGCAATTTGGATTGCAGATCTGCTCATTTATATGCCACTACTTGAACTAAAAAGGCAATGAGGCTTAGAAATGCTGACATAACTCCTGGGCATGCTGGGGATGGTCACACTAGTTTGGAAGTTGATCTTCATGAAGAATTTGTTGAAAATGAAAGAAAACCATTTTAGAAGCTTCAAGAAAAAGAGGAGAAAATAAATTGTGATTTGTAGAGAAAATCTTGAACTCTGGAGGAATAAATATCAGAAAGCAAAAAAAATGAGACGAGAGAGAGAGAAAGAGAGAGAGAGAGAGAGAGAGAGAGAGAGAGAGAGACTGCAGAGGGGCAGCAGACGGGGACAACTGAGAAGACTATTGGGCTGATGGTTCAGAAGGCTGCAGATATAACAGCCTTGACCTGGAACCGGGGTAAACTTGGTAAGAGGCTTTGATTCACTGGGATTAGAACCGGGAGAGAAATACTCTAGTGTTCATCTTCGGAAGGTAATAAAGCTGAATCAGGTGTGAAGTGTCAGCAGACACTGTTAAAGAGCTGATTGCTATATTCACTCGAGCTGATTTTGCCATGATTACACTGTGTATCTTTATGCTCCTTTATCCTGGGATCTTCCTCAGGTTAGTTTTTGCATTCTAGTGCTGAGCGTGAGTGAGCTATAGCAGAAGACCCCTGTGGCCAGCACAGTGTCAGGAGGTGAACAGCAAAGGCACAGGTCTAGGGAATGGAATTCTAGCAGAGCCCCGCCCGCCCCCCCCCTCCCCTGTTACGTTGTTGTCATGATGGCAGCAAGAGTTAGTCAGGGAACCTTCTGTTCAGAAGCTCCTCGCATTCTGGTTCTTCTTACAATGCTAAACATTAAACCTAAGAAAAGACTTCTTAAGGTCAAAGGATGATATATACATACTTACACATATATAATGAGCTGTGTGTGTGTTTGTATAAGTAAAACCTTGACATAACTAACTAATTTAGACTGGGTGTAGTATACATTACAGGTGAAAGTCCCTTATACAATAAAGTGGGATTTCCAAGGCATATGTTAATATATTGACAAATTAGTTAGTTTACCTGTTTTAACTTATGTAGACATGTTTATTGTGGAGAGTACAGATGTCTCTCTTTCTCCCTGCTTCACCCCCAACTCCATCCAGTTCCCACCCTGCCCCAGGCCTTCAGCATCCTATTGTCTGATTCCATAAGTAATGCATATCCTATGTAATAAAAGAGTAATATGCAAATTGACCATCACTCCAACACAAAAGATGGCCACCCCCATGTGGACACAAGATGGCCGGCAGGGGAGGGCAGTTGTGGGCGATCAGGCCAGCAGGGGAGAGAGTTGGGAGGGACCAGGCCTGCAGGGGAGGACAGTTGGGGGGAACTAGGCCAGCAGGGGAGGGCAGTTAGGGGTGCCTGGACCAGCAGGGGAGGGCGGTTGGAGCAACCAGGCCTGTAGGGGAGGGCAGTTAAGAGCAATCAGGCTGGCAGAGGAGCAGTTAGGCATTGATCAGGCTGGCAGGGGAGTGGTTAGAGGATGATCAAGCTGGTAGGCAGGCAAGCGGTTGGGAGCCAGCAGTCCTGGATTGTGAGAGGGTTGTCCGACTGCCCGTTTAGGCCCCCTGGTAGGATCGGGCCTAAACGGGCAGTCGGACATCCCTCGAGGGGTCCCAGATTGGAGAGGGTGCAGGCTGGGCTGAGGGACACACACCCCCCTGCACGAATTTCGTATGCATATAAGATCTTTGGTTAATACCTTCTTGCCCTCCCCTCCCCCTTCCCTTTGATTTGTCAGTCTGTTTCTATGCCTCTGATTCTATTTTATTCATCAGTTTATTTTCTTCATTAGATTTCTTGTTCATTTATTTTGATTTTTAGATTCAACTGTTGATAGATATGTATTTATTGCTATTTTATTGTTCATATTTTTTCTCTCCTCCTTCTTATTCTCATTCTTATTCTTATTCTTATTCTTATTCTTATTCTTATTCTTATTCTTATTCTTATTCTTATTCCTCTTCTTAAAGAATACCCTCCAACATTTCATGTAATATTCATCTGGTGGTGATGAACTCCTTTAGCTTTTTTATTTTTTTTGGTCTGAGAAGCTCTTTATCTGACCTTCAATTCTAAATGATAGGTTTTATGGGTAGAATAATCTTGGTTGTAGGTCCTTGCTATTCATCCTTTTGAATATTTCTTGACACTCCCTTCTTGTCTGCAAAATTTCTATTGAGAAATCAGCTGACAGTCACATGGGCTCTCCCTTGTAGGTAACTAACTGCTTTTCTCTTGCTGCTTTTAAGATTCTCTCTTTGTATTTAACCCATGGCATTTTAATTATGCTGTGTCTCTTTGGGTTCCTCTTGTTTGGGACTCTCAGCACTTCCTGGACTTGTAACTCTATTTCTTTCACCAGATAAGGGAAGTTTTATGTCCTTATTTCTTCAAATAGGTTTTCAATATCTTGCTCTCTCTCTTCTCTTCTGGCACCCCCATAATGTGAATGTTGGTATGCTTAAAGTTGTCCCAGAGGCTCCTGACACTATCTTCATATTTTTTGAATTCTTTTTTACTTTTTGCTCCTGATTGGGTATTTTTTGCCTACTCCTATTCCAAATTGTTGATTTTATTTTGGAATCCTCTACTGTTTAATCCCTATAAATTGTTCTTGATTTCAGTTAGTATAGGTTTCATTTCTGACTGGTCTTTTTTTTTTAATGTCTTTGAAGTTCTCAATAAGATCCTTGAAAGTCTCATTAAGGCCCTTAAAGCTTTCATTAAGTCCCTTGAAGCTCTCATTCACATCCTTGAGCAACATTATAACAACTTTTTGAACTCTGTATCCAGTGGTTTGCTTTCTTCCATTTCTTTCATTTGTGACATGTTTATTTATCTTCACATTTTTGCTGCTTCCCTGTGTTTGTTTCTATGTATTAGGTAGAGCTGCTATGTCTTCTGAAATTGGTAGTAGGTGTCCTGTAGGGCCCAGTCTCCCCAGTCACCTAAGCTGAGCACTCTAGGTACACCCCTGTGTGGACTGTGGGCACAGTCTTGTTATAGCTGAGCCTTGATTGCTGGTTCATAGGTCGATACTCAATCATTGAGCCATGCTGGCCAGCGTTCTTTCTTTTAAAATATCCACTGGATCACCCTAGCCCATTTGGCTCAGTGAATAAGAGCCTTGGCCTGAGGACTGAATGGTCCTGGGTTCAATTGCCATCAAGGGCACATGCTCAGGTTGCAGGCTTGATCCCCCAGTGGGGGGTGTTCAGGAGGCAGCCCATCAATTATTCTCATCACTGATGTTTCTATCTCTCTCTCCTTCCCTCTCTGAAATCAATAAAAGTATATTTAAAAATATTCATGCACTTTTCTGTATGATGAGTGTAGCTCAAAATTATTTTAGAGAAAAATCAAGCAAGAGAATGTAAAACACAGGATTCAGGATGATGACTACTTTGAGTTGAAGGAGGCAGAGGAATGAGATGGGAGAACCACCCATTAGATTTATACTGTTACCAAGGTCCTGGCTTTTGATTGGGGTGGTAGTTTTATGGGTTCTTATTACAATATTAAAAAATAAGTACACAATCAGGCCATGGTTAGACTAATGATGAATATGATGAATATGTCATGGATCAAGGAATGTGGTTAATCCATTTTTGTGAACTTGGGGCCCAAAAGTCTGGTAGGGGGTCTTGGCCAGTGCAGTGATAACATGGCATCGGTGCCTGTGGGTTGTGGCAGATGGCTGACTACTCTTCTTTCTCTCTTGGAATGCTGCTCTCTGGGTTGTTCAGAGGTTCCCCCTTCTGAGAATCTACATCTGCATTTTCCTAGTGTAAGCATCCCTTCTCAAAGGGCCAGCCAAGAGAACCACAAATCCTTGGCTTTTGGGTTCTATATCCAAAAATCTCCCTGTTGTAATCACCACTTATTGAGGCAAAACCTTTTCTCAGAGTGTGTCCTCAAACAATATGGCCCATAAGAACATTCATTACTGTTGGGCTCAGTGGAAATGTTGCTTCTTCCCTTGTAGCCATCTATCCTCTGGCTCAAGGCACCTGGCCAGCCTCTTGCTTATATAATTCCAATCATAATAGCAACCCATTTCTACATGTAAATACCAGAGAATGGGAGAGAAAAAAACTGTCTAAATAGTTATATTTAACCGCCACCCCCTTGGTCTCACATTTGTGTCTGGAGAAGACAGCGGAAAGCTCTAGGACATTGAGCAGGCCAGGAAGCAGGCTCTCCACTGAGATACTTTTCGGTGCAGAATTTAAGCTTGAAGACAGGCATTCATGCGAGTTTTATGCCCTGCTTACTACACAGTAGCCATACACTGAGTGAATGAATGTTAGCAAGTTGGAGTCTTCTAGAAGCATACTACCTTGTCTCTGGCTAACTATCCAGGCCTTCAGGAATGATTCCCTGAGTTGACCTAAGGTGTGAGCTAGATGCATTCTTACTTCAATGGAAAATTTCATTTCTTTGAAATGTTGTGAACTGAAAAACCAGTTGCATAGTGTAAATATAGGGAAATGAAAGGGCAGAATTAAAGATAAACTGGAGTAAGTCTTACTGTGATGCTTCTCTAAATTCTTACAATAGTTTTTTTATTAAACCAAAATTTTGAATAGTCAAGTAAATATTTAAACACACATTTAAGTATTTAAATAGATGCAGTTATACGAAATGTGTTATTTTCATCTGAGCAAAGGCAGCAGAGACTCAAGACAAGAGGCCACATGGTGACAGGCAAAATCTAGGAGCAGAATATGCCTTCCTATCAGCTGATGTAACGTGAGGCACTGGACCAAGTAGGTTCCAGTCTTAATTCCTTTGTCTAAACTCATCACTGACACTTGGTAAATTTAAAAAGTTTTCACTAATTTCCAATAAATCATGAGTAGTATATTGATTAAATTACTTATGATTTTGGTATTTTTCCATGCTACAGTTGCTTTACTGTTATAAATTGGATGCAACACAACAGAAGAAAATTAATTTTTTTTCACTAGCCCCAAGTTTTAGTGAAATGTATAAAATTTGATTTTTATAAGCGTCAAAAACACTCCTAATAACAAATGTTCCCAAAATATATTTTTTAACTATAGATAAATGTGCTTAAAGTAAACACACTACTTTATGCAGAAGATAAAATCAAACAACCCACAACTCACTCAGAATTGAGGTTTGCATAGAATATGATCCCAGTGTAAATAATAAAAATATCTCCCTGTGAAGTTATTGATAAAGACTAAACTAAAAAATATCATGTTTATATAGTTAAAACAAATATTTAAAAAATACTTTTGAGGATAGCTCCTTGGTGAATTTTATTTATAATTTTTGGATTATTTTTCTGGAAGTTGAGATGATCAACTTCTAACTCTAGGTTCTTGTTGCATATAGCTGGGTCTCTTAAAAGACAGGAAGTGTAGGAAACTATTGACTCAGGCGAAGGCACCACATTGGGTTCTTGGGACAAAGAAATGAGTAAGAACAACTAGCCCAGTCTCTCTCCCTGAAGCTGTCAGGCCATCAAGCCCACAGGGTTCTGAACTCCTCTGAACGAATGTCAGGGCCAATCCAGCTGCCTCACATTCACTGTACCCAAACTCGCATCTCCACACTCCTCCCTCTATGCCTAAATCTTTCAGCAGGTCCTTAGTCCTCCCAATCTATATTCAGCAAACTCTCCTATATCTCCTACTGCTTCTCATGCCTCAAATTAAAATCTGCCTCTCTCCTGAGGAAATTATCTAGCCCGCTGTCCTCTTAGCCCCCTGGAAGTTGTTTGGCCTTCTTCTGGTAGGAGTCTTCTGGCTCCCCAGTGCCACTTCCAAACTGTTGTGCACATGTTCTTGATCCTGTGAATTCTATTTTTCTTTTTTAAATTGATTTCAGAGAGGAAGGGAGAGGGAGAGAGAGATAGAAACATCAATGATGATTGGCTGCCTGCTGCACACCCACTACTGGGGATAGAGCCCGCAAGCCGCCCATGTGCCTTTGACTGGAATCGAACCTGGGACCCTTTAGTCTGCAGGCCAACGCTCTATCCACGGAGCCAAATAGGCTAGGGCGATTCCGAGAATTCTTGACATCCTCTCCCTCTCCTCAAAGTTGTTATCTCCTCAATTGGTAATCACCTCCCTCATTTTTTGAGAAATTTGACTCCTAGCCATGGAAACCTTTGGCACCCCAACACATTATCATTCTATATTATCTCATATGATCTTTAACAAACATATGAAGAAAGCAAAAATATATGGGAAGATGTTCAATGTAACTGGCAATCACCAAATGCAAATGAACAGAAAACACATCATTTTCAATACTATCAGATTAGCAAGATTTTTAAAATTGTAAGCATGATGTTGAGTTTGTTAAAGATGATACATGAGCATCCTCACACACTGATGGGACTGTCTGTTGGTACAGCCACAGGAAAGAGCAATTTTGCACACACACACACACACACACACACACACACACAGCCACACACACACACACACACACACACACAGCCAGGTTGGGAACAAACATACCCAGAAATACTACTTCTAGATACATGTACACAGATACCAGTATAACAACCCAAATCAACAAATAATTGGAGAATGAATTAAAATATGGCTTATTAATACACTAAAATGTATTAAAATATGGCTTATTAATACACTAAAATGTATTATAGATATATAGCAATTAAAATATATCTACAAAAAAAGAAAATCATGAACTTGGATAAAGCTTATTTATGAGGTAGAAAAGAGGGTAGTGGGGTTGGGGATGGGTACAAACTGGTTTTTACATTAAAAAGGAGAGAGAAACATAAAACAAGGCAAAAGAGCTAAACCTGAGCAACAAGTAAATTTTTAGAACAGAAAAAAATATGTTTAGTCAATTCTTGGCAACAAGGTGAGAAACCAAGGTGAGAAACCTTAGATAACCTAAAAATTTCTAATAATCTCCTTGCATTATACATGTTTACATAGGAAAAAAAGAAAGCTGTTTGGCAGTTATTCAGTTAATTGTATCAGTATTAGACATCTAAACTTAAAATTTGCATGAAAATAATGCATATACAGAATAAATTATTCTTGGGAATTTAAAATTGATCATAATTACCAAATAATAGTCAAGTCCACACTTCACTTTGTACTATATGAACACAAGCTTATGCTAGTACAAATCTCCAAAATGTTCCAAAACAAAAAAGTAATTTGTTTCTACACCTGGTCTTACTTAAGGCAAGTAATGCTTTATTTATTCAACATCATTGTGAAATGAAGTGTTTCAAATAACTTTACGCCTTTATGTGCCAAATTTTTTTTATTAATAATTTTAACCAGTTGGATTGGAATCATTTTTGGAAAGCTATTACACATTTGGATGCTTTTCTTCCCTTTCTTACCACACTAGAAAGAATATGATTAAGGTTTCCATATTGACCGGGGGTCAATTAGGCTCCTGATCTTGTTTTGTCTTATAATTTCAAAGGACCCTTGTTCCTTGTCTTCCGGAAATATACGTAGCAGTAGTAGTTTTCTATATAATTTGGGCTACTAAACAATTTGTGAATGTTTCTCCAGAAAAATTACTTATTTTCATATCCATTTAAGACACTACTTCAGTCCATTTCACTGAGCTTGAGCACATCTATTCAGAAGCACACTTATGCCAATCGCCCTTATTTCCACAATGCTTCTGATGGGTGTGGTCCATGTTTCATAATCATCTTCACCAAAATCAATAGTGGTTCCCTGCACATAAGGACTGTTTATCCCAGCAGTAAAGGACTACAAGACTGAGGGCATTAAGGGTCGTGTCTGCCTTAAGCCTATGTCCTTTACTGGCAGGTTGTCAGCCTCCAGCAGCATTTCTTTTCTTTTTAAAAAAATCTATTTCTTTATTGATTTCAGAGAGGAAGGAAGAGGAAAAAAGATAAAGAAACATCAATGATGAGGGAGAATCATTGATCAGCTGCCTCCTGCACACCTCCTACTGGGGATCGAGCCCGCAACCCAGGTATGTGCCCTTGGCCGGAATCAAACCTGGGACACTTCAGTCCTCAGGCTGATGCTCTGTCCACTGAGCCAAACAGGCCAGGGCTCCAGCAGCATTTCTTATGCTGATCATGATCCTTCTAGGAAATTAGGTAATTCTTTTTAAAGTAAGAATAACTATACTGTCACAGACAGGCTAGAATCTTCCCTGGAAAGGAAGTGTGTGAGCCTAGGAACATATACCACTCTTTTTATGCTCTGCATGTGTGTCTATTTCTTGCCCCAAATAACTGGTCACTAGTATTTCACCCTGAGATGGTGAGCCTTTGCTAAGCATGGAGCCACTGTGCCAGTCAGAAGTGAATTGATTTCCATGGCTTATTTGCCCTTCTTTTGATTCCTCCTCTGGACAGACAGGGTGGCATTTGATATTCGTTTTTTCTTATTCTTTAAACATTTCTGATAAAATTTTCATACTTAGGAAGTTATCTTTTCTCTTTTTTCATAATTTTATTTTTTTCATTTTTATTTAATTATGGGGGTGACTTGTTAACAAAAGTCTACAGGTTTAAGTGCACAATTCCACAACACATCATCTGTACACTGTATTGTGTGTTCACCACCCCAAGCTTTGGAAAGTTTTCTTAAAAGACTCCTGACAAACAAATAACAAAAGCATCCATTGTCATTACTATGCCATGCTAGATTTTATAATTTGCCTACTAGCATTTAATTAATTTCACTTACTTTCAAATAAAGAAAAGTGGTCAGCAAACTGAAGCCTGCAGGCCAAATGCTGGCAGTTTTTATAAATAAAATTTATTAGAACTCAGCTCATTAGTTTATATATAATCTACAATTGCTTTCAGGCTACCATGGCATATTGAATGGCCAGAAAGCCTAAAATATTATTTTAAGAAGTTAACCTACCCATGATCTAAGCTAACTAGTTACTTTCACTTTAAAAATATCATTTCCTAGCAAAACCAAGGAACCAAGATGGGGGTGTGTAGGTAAATGCCTGTACTCACCACCTCCCACAGCCACATCAAAATTACAAGTAAAATACAGAACAACCATCACTCAGAACCTCCTGAAAGCTGGCTGAATGGAAGTCCTACAACTAGAGAAGTAAATTAGAAAGCACATTGAGACTAGTAGGAGGGGCTGAGGCACAGAATGGGCTAGTCTGACACCCATGTGGACCATTTTTTCAAATCAGGAGGGATATCTCGGCTGCAGAGGCCCCTCATGAGGAACAAGGAGTCCCAACCCCACATAAGGCCCAGGGTTCCAGAGCTGGGAAGAGAATTTCCCATCACTATGGGCTGTAAAAATTGGCAGGGATTGGTGCTGAGGGACACAGAGACTGCTGGAGACCCAGGTGTCCCTCTTAAAGGGCTGGTCATGAACTTACTTGGACTCCATTCCTCTGGGTTCCAGCACTGAGGCAATAACTTCAAAGAAACCAGGGACAAACAGGGAGAAACTGGATTGTCTGGCATTAGTGCAAGAACTTGGAGTTGGCTTTCTTCCAGACAGGGATGTTCCCAGGGGTCATTGTTCCTGTGCTGAGGCCTCCCCAGTGTAGAACAGACTGGAAAACATATCTGAGTCTCCATCAGCCTGGCTCACCCTGTTCATTCAGCCCTGGTGATTCCCTGAAACCCTGTCCTATCCATTTGCAGCCCCATTCAAGCTGTTTGTAGAAGTTCTCCCATATTAATGGCCTGTCCTGGCTCAGACTTCAGACTTTGCTAAAATCTCTCAAACAAACATCAGCTGGTGTCAGCATACCCCAAACTTATCAATAAAAGGCTCAAAACCCAGCACTAGCATCAGCCTACCTTGTTTCACAGCTGGGCCTTGCCTGGGAACTTCCAAGCACAAGTAGCAGCCATCTGCAGATCTCTCTATAGCTCCTGCAAGGCTGCCCCAGGCTGTGGCTGACTTTGCACCTCCCGGGAGGCCCCAGAGCCAGTACACCCAGTGGAAAGTTCAGACAATCCCAGATAACATCTCTACACATCCACAAGTAACACACTCAAGGGGCAGACTCAGTGAGCACCAAAGCCCCACTGAAGCAAGTCCTGCACAGCAGCCCTTACACTATAGTTGCAGCTGTTCCTCATAGCCGATTGGCCTGGAGGTCAATTCCTCCCAGTGATGCCAATAGCAATCAAGGCTCAACTATAACAAGACTATGCATACAGCCCACACAGGGGTGCACCAATAGTGCCCAAATCAGGTGACTTGGGAGGCTGAGTCACTGGGCCCTACAGGTCACCTACTACACAAGACCACTCTACCAATTCCAGGAGACATAGCAGCTTTACCTAATACATAGAAACAAACACAGGGAAGCAGCCAAAATGTGTAGATAAAGAAGCATGTCATAAATTAAAGAAATGGAAGAAAGCAAACTACTGGATATAGAGTTCAAAACAGTGGTTATAAGGTTGCTCAAGGATGTGAATGAGAGCTTTAAGGGACTTAATGAGTCTTTCAAGGATCTTAGTGGGAATTTCAACCATCATAACAGAATAGAGAGCCCAGAAAAATAGAAGCAATTCAATGAAAAAAGAATAGCCTTTTAAAAAATGTGAATGGATAAACAAACTTTGGAACATCAATACAATAGAATATTATTCAATGACCAAAAGAATTGAGCTATCAAGACACAAAAAGACATGGGTGAATCTTAAATGAATATTACTAAGTGAAAGAGGCCAGTCTGAAAAGGCTATACACACTGAATGATTTCAATGTCATTTTTTCCTCTTATTTCATTTTGGTAAACAGCATCTTTTGCATCTTAATGCCTCACTTGAGACTTCAATTTTAACGTCTTACTTCAAATGTATATAAGGACTTATTCAGAGACTGAGAACTATCTAGCCATAAGAAACAATTCTAAATGCAAACCTACTAACTTTATGTTATTTCTCTAATTAGATTATAAGTTCCTCAAGTGCTGTAAACATATCTTCTACTCTTTTGTAACACACACATACACACACACACACACACACACAGAAACATAACTTCTATTCCAAGACTGACTCAATAAACACTGGTAGCTTGCTTTATGTGTATATTTAATTCTATAAAAGTAATCAAGCATGAATCTGGGGTCAAAACACATCATTTGGAGCCAGAACTTGGACTGCCGAGTTTCCAGTTAAATCACTGGTTGGCCAGTTGCAAAGCTAACATCGGTTAGTACAACCATCGTCACCTAAAAAAGATCCAGATTAGACAGTCAACCCCAAAGCTCAATGGAATGACGCGTGTTGCATCCAGAGAAAACTGAACATCTAAATCACTATCAAAATACAGCATGCAGGTAAAATGTTATTTTGTACCTGGTGATTTATTTGAATCTGTAAAGTGAACAGCACTTTCAACTGGAAGTTCAGCCCTTCTAGAAGTAGCAGGCACCAAACTTAACATGCAGGTGAAATGCTTTTTTACTGACAAGCTTCCAAACCAGCTCAGTTCATACTGAATGTGCAACAGGGGGAGCATGCCTTGGGTCAAAGGGAAATCCCACTGGTTCTGAATCATTTCTCCTTGGCCAGCGGTGAAGTTTTCCTTTTGTAACTCCTTCCTCACATAAGATGCTTCAAATCCCTCCCCCTCTACCCAGGGGCTTGCCAGGATACAGGACTGTGAGGTCACAGGCCGTGCACAGCAGTGGATGAATTGATGGGTGAATTGGTGGGTCCTGGGACCAACCACTGGCTCCATCCCTTATCCTCACCAAGCCTGGCTTCTTCCCCACTTCAAACACCCCAACAGCTTTGTCCCTCTATTTCAGTGGTTCTCAACCTTGGCTGCACATTAGAATCACCTGGGAATCTTTTTAAAATCCTGATTTCTGGGCCTCATCCTCCGGAAATTCTGTTTCTTTGTTACTAATGTTGTGGCCCCACCCCATAACAAAGAAACAATTTCTTGGAGGATGAGGCCCAGAAATCAGGATTTTAAGATTCCCAGGTGATTCTAATGTGCAGCCAAGGTTGAGAACCACTGCTCTATTTCCTCTTCCTTTCCGCTGCTTCCAGGCTTACCTCACTTTCAGGGATGGAAAACTCCAGCTAAAGATAAGCTTGCATCAGAATCTTCTCTTCTGGGTTAGTCAGGGGCTCCTTTAAGTCTTTGCTTCTGCTCCTGTGTGGTCTGGGGGAGGGGAGAGGGGAGAAAACAGCCCCTAGGGCTCCAGTGAGAGAGCAGAGGGGAAACATACACTGAACCTATGTCAGAAAACACAGAGATTTCATACTATGACATATAGCCCTGCCACAAATGCCTTCCAACCGGTACCCTTTCTCCTTTACAAAAATGGTTGTCCTTATTCCCCTCCCATGTGGTTTTCTTTAAAAGCAAAATGGTTTGAAAACAAAAAGGGACACAATTTGAAAATGTTTAACCACGGTAGGCAACAGAGCTTAATAGGCAGAGCAAGGGTCACGGCCAAACTAGAGCATTTACTCAGTGAGGCTAAGTTGAGGTCACAGTCAGGGGCAATGGGAAGGGAATGTTAGGCAGAGTTAAGGTCCCAATTGATGGCAAGGAAAGTAACTATAGGCTGAGAGAAGCCATGCCTGGTGTCCAGGCCAAAGTGGGGACTCACACTAGGGAGGTGCACTTCCCCTTGGGTCCTAAGAGAATGAATCGGAGCTCCTAGAGCAGTGACGGTGAACCTTTTGGGCTCGGTGTGTCAGCATTTTGAAAAACCCTAACTTAACTCTGGTGCCGTGTCACATATAGAAATTTTTTGATATTTGCAACCATAGTAAAACAAAGACTTATATTTTTAATATTTATTTTATATATTTAAATGCCATTTAACAAAGAAAAATCAACCAAAAAAATGAGTTCGCGTGTCACCTCTGACACGCATGTCATAGGTTCGCCATCACTGTCCTAGAGGCTGAGTATTGAAAGTCAATCAGTCAGGACAGATGTGGCCTCTAGAATAGCTCCACAGATGTTCTGATATGAAGCCTGCTCTGAGAAAGTTTTAATCAACGTGAGTTTTAGAATCCTTGGTGGACTTTGAGTCTACTCTAAGAAGGCTAGCAAGGGAAGTTTAGGCCAATCTTAGTCCCCCACTCTCACCTCATACTGCATAGAAACCTATTAAGACCTAATGCCAAGTGGCTTTTTATAAACTGCTTTTGATTAAAATGTTGCTGTTGGGAAAAATTCGTGTTTTATACCAGAAACTTTCATAACTTCCCAGTAATAAAGGTATATCCAATTTATACTATAAACATTTCTTTTAGAGAGGCCTGTGTCCCTTTTGGGACAAATTATTTATAAAAGGCTTATAATGAGTATATTTCTTTGTCTCAGTGGCATATGGACATAACGTTTTATTTTTTCTCTAATTACTACCGTCAACCAAGCTCAATCCAATCTGCCCTCTGCATTCCTTAGTGGCATCCTAGGTAGATTTCAAAACTTTTCTGTTATTTCCTAGTATTAAAACTCAGTGCAATTGAAACTCCATTTACATATCACATTCTCTCCTCCCATTAGCACTGCTTTGGAGTTGAGAGAGGAAGACGCCAGGGGAAACTCTAGCTGCCTTCCCTCTCCTCCCCTCAAAGGCCCACTCTCTCAGTATGTTGGCAAGAGGAGGCAGACAGAGGTGTCTGCAATTTAGCTGGCCCTTGTGGTTCCTCTCCCATTGGCGGCTCGCTTCTCAGGGTAACACTGACTACCTATAGACACCCCCACATGATTGGTGTTCAGATACCTGCCCTCGAAGAGTCCCTGTGGGAGCTCTTGTTGGGGCTACTGGGCCTCTGCCCAGCCCACTCCCTGACTCCGGAGATGTAGCTCTGGTCCTACCCCTGCCACCCCTCCCCCACAACTTCCACCGTCAGAGGACCAGGCCACAGCACCGTGGCCACTCATTCCCAGATACCCTGTCCTCCACAGAAAGTTCTTTTAAGTGATATAAACCCAGCTACATCCCACTGTGTCTTCTGGGCCTATAGGGGACACATGTATCCTCACCAGGACCAGCCTCTCTCCGTCCCACCAGCTCCCAGCCCTCCTTTCCCTGCTCAGATGGGAGAAAATGGGATCTACGAAGGGCAGATCAGCAAGTCATCCAGTTAGAGATGCAGGTTCCCATCTCCTCACTTCCGGTTTCTACAGGCCATTTTCCTGAAGCCTCCCCGACCTGGGCTTTGGGAGGAGGAAGGGACCACATATAACTCACTCCTCTCCCAGGGGGTGGGGAAGAAATCACGTCTCAACACAAATACTGCACACCCAGGGGTTTCCCCCACCCCTCCTTCACTCCCTCTGTAGTTTTTCTGTAGACACAGGGGGGTGGGGGGTGGGGCAAGTAAGTACCTGAATAAGGTGACTTCCAGGGGCCTCCATGAGTTGGTGGCTCTTGACACAAAGACGGGTAATTCCTGCCGGTTGTTTCAGCCGTGGGCCCTAGAGCCCGATTTGAGATCACTCCACATCCTTTAGCAGGCGTCAACAGAAAAATGCACACGCTTTACTGTATAAAACAAGAGAGGCAATGTTTTCACCACAGAATCCAAGGCACAGATCTGTCTGTCACAGGTGAGTGAGACTGCATGTCTTTTTGCGTAGGCACAGAAATCCTCTCCTATCCAAAAACCAAGTCTCTCATGAGCGGGTCAGGAAGGGAGGACCATTCTCCAGCCTAGGAAACCCAGCAGCTGCTTTCCTCAGGGACCAGACCCTCGAGGCTGCAGGACCCTCCGGTGCCTCCTGACACCGGAGCCCAGGGGATTCCATCTATTTCCCCTCGTTCCCCACTTAACCCCAAAAGTCAGTCCAAAAGCTACTGACTGGAGGGCAAAACTGAAGTACATAAAACACAGACAATGGAGAGAAAGCTAAGCAGTAAAGAGAGTCGTGGGCAACAGAGTCCAGGTTATTCCCTCTGTGATTTTCGGGTAGACCCCTGAGTAGATGTGAATTTTATTTTACAACTTGACATAGAGAACGGAGGATTAGTGTATCCAGGGGACCCTTCTCAGTTATGCACCCCCATACTTACTCAGTGACTTGATACCTTCACAGTCCCTTCTGTCTATGAGGAGAGAGCTGGTTCCTACCCCAGCTGCTGGAACTGAAGGCACACACTGGAGTCACCATGCCCAGCAGATACAAAACATGCCGCCGCAGTGTCTGGCCATAAGAGCCACTGATTAAATCTTTTAAATCAAACCGATTTCAAAAGTGTTATATCTAGCAAAGTCCCCAGACATGGAAAGAAAAAATAATGCCCCAAAGATGATGGGTACAAAGGGAAGAAATGCCCATAGAAGGCTGATGGGGGCAGGGAAGGGGAGGGGCAGGGCAGGCAGGAACAAAGGGAAGCAGCCAGCCTGGAGCTGAAACACTGGTGTATGGTCTGGAGGCTCTGTGTCTAAGGATATGGTCAACTGGAAGAAGTTCAAGATCAGAAGAGCAGGCCAACAGTCTTCTCCCAGCTTTGTGGTTAGAGGTAGAGCCCTCCTTGGGAGCAGGAGGCATGGAATACCAAGAGAAAAGAGTAGAAAAGATGTAAACTGATATTTTTTTCACCAGGGCCGGTGAGATGGCAGATTGATCCTACCAAGGACTAAAATTTTCTTGGCTTGATCTAGTATGTAACCTGAACAGGCTTAATAGATAATAGCTATGCTACCACAGGGTAACAATCCTGCGGCAGGTCTCTTTGGTTATGCCCATTTTACAAATGAGGAAACTGAGTCATGTGTCTTATCTAAGTTTACATAGTTTTTAAAGTGGAACCAGGTTCAAACCAATAGACCCAGAGCCTGTGCACGTAACCACTTGGCTTTGCTGCCTCACATGAACGAGAGTGGAGTTCCCACCCCAGGATTCCCCAAAGAATGTGTGGCTAGAGGCTCCAGGCCAATAGAGAAAACCTTGGAATGTGGTTAACCTCCTCCAATTAGCAGCAAAGGGCAGCGGGAAGAGGCAGAGGAATAGGCAGGGAAGTTAGGAAATGACCTGCTTCGCAGGCAACCATGGAAAGAACTGATTGACTCCCAGGATTTTCAGGAAGAAAGGAGTCCGTTCCTTCCATATCACTGCAGTTCCCCCCAAAATCCTTGTCCTTAACCCAGCTGTTAGAGCGAGCCCTGATACGCTTGAGGCGCCACCTAGTGGCTGAAACGGAAAATACTCCCAAACGACGTCCCGGGAGGGAGAATCAGAGGCAAGGAGGGAAACAGATCTGTCCAAGGCAGGAAGAGAAAACAGAAAGCAAACGTTACCCGCACCCCAAGCCTTTCTCTATCTCCCTGTAGCCTCTAGCAGCACATGAAAATACGTCTTTATTTATGCAGGCTTGTTCAAGGTTATCAGGAACAAAGCAAGAGTTAGAATCCAGGAGACCTCAACTCCAGACCCCTGTCACTTTCTCTCCAATAGACTGAAAAATTGTGTCTCCTAAATCTTTTCCCAGAACTGAAAACCATACTGGATATCTGGGCACCTTACTCAACATCGGGAATAACTCACAGGAGTTACTGGTGATAATGAAGGATTAGAAAAACAAAGAGAAAATAGAACAGTTTCCAAGGAGCGTGTACAAAAATCTCAGAGTCATCAAGAGGAGGGCTGTAGCAGGCACTGGCTTCAGGAGTTATCAGTGATGGTTATCCCTGCCCCATACTTGGCACGTGGTAAGAAGCGGCCGGAGGGGACCTGATTCAGAGCAAGGCAGCTGACCTGAGACTGAAGTATGACACAATTCTGTGGAGGAGGGATGGGCAGGTAAGGTCAAGTCCCTTAACAGAACTCTGACCTAGGTCAGGCATGTGACAGCGGAGAGTTACGAGAAAGGGGACAGCTAGGAGGTGCAGCTTGAAGGCATGGGATGTAAGTCCAGCTGCCGGAATTCTGAGCAATGTTTTGTGCTCTGGTTCTGGTGCACCTGAGGCTGTAAACTGGTCAAGTCAGGTCAGGGTGGCTGGAGAGAGGGTTCGTGGTAGGAGCCAGCCCCAGGAAACAGGGCAGCTGTCTGGGCTTCCCCGTCTCACCTCTAGAGGAGATGGAGACACGCCAGGCATGGAAGGGATCAGACAGGAGACGGGTAAACAGACGAAAGTAGATTTGGGAAGCAGCCAGATGTAGTGATAGACCCTTGACCCTAAAGAAACCAAGATTTTTCCTAAGAATGTGCCTCCAGGTGTCCCTTTCTGTCCTTTGTCTTTATTACATCCACTCTGCAAGCATTCTCGCTCCTGTAAAACAGAGCATTCAGACCAAGGCAAAGAATGGTATTGCTCCTATTTTATTTTATTATTTTACTAGAGGCCCGATGCACAAAATTTGTGCAAGGGGCTCAGCTCTCGCAACCCCGGCTTTGTCCAGAAGGTTGTCTGGAAGGATGTCTGAAAGGTCGTTCGGCTGTCCGGTCTAATTACCATGTTACACTTTTATTATTATAGACGTATTGATTTGAGAGAAAGAGAGAAACATTCATTTTTTTGTTTCACCTATTTGTTATTCCACTTATGTGCCCTCTGAGGATCGAACCTGGAACCTTGGAATATCCAGACAGTGCTCTAACCAGCTGACTACCCAGCCAAGGCCAACATTGCTCCTGTTTTAGCCTCAAGAATTCTTGTACTCAGATCCATCTGGACTGGATTTCAGTCCACTCTTTCACCTTCGTAAGTAGTCTCCACGCTCAGGTCCTTAAAGCTCCAGTCTCCCTGGCTCTGTTCTCTCTCGTCTAGTCTGGCTCACCTTTATTTCCCCTTTTCAGGGTTGGTTCTGTCCTTGGTGAAGTGCGGCTTCTTCACCTATTGTTCTGAGCTGAGCTCAGTGCTTAGACTCCCAGTGGTCAGATGGCCTCACTGGTCAGGGTCATCACGTCAGGGGCCTCTCCACTGCATGTCAGGCCCCTGCCACAGCTGCCACACCACGGTCTCTCCTTCCTTCAAAGGCTCGGGCCACGGAGGAGCTGGCTCCCAGCACCATTCAGGGTGGAGGGGTCACTCCTAGGTCTTCATCTACTTGTCAGACAGAGCTGATTGGCATCCCTGCGGTCAGTAAATGAATGAGCCTTCCTCTGTAGCTGTGCATGGCATCCCCTACTTATGTGTTTTCCCCGTTGTGTTTGCTTGAAAAGCTAACCTGCGGTAACCAAGAGACCTTGAATTACAGTGGCTCAAAAATAAAGTTTCCTTCTTGCTCATGTGACAGTTCAGAAAAGTTACAAGCTGTTTGCTGGGCGGAGTCATTCAAGGTCTCTTCTATTTTATCTCCTCAATGTGCTTTAGAGAACTCTCCTATGTTCAGTGGATATTTGAGCACTTACTATTTAAAAGCGGCTGGGTCACATTTCACGAGAGATACAGTCTCCGCCTCCTCGGAGTCCTGATGGAATGGGAAGACAAACAAGTACATGAATAAGTATGTCGAGAGAGAGAAGAAAAACAAGCTCAACAGAAGGTCTGTAGGGGTGAAAAGAGGGAGGCATCACCTTCAATTCAAGGGCAACAGCAGAGCCTTCACAGAGGAAGTTGTATGTGAGATGGAATTTGAAGGATAAATAAAATTTTAGTAGATAAAGAAGAGGATAAAATGTTACCAGTGGAGAAAACAGTATGAACCAAAGCTTAGAAACAATAAAATGTAGAAAGTTAGGGAGCAGTGAGCATAAGCACATAGTGTATTAGCAGAACAAGGCTGGGGGTCGGGAGAGGGAGGGAAGAGTCTCATTGTAGAGGATGAATGTGTAACCAAGCCTTCAGGTGGCGGGGGA
This sequence comes from Myotis lucifugus, assembly GCF_000147115.1. Classification (NCBI taxonomy): domain Eukaryota; kingdom Metazoa; phylum Chordata; class Mammalia; order Chiroptera; family Vespertilionidae; genus Myotis; species Myotis lucifugus. The sequence goes on from NW_005871318.1 coordinate 1,296,859, forward strand.
GGGGAATGGGGGATCTTTTGGGGTTTCAAGTTGAAGAGTGAATGGTCTGAGCTCTGAATTTGTTGAGAGAGGTAGGCTAAAGGGGGAGGTTGGAGATGAAGGAGCTAAAAGGAAACTACCACTCAGTCGGGAGGAGACAACACTGTCTGCAACCAGGTTACAAGTCAGAGAAAGGAGCCGGGAGGGAAGCCCACCATGGGGACAACGCAGATGAGATCTGACACCTGTTTGCATGTCGGAAGTGAACGGAGAAATACCACACAACTCAGAGCGGGCACGGTTCAGCTCTCAAAAAATGGTGCTGCTGCTGAGCCACACATGCCGATCATTCACTTACTCCCGCCTTCCCCACTGAGCCACGAGCCCCCTAAGAGAATGGACTTGTAGTTGCCTCGCACACAGTAGGGATCCATTTGAAGAACTGAATGAGAATGAATGTGTATTCCTTCCTCGAGGAAAAGGTTGGCAGCTTGGAAAAATGAATACTCGGCCACACAAAACCGATGAGCTCTTTCTTATTTCATGGATTCTGAGACACCCATGTTTTCACGTCTCAGCATCTCTGAAACTGCATGGTCCCTGCATCCAAGCAGGAGTAACAGCTGGTTGTCACTGCCTGACAGGCAACTTGGTCATAGCTGCTCATGCTGCCACCTCAGTTGAGGCTAGTGTAAGGCGATCACGGAATTTAATCCTCCAAACCAAGACTCTTTGGAGAGTGAAAGGGGACACCAGCCAGACGGGATGCCATGACAAATGTGGGACTGTCCCACGCAGACGCAGACAGGGGGCCACCTCAGCCATGTACCCACCTTGTTGGTACCACGTATTTTGGATCTAAATGTCATTCAAAGTGTCTTCAAGTAGAGGACACTGTGATGGCCTTGAGGTTCATACCCTGAGGGTCACACTGTCATGTCCACAAAAAGCATAGAAATGGCAGTGGGACATGAATTGGATATTAGTAAAGCAAAATTCATTTTTGGAGAAATGCCCCCAACTCCATATTTTCTTACAAAGCAAAAACTAAGTAGATACTTCAAGTCCACAGAGATGTGTTACATTTGGGGGGAAGGGGGAATGCATTGCAAAAACATATTTTTAATAAATATATTTACATGCCAAACAATGTGACTAAAAGCAGGAAAAATCATCACATCCCTCAAAATGGAAGACAGAAATGTCAAACCAAAAGGTTCTGTGACCAGTTCCTACACCAGGACTGTTGTCACCGACCATGTAAATGGCAGCTTCTGCTTTCTTTCTCAATGACACACAAAATCATGGTGTGTTTTGCTATCCTTGGCGCTGTAACTTTGAAAGATACAATACCTTGTCCAGATAAATGCATCCTCATCGTCGCAAACCAGGCTGTACCTGACAGTAAGTGTCTGTCAGGGCGCTGTATCAGGGCCCCTCCGGTCCTCCCTAGGTGTGCTTCAGCCAACTTCAGGCCCGGCTCCAGCCAGAAAGCGAGACTCTCTGAGTGGGCTTACCTGCCCCTCGTGCCTAATAAAGGTGAAGGAAACCCCTAGGCAGATCAAATCTACTGTCGACCTCTTGATGTGAACCATCAAGCTCTCCCCTTCATCAGTCACATTCAGGATGCCTAAGGATATGGGAACGTTATGATCCTAAATCCTGGCATTTTGCTAATCAAGGACTCTGGTTAGGAAGAGGGTTTATTTAATCCCTCCCACCAGTGCTTCCTCCCCTCCCCACACCATAGTTAAGGGACTCAGAGCCTCTTCCACTAAAGAAAGGGCATGAGAGTCAGAGGTGGGGGTGGACGGGCATCCACCAGCTGCACCACCACACCCGCTCACTCAGCGATTTCCCTGATCCCTAAATTCTTTCCTAATGGATGCTGGGAATGGGCTTATGAAACTGACTTGTATCTTTAAGTGCAAAATTCAGGGTCCAAGACCCTCTTCAGGCCCTATGGACTGCTGCTCAGCAAATAAACCCATCTACCTCCCCTTCCCCAAAGAGCAATCTCATTGCTTCCTGGAGGGGCCAGTGGGTGTCACCAAAGGGTGTGAGAAATCAAGTAAAATCCCCCAAAGGCTTCCTTAGGCCATCTCACTCATCCTCTCCCAGGCCTAGGGGTCAGCCTACCCCCAGCATGCCCTGCCAAAGGCAGCCCCCTGGGGCAGACCTCCAGGCCCCTCTCATCTGTAACTCCATCATCTGTGCCTGTGATACCAAACAAAATATCATGGTGGAGCCTGGCCAGGTGGCTCAGTTGGTTGCAGCATCATCCCACACACCAAAGGGTTGAGGGTTCAGTCCCGGATGGGGAGCATGTGGATCGATGTTTCTCTCTCACATCAATGTTTCTCTCTCTCCCATCCTCTCTCTCTAAAATCAATAAAAATATCCTGGAGTGAGTGAGGATTTTTTTTAAAGTTTAAAAAAACAAAGTCATGGTGTATTTAATAATTTTTCCAGGGGTGGTGATCTAGAATCTAGGTCTAGTATAATGATTTTTCCCATGCAAATTAAGGAATATAGACTGCCTAATCTCCAATGTTCTTTCCAGTGGAAACTCTGTATTATTGACATTTGATTCATCACCTGAGTGTCCACATGTCAAAATGCCAGAGTATTTGCAAAACAACTATTTTGGGATTCCAGGGAAAGCTTGTGGCCATGAGACTGGCTGCATGTAGAAGAATCATAAGTGGCCAGGACGCCCTACTATCAATGCCTGACAGGCCCCTCCAAATGACAATTCAGCTGGTTTCAAGTGGCCACATCTGGCATCTTCCCTGCCCTTCACGGTGCCTCAGGGCAGCCTCTGGCTCTGTTCTCGAGCCATCTTCACCCTCGCATGGCCAACTCCGGTGGTCAAGGCCCTCCTCCCTGCTCAGTCTTCATCAGGACGACTATTTCCCCCACACACACCCCCCAATGAACTATGAAGTTGATGGAAAGACCCGGAAACATGCCACTCCCTCAAGGGTGCCTGAGCCACACTGATCTTCACACCTCTCCAGGTGTGGGGAGGACAGAAACTTCCAACTTCCCTCTGCATGTGAGAATTCCACTGGGCCCACTGGGCATGTGCTTGTTTATGCCTAAGAGGAAAACAAGTGAGAAAGTTCTCTACTCACAACACTTCTGACACCGAGCGTGTGGGTTTTCTCACACCAAGCAATTCTCCAACTCTTGGCAGAACCTGCCGGTGTGTCCTGCAATCAAACTCAGTTCTGACACTAACTACCCAGAGTTCGTGCAGACCCCACAGATTAAGGGCTCAGTCCCGTAAGACGTCCTCCCCACTTCACAGGCCAATCACAAGTCCCAGGTTGTCCCATGTACTCTGACCACTCGGCTATAACTCAGGAGTCCCCATGACAACCTCCTCAGGTTCAATAATTTGCTAGAACTGTTCACAGAACCCAGAAAAGAGTTTACTTGCTGTTAACTGATTTATCCTAAGGGATTCCACCAGGACTAGCCAAATGGATGAGATGCATAAGGCAGGGGATACAGAGCTGCCATGCCCTGTCTGCATCTCTGTGTATTCTCCAACCTTTAAGCTCTCTGGAGACTGTAGGTTAGGGACTTTTATGGAAGCTTCACCCTACAAGTATGATTAATTGTTAACTTACTCTACAGTCCCTTTCCCCTCCCAGAAGATGGGAGGCAGGACTAAAAGTTCCAATCTCTAATCTGCTGACCAGCCCCCATCCTAAAGCTACCCAGGAGCCACCAAGTGTTACCTCATGAGAACAAAGACACTCAATCACCAAGGGATTGAGGAGCTCTATGGAAGTAGCTGGAATCAAAGACCAAATAATAGGGGGGGGGGGAAGATGCTTCTAGCACTCCTAACGCTTAGGAAATTACAAGGGTTTTAGGAGCTCTGTGTCAAAAACCAAGAGCAGAAACCAATATCTATTTCTAAGTTTGTCTCAATGTCATCCTTTTCTGATGTAAGAGGCAGCTCATGTGCTACTAGCACTTTGCTCCCCTACCTCGCACTAGAATCCTCTCCCTTCCTCTCCTCCCTATAGTAAGGTGTCCCTGAGCCCCTGTGCACTGTGAGAATGGAGCCTAGCATCGCCCAAGCCACGGAGCCGCTTACTGCTCCCTTCAGCTCTCCCTCATAGAGAGGCCTCGGGAACAGAAAGCCCCGCCACAAAGGCAGGGTGGGGGAAACAGAGGTGCCTGCTCCCGGGTCCCTCACACTACCCTCCACAACCTCCCCTCCTCTCCCCCATGTCTGCCAAGCTGTCAGGAGCTGCCAACCCACTCAGCAGGTGCCCAGCCATGGCATGAAGGAGGAAGCCGACACAGAAACTTTGTGGTTGGGAGTATCTGAGGGTTGTTCCCGATACAAGGGGAGGGAGATGAATACTAATCCTGCCTGTGCTCTGTGGGTTTGTGTTTACTCTACCCAAACCTGCCTTGTTTTCCCCTCAACATGCTGCCCAGGCCACCACCATACCCACTGAGACCCAACAGCCTGCCTGACTGCACAGGTGCCCTATTTCGGAACCCACCAGCTACTGAAGTCGAACGGACAACACCCACCGCCAACCCACATCCTTCCAGCAACCACCAGCCACTCAAATCTGTAGAAAACGTGTTTCCTTGGTCTATGAAAACAACCTTTCCTGGGATTTTTTTAATGTGTTTAGTTCTATGTAAACAATTCTGGAGTTCTATGCAAATGAAGCAAGTGTACGGAGGGTGTTTTCAGCACAAGCACACGGATCTTTTGCAAATCAATTTCTCAGCTTCCATGCATTGCAGCTCTTCTGGTGACATTTAACATCTGCAATGCTGCTGCGGGGTGCTAGGCGTTTCTGCATCAAACTTCCTCTAGAAAATCATTAGTCTTTGGGATACAGGAACGGTCTACAGGGCAATGGTTACAAAGTCTTCAGTGTTGCATTCAGTTTGTGGAAAGAGAAAGGGGTTGTACTTAATAACATTTCTTTACAAGGAAAACTGGTGGAATGCCCTCGGCTCTGTTTTATCTGCCGTGTACTGCTTATACCCGGAGACCGCTACCTCTGCTGGGTTCTATGGCAGGGTTCAGCGTGGGGACCCACTGGGGGCCCACTATGTGCACAGCCCCATAAGCACAGTTAAGTGCTGTGGGAATACAGAGAAGAAAGAGACTATCTGGTTGGGGATGGTGGACGGATATGCAAACCACTGACCAGAATGGAAAGCAGCATGAAATCAGCGTCATTTCAAGTAAGAAACACCATGAAATGGTCCATTGAATCTACCCTGGTGCAAACTATGTGGAGAAGGCAGCATTAGTGGTGAGTTTGGAAAACCACTGAGTTCTCAGGTAGAGCCAGAGCAGGGGCCATCAACCCTCAGTATTTATTAATAATCACATGGGTGGCAGTTATTCCATTTCTGGGAATTTGTCACAAGAAACCCAAACCACTAATTCCAGAGAATATCTACCCCCTTTGTTCATTGCAGCATTATTTATAATAGCCCAAGTGCCCATCAGTAGATGAGTGGGTAAAAAAGCTGTGGTACCTTCACACAATGGAATATTACTCAGATATAAAAAAGAAGGAAATCTTAGCTTTTATGACAGCATGGATGCACCTGGAGATGGTTGTGCTAAGAGAAGTAAGCCAGTCGGAGAAAGACAAATACCATGTTTCACTTATATGTGGAATCCAATGAACAAACACTAGCAAACAAAATAGAAACAGACTCACAGATACAGAGAACAGACTGACAGCTATCAGAGGGGAAGAGGTTAGGGGGTCTGTGTAAAAAAGGTGAAGGGATTAAGCAAAAACAGCAGCACATATAGACACAGCCAACAGTATGGTGATTACCAGAGGGAAAGGGGGATGGGGGAAGAGACTAGAGGGTATAAGGGGAGTAAATGGTAATGGAAGGAGACTTACTTGTGTAATAAACACAAAATACAATATACAGATAATGTATTACAGAATTGTACACCGGAGACCAATGTGATTTTATTAACCAATGTCATCCCAATAAATTCAATTAAAAAAGAATCGCATGGGTGGGAAGGGCAGGGATTTCCTTTAGAAATGTAGCAACTATAAGAGATGTATTCTATCAGTCAGAGAAGTGCCTACACAAAGCTCTCAAATCTGCCTGTGCATTAGAGCACCCCAGAAACTCATCAAAACTGCAGATGTCTTTCCCAATGAGCAGAGGAGCAGGTCTCCAACATCTTGCTCTCAGAACCCCTTTACTTTCTTATAAATTATTGAGGACCCCAAAGAGCTTGGTTTTAATATGACTTTTTAAAGTGTGAATAAATTAAAATAACTAATTAATTTAAATGCACTTATTACATTAGAAATTAAAACTAAGAAATTTTAAAATATTTATTAGTCATTTAAAATAACAATAATGCACCATTTACATATCCACAGAGATAATCTTATAATAAAAAAATAACAGTGCTTTTCAAACTGAAAAAGTTACTGAAAAAGGTTGGCACTGTTTTACAAATTTTTGAATCTCCTGAATGTTTGGCTTTGTGGAAAACAGCTGGATTCGCTGCTTCTCCAGTCAATCTGTTAGTCAATCACAAGTCAGATAGCATCTAGAGACCTCCTCTGTACATTCCTGAGAGGATGGAAGAGTAAAAGGCAAACTAATTTGTTATGAAATTAGTTTGGACTTTGCAGATCTCCTGAATCAGTCTCTGGGACCTCTAGGTACCTCCGGAATGCACTTTGAGAAACAAGGTTCTCTAGATTTCATGGTCTGAAACGCGGTTGGGCCATGTGATTCAGAGCCAGGTTGGAGGACCAGGAGATGATGCCCATCTGAAGCCCTGAAATGCCAAGTGTTACACAAATCCAGTCAGACTAGAAAGGGGTCTGGGAACTCACTCTTTTTAGGACCAGGAGACAGAACCAAAATTAGGTTAAACAGTAATTGTGGGTAAAGATGAATGAGAAAAATGTCAGAAAATACCTAAAATGTGACTTCTTTTCATTTTGCTATAGAGTTCACAACACTGACTGTACGTCAATATAGACCCCCTTTTTCCCATTTTCAAATCATTTTTACTTTGCAATTACAGTTGACATACATTATTATATTAGTTTCAGGTGTATATCCCCGTGACTGAACAGTACATAACTTACTAACTAAGTGATCAACCCAAAAAATATCACACCCATCTGACACCATACATAGTTATTACAATATTATTGATTATATTCCCTGTGCTGTGACTATTTTGTAACAACCAATTTGTACTTCTTAATCTTTTCACCTTTTTCTCTCCTGCCCCAACCCCCTCCCATCTGGCACCTGTCAAAATGTTCTCTATAACCGAGTCTGTTTCTGTTCTGCTTGTTCGTTTATTTTGTTTTTTAAATTTAATTGTTGATAGGTATGTATTTATTGCCATTTTATTGTTCATAATTTTTATCAAACAATACCCTCTTTTAAAATACCAGAAAGTGTGGTTTAAAATACAGCTCTCTTGGGCCTCCCCCCAAAGGATTCTGAATTAGAACGGGATAGGGACTAGGCAAAGGTATTTCTAACCAGCTCCATCAGTGGCTCTGCTTTGGAGCATATATAAATATTTATTATATAGTTTATACATAATAAAAAAGCTAGTCAATTACATTAAAATGGCATTCATTTTTATTCTGATTCCCAAACAAAAACCTTTTCCTAGGATTCCGCCTATATCTGAAAGATACCTAGCTTTTAAAAATCATGTACCCATAATCTAAGTATTACAGGCACAATACCTACATTTTGAACAGGGAAATATGGGCTTTTCATACATTTTATTTTTGTAAAACCTAACTAAATTAAAGGGATAGAAAATGCCACTGCTATTCATAGACAAATAATGGATTCCTTGTTTACATAATAAACTTTTAAAAGCGTGGGCTCCTAATGGAAACTCATTGTTACTGAATAAAAATCCTCTTAGGGAGGAAAAAAGTACCTTCAAATATAATCTACAGTGGGGATGCAAATTGCAGAGAAACAGACACCAAGGATTTGCATTTAATAAAATCTAAAGCAAGTCATTTCAGAAGCATCACTACCGTGTACAGAGGCCTTTCCTTCAGGATCAGGCTGAGCTTGTAGGAGGCCAGGACCTTTACCCAAGAGAACAGGCTGCTCGCTCACCAGAAACCCTGCATCCCGTCCAGAAGGAAATTCACCAGAACCATCAAGAATGGAAGGTGGTGAGTCAGCGTTGATTTTTACAATTTTTATAAAGCTCTTAGTAATGCTTATGTTTATTTTTGGCATCATAAAGTCATAAATGAAGCTAAGAACAAGAAGAAATATCCTTAACCCTGGCTAGAGTATGAAATATAAAAATATGAAAACATACATCAGACACCAACAATTTAGTACTCTTGGTAACATTTCATAATTCCAGTCACATATAATCCTTAATTGTTAGATTGCCTTTTGCTGCATAGAGTTTAGGTTGGCATTTATTCTGAAAGATCAACTCTATTGAACATTATTTTTATAAAATGAGGACTTGGATATTAAAGCATTCTTTTCAGTCTAGTGAAATTTTATGTTAAATGTAATGACTTCCAGTTAGCCCTTTGTTATAAGGAAAGTGCAGGAGAAAGAGCCACATATATTGAGAACTTGAAATATATTTTACTCATGCATCTTGCTTTGAGCTCTTAAGGTAAGGATGAAGGTCTTCCCACATACATGTAAGGGAGAACCTGAGCCGTTATTTCATGAATTCAAACTTTATACAGATCTTTCTCAGCTTGTTCACTCTGAAGACACGGATGTTAGTGTCAGCACAGAGGAAAACCCAAATTTGAGATGAAAAGGTGAGCATTTTAAATGTCAGTAATGACCGGAACTATTTCAAATATGCCTTGGGCAGTACCTTGGGGAAAAAAAACTAACATTATTTTAAAGCACCACAGCTCTTCAAAGTCTGATCTCAAAAGATAAGGAGACAGACAGCCAGAGCCACACAAGCTCCTAGGTCCTGCAGCATGGAATTGGTTATTGGCAGGAATGCTAAGTTTCTGGATCCAGCTATGAGGCTCTAAAGGTGCGGAGGGGGCTGTTGGGGTATTGGGAGGGGCTGTTGGGGTATTGGGAGAGGTTGTGGGTGGGAGGGGCTGTGGGTGAGGGCCTGCTACCTGGGCCAGCCAAATTGACAAAATCCTAACAGGTTGACTACTTTGGCTTCACTTCTTTAAAAGTTTTGGTCTTTATTTCAAAAGCAGTATATATTATTTTCTGCTCAATAATTGGTATTTTGAACATTTCTAGAGAAGTTGCTGAATGCGCCTTTCCTTGTGTCCTCCTGGAGGTCCCCCATAATAAAACTGAAATGATACCATTTCCCAGATCAGACATGGAAGCACAGACGCTGAGACTTTCGAAGGTGTAGACCTAGCACCATTATTCCTGGGGGGTATCTGTCTCCCGGTGAGGAGGTCTGCCCCTCAGCAAGGCAGGCAGAGCTGGGCTAGTGGCCCGAGAGGGCCCCACGGTGCCAGGGCTGCCCCTGAGCCAGGTGGTGCACCGACACACTGCCTTGCCACTGGACTGTCCAGACCTCATTCTCGGCACTTTCCTGACAGACAGAGAAATAAAACCAACGTGGATGCTGTCCACCAGTAACTTGTCACTTAGGAGTTTTATTCTGCTCTGTCTTGAGTGAGAGTGTGTCTGTATTCTGTTCCTTGAAAGTATACAGTGCAGGGAGAATTTATTTATTATCTTTTTTTTAATCCTCACCTGAGGGTATTTTTATTGATTTTAGAGAGAAAGAAAGGGAGAAAGAGAGAAACGTTGATGTGAGAGAAATATCAATTGGTTGCCTCCCATACCTGGATGGAACCCAAAACCTAGGTATATGCCGTGACCAAAAATCAAGCCCACCACCTTTTCTGTGTATGGGATGACACTCCATGCAACTGGGTCACCTGACCAAGGATCATCTATTATCTTAATTCTGGCATTGTCTAATGATGTAACTCAAAACATAAGTTATTATTTTCTAAAGTTATGAGATGAGTTTTTGTTTTATTCTTTTTCTGTCTTGAACTATCTCTTTATTCCCTTACGTGTATAACAAGCATGCACTTAGAGACTCTAAAGTTTTGAAAGCAAGAAAATGTATTCCAGAGAATGTCATAAAAAATAGAAAAATAAGGATGTACTTAAAATACCATAAATCAGTGGTCAACTGCTGCTCTCGAGCCACATGCGGCTCTTTGGCCCCTTGAGTGTGGCTCCCACAAAATACCACATTCAGGCTCACATATACAGTGCGTTTGAAACTTCGTGGCCCATGAGCAGAAGTCGGTATTTTGTGGAAGAGCCACATTCAAGGGGCCAAAGAGCCACATGTGGCTCGCGAGCCGCTGTTTGCCGACCACTGCCATAAATGTATTTGATTTTTAATAACAAAAAAAGGTTTATGAATCACATACATTTAAAATATTAAACTCCAAAATACATGACTTTTACTTAATGCAGAAACTGTTTAATTTTCAAAAATAAGGTTAAGATAACCACACCACTATATCTACTATGGGCCAAATTATTCAGCAAAGTGAACGGGAATAAGGAGAGGGTGTGATTGAGACAATTTGGGGTGTGTGTGTGTATATGTATATATGTATATATATTCACAATACCACAGTACAATTTTTTCCAAATTCTAAAGAACAAATAGATTCTTATTGATAAATTTGTGTTGTTTTCTCTCCGGAAACTTGTCTTTGTTTTCTCAACAACTGATCTGAATGCAAGCTGGTACCTAGAGTATTTGAATAAAAACTCAAGTGTCTCCAGGTTTATACAGGCGTGTGGTCTTTAAATAGACACAAAACACAGGGAAAATAGTGTTTGGGAGTAGGAATACTGGTAATATTTTAAACTCTAAATATCACTGCACTCTAAAAAAGGAGGGCAGGGTAGTTAAGCCACTCTGAGAATTCTCAGAAACATGAAGACTATTCCAGATGATAGTTGAAAGAATGTGTACTAGGTCCCATTGCTTAGTTAAACTTTATTTTAATTCACCTTAGGTGCTGTGGGAAAGGTTGGTATTTGCTTTTTTGTACCACTGCTTCAGAACATGGCTTATCCCCACGGCCGCTGTTTTCTCACAACCAGAGAAAGGGTTTCGTTGCCACCGCTTACAAAACTGATCCCCTGAGCGCTCAAAAAGGTCTGCACCTTTGCAAACCCTGTGGTCTTTCTGGGCCTTCATTTTCCTCAACTTCTCTAAAGCACTTTATTTGCTCCACAACTTTTTATTGAGTACCTGCTAGTTATTTCTCTTTCTCTATGGACCCTCTTTCTTTCATTTCTCTGATGCTGTCCTGATGGTACATTACTTATATTTCTGACCCCCCCCCCCCCCCGCCTTCCCCTGAGAACCAGAACTGTAGCCTTTTCCCCATACTCAGCGCTTGGATTTCTATTCCTCTGTTGCTACAAAGCCTTCCTCGGAGAACTTCATTTTCATAGCTTTCATTACCATACCTTTAATGATGTTTCTTAGATGTACAGTTCTAATTCTTGTCAAAGTTCCTGTCCTATATATTTTATTTTATTAAGCCACCACAATGACACTAGCTCTCTACCCTTTCTGCACATGCCTTGCTCCTTCCTGCCTCTGCATTTGCTCATACCATTCCTGATGTCTAAAATACCTTTCTTCCTCCTCCCATCCCATCCACATCCTTCTAAATCAGCGGTTCTCAACCTGTGGGTCGCAACCCCTTTGGGGGTCAAATGACCCTTTCACAGGGGTCGCCTAAGACCATCAGAAAACACATATATAATTACACATTGTTTTGTAATTAATCACTATGCTTTGATTATGTTCAATTTGTAACAATGAAATTGGGGGTCACCACAACATGAGGAACTGTATTAAAGGGTCGCGGCATTAGGAAGGTTGAGAACCACTGGTCTAAATCCAACCCAAGTCCCACCCATCCCTTCCCACAAAAAGTTTATCAACAATCCAGAGTGTACTCTTCCCCTACCTTTCACGTGTGAATGTCTTATTTCTCTCACTAAAATAGGATCTCTTTGAGGACATCTGTTATATGTTCTAAACTTATTTTGCATCCCCTGCGGCATATAGCCCCATACAACAAGTCCGTGCCAACTGGAACGTAAGACTGATTGTTTTATGATAAAACTTCAGAAGTGTTGATCTGGTTGTTTACCATCCCATGAACTTTATCCCTCTATTCATTGCTATGTGGTTATTTGTTAAGCTTATTTAGAATAGGTGTAATTCCCCTAGGCTTTTTGGCATACACATAAAGCATAAGTAGATCATTCAGATTGAAATCAGCAATTAAAAAGCCTTCAGAAAAAAAGTGAAGCCAAGACTCTGCAAACACACAAAGGATCCAGCCTGGACCTCTTCAGCTTCCACCTCCTCCTCTCAGACCTTAGTCCACACCTGCCATCAACCAGTCATCAACATTAATGCTTAGCCAGGATGCCTCTGTTAGAGTTGGCCCCCACCTCCGCAGGTACCTTACCAACGTCCTTACTCTTATGTATGCCTGTGGTTCTCATCAGAATCACCAGGAGGACTCATTAAAAAATGGATTTCTGGGCCCCCACCGCTAAAGTTTCTGATTCGTTCATCTGTAGGAGACCCAGAGAACCTGCACGTCCCAGCTTCTGGCTGATGCCCTTGCTGCTGGTGCAGAGATCACATGTGGAGGATTACTGGGTGTATTCTCACTTAGGCTTGTCTATCTGACTTTGACCCCTGCCTTCTTTTGACATTTAGTACTTGAGTTATTCTCCTACTCCAAGCTGCTTCAGGGGCACTAGAGTAGAGGTGCCTTGGTCATTGAGCATACCACCTCTCCCCTTTCTTTACTCCAGTCTCAGAGGTTGAGAACCAACTTGTGCCCTTGACCCCAATTTCTTGCTTCTTTTTCAAAATGTCCTTCCATCATTTTTTCCCTCTTTTCCTAAATCTTTAGTCCTTTCTTCTGTCCTACTTTACTATCCTCTAATCTCTGTCACCCATCTATAATAATAAAAGTGTCATATGCTAATTAGACTGGACGTCCTTCTGGACAACCTTTTGGAAGAAGCCAAGGCTGTGAGGGAAGCCCAGGTTGGGTCCCGGGTGCCTGCCGGCAGCTGGAGGGAAGCCTGGGTCCTGGGTGCCAGAGGGAAGCCAGTGCCAGCAGTCGGGGGAAGGAAGGCCTACTCTTGCATGAATTTCATGCATCGGGCCTCTAGTAAGTACATAAATAGATGTAAAAACATAAACAAATGTCCCCTTGACCCTATAGTTTTCTCTAGTTATCATCTAATCTCTTGTTTCCCTTTCTCATTCAAACTTCAAGAAGTCATTTCCCTTCCTGTCTCCACCTCTTCCCTTGACATTATTACCTGTAAGGAGGAGAGTATTAGGAGATGAGGTCAGATGTATCATGGAACAAGGTTCTAGCTACCTTACTCTCCCAAAATTGCCATTGGGGAAGTCTAACACCAACCACTGCATTGAAAGGATGCCTTGCTGTCTCTATCTTCCTGGATCACTCTGCTGCATCTCATACCTTTCCCTTCTTTCTTAAAATCTCCTCCCCTAAATTCTGTGATACCTTATTCCCCTGGTTTGACCTGATTCTTCTCCAACCATTTCTTCTTCATTGGGTTTTCTCCTCCTCTGATAACCCTTCAAATGAGGATGTTCCACGGGACCATCTTTAAACATTTATCTATCTATCATCTATCTATCTATCTATCTATCTATCTATCTATCTATCTATCATCTATCTATTTTAGGCATAGCAGTATTGTCCTCACTAGATGTTCATTGGACAGTAGCGCAACCCCAAGAAAAGGATGGTTCCATCTTTAACCATTTAGTCCAGTGTTTTAGGAATCGGTGTTACGGGAGTTCCCGGGATATTGATCCTCTCAGCCCTCAGCAACAGCCTGGCCTGTTTATTCCCATATGCCAGACACATATTGTTTCTATGTGTGCCATCATGTGACTCTACCTTTTAAACACTCCCCCAAGAGATTTCATCCTCTTTCCCGGTTTCATTACCATCAACATCATGATGGCTCTGGGCCTTCTGTACTTAGACCAACCCCATGATGGAAACTTGAGAATCACCCTTGGATCTTCCCTCTCCTTTCCCTCCCACATACAAATAATTGCCAGATCTGTCTGCTGTTTGCCCTCCTATCTACTGCTGCTCAGACCCCATCACCTCTTGCCCAAATTATTCTAGAAACCCCCTGCCTGATTTCCCTGTGGTTTTGTGATTCTTAAGTCCATTCTTCACACAGCTTTCAGAAAAGTCCATCTAAAATGCAAATCTAACCACAATACACCCATGCTTAAAAGCAATGGCTCTGTGTCGAATAGGATGAAGTCCAAACTCCTTCACATACAAGAAACTTCATGACTGAGCCCTACTCATTGTAGTTCCCCAGGCTACCTTCTTGCCACATCCTCTCTCACACACCTCTGCATTCTTCCCTCCAGGCCATTGCCCATGCTATCTCTATGCCTGAATGTTCTTGCCCATTTTGCCATCACCACACACCCCTTACCTCAGCTCAGGTGTCACCTTGCCTTCCCTAACACCCTCCCACACTCACAAGGAAGTGACATATTCTGTGTTTATCTGAGTATCTTAAGCATATTTCTCTTGTTGTACTTAGCACATTTGCATTATAATTACTTTTTTAGTATTTTTCTCCTCCCACTTGATAGCATGTTCTTTTGTATCCCCTGTTCTGAAATGCCTGACACAGAAAATATTCAATAAATAATTGATGAGTAAATACAGCCTTAGGCTTTTCTAAAAGATAAGTCATCACATATAATTCTAGGAACAACACTTAGGTTCCTTTGGAAAAAAATCATAAGGTCATTAAGCTTTAAATTTGAGGTTTATTTGAAAGATGTACTTTAAGCCTCTTTAATTAAAAGATATATAGTCCCATCCATGCTGCTGCAAATGGTAATAATTCTTTTTTACAGCAGCATAGAATTCCATTGTGTAGATGTACCAAAGTTTTTTAATCCACTCATCTGTTGATGGGCACTTAGGTTATTTCCAAATCTTAGCTATTGTAAATTGTGCTGCTATGAACATAGGGGTCCATATATTGGTTTTTCTGTTTTCCTGGGATACATTCCTAGAAGTGGGATCACTGGGTCAAATGGGAGTTCCATTTTTAGTTTTTTGAGGAAACACCGTACTGTTCTCCACAATGGCTGCACCAGTCTGCATTCCCACCAGCAGTGCACGAGGGTTCCTTTTTCTCCGCATCCTCACCAGCACTTGTTAATTGATTTGTTGATGATAGCCATTCTGACAGGTGTGAGATGGTACCTCATTGTTGCTTTGATTTGCATCTCTTGGATGAATAATGACTTTGAGCATGTTTTCATATGTCTCTTGGCCTTCGGTATGTCCTCTTTCGAAAAGTGTCTATTTAGGTCCTTTGCCCATATTTTGATTGGATTGTTTATCTTACTTTTGTTCAGTTGTATGAGTTCCCTGTAAATTTTTGAGATTAAAAGCTTATCAGAGATAACATTGGAAAATATGTTTTCCCATGCAGTGGGCTTTCTTGTTGTTTTGTTGATGGTTTATTTTGCTGTGCAGAAGCTTCTCATTTTGATGTAGTCCCATTCGTTTATTTTCTCCATTTGCAACAGCATGGATGGAACTAGAGAGCATTATGCTAAGCAAAATAAGAAAGATAAATATCACATGATCTCACTCATTTGTGGAATATAATGAACAACATAAACTGATGAACAGAAATAGAACCAGAGACATAGAAGCATCTAACAGACTGTACAATCTATGAGGGAAGGCAGAGGGTGAGAGGGTAAGAGATCAACCAAAGGACTTTTATGCATGCATATGAGCATAACCAATGGACACAGACAGTAGGGAGTGGGGGAGGGCTTGTGCTTGGGGGACGGGATGGTGGGGGAGAGGTCAATGGGGGGGGAGAAGACTCATGTAATACTTTAAACAATAAAGAATTTTTTAAAAAAGATATATAGTCCAACTCCTGTCAAAATTAGACCCAAGGGACCTTTTAAATAACTTTGTTTTGCTGAGACCAGATTATGTGTGCTTTTATTTGTATTAAACAATATGTTGTCTTGGAACCTATAGATTATTTCTTCTTCATGAGGCCGAGAGATGGTGATTTTCCCAAGACTAGTATGTGGTTAATAGCACTGACTCAGGCCAGCAGCCTTTGTGCCAATGCATCATTCTGCCCCTGGTTTGGGTTTGGTTTCCTCCTTCCTTCCTTTCATCTTCTTTGTGATGAGACTTTACTTATAAGTCAAATATATGCTAGATTATTTACAAATTCAACCAGATTGGAGAATATTTCTGGTTATATACTTAATGCATATATATGTTAGTATGTTCTGCCATATACACTGATGCTGAATTCTAAGCCAGCTGAAATTGCTGATAAACCAGCAACACCTCAATGAATCAAAACCATCCAACCTTCTACAGAACAACAATTTCAAAGTTAAAAAAAATGTCTTATAATTCCTCTAGTTAACCACCAATTAAGAGCTTAAATACTTCTATCATCATCCAAGCAAAAGGTTCTCCTGTCTTTGTTTGATTACCCTTAGTGACAAGGAACTCACTGTCCCCAAAAGCCATGTTCCCAATTTTATAACCTTGGGGGAATATTTTCTCGATAGCCTGTTATCGCTCTGTAATTTCATCAGGGTAAACTAGCAAATTTTCTGGTTGTTAGAGCTACAATCTAACCTCAGTCTGGATCCTAGCCACTAAGTCTGCTGATTAGTAGCTATGAGACCTTGACAAATCACTTAGCCCCAGACCACAACTTCTTCATCTGTAAAATGGATCAAATGAAATAATGCATGTACCTTGTCCAGCACCATAATATGGTTGATCAGTACATGTGGTAAGTGCTCAATAAATATTCTTAAATGAATGAATGACACTTCCCTGATCCTTGGCCTAGTTTCAAAGCAGCAACTCCTCATGTTGTATAACTGTATTTTCAAAAAAAAATACATAAATTAGTATAGTGAACAGAAACAAATGACTTTCTCCTTAATAACATAATCTTCCTGCCCTAGCCTGGTGTTTCTCAGTGGTTGGAGCATAGGTCCTCTCATCAGATGATTGTTGTTTTGATTCCCAGACAAGGACACATACCTGGGTTGCAGGTTTGCCCAGTCTCTGATCAGGGTATGTGTAGAAGGCAACCAATTGATGTGGCTTTCTCTCTCCTCCCTCCCTTCCACTCTCTCTAAAAATCAATGGGAATCCTATCCTGGGGTGAGGATTAACAACAACAACAAAAGAACATAATCTTCCTGAAACAGTCCATTTGATCTGCTCACCCACAGCAGGTAGGAATGTGAGCCAGCAGGAATACTTTCCCTCTGTAATCTGAATCATGCAAATCCACCTTTGCACCATGTAGTAAGAAGCATCATTTCTAGTTGCATCCAATCCCTGATCTTGCTATTAAAGCAAAAATTTGAAGTCTTCCTTACGTAGATCTTGGCAAACCAGAGTACAAATAAGAAGACACTTTGAAGAGTTGTTGTGTAGAAGTTGGAATGGTGTTTCTTTCACTTAATCAGAGCTTGGTTGGGTCTTCATTCAGGGCTAGGAGATGGGACTAGATGACCTCTGTGAAGCCACTTCAAATTCAAGTCTATCATGCTAACAAGAAAACAGCATTACAATTATAGCCTCTGACTACAGCCCTCTAGTTGTTAACCTGATTACTCCACCCACATTTGATTGTTACTATTCCATTTGCTTAAGTCCCAGGAGACTACAGCAAACGAGTATATCAAGGCGTGAGAGTGAAGCACACAGTCAAAGATCTGCTGGCAGAAAAACGATCCAAGCAGACAAGTAACTCAAGATTTAATGTAAGTCTCATACATTCTGAAGTCTTTGTGGGGGGGGGGGGTAAGTCCTATATTAAGATTAGTTATCTCCCCTCTTCTTTTATTTACACAGCAACCTCTCACCTCTTGAGTCTGATATTTTCCATTGAAAATCTTTCCTTTTACTGGCACTTACAGTATAATTACTGTTATTAACACTATGGCACATCTGTCAAGCTATTCCAAGAGCTCTGTGCACTGTTTGGCTGACTACTACAGCTGGTGGCAGTGAGAGGAAACTGTGCTCTACCTTTTCATCCCCCACCCAACCCGTCATGAATCAACAAAGGCTTAGTTGGTGAAAATCATCACGTTATTCTAAGCCTGATAGAGACAACTTAGAAGAATCCTCTCTGTAACATGCAAAGTCAGATTTTAAAATCCTAGTAGGACTCAGCCATAAGAAAAGATGAAATACTGGTTTTTGCAACAACATAGATACATCTTGAGAATATCATGTTAATCGAAATAAGTCAAACAGAAAAAGTCAAGAACCATATGATTTCATTCATATGTGGGATATAAAACTGAAAGCAACAAGTCAACGAACAAACAAAACTCATAGATACAGACAACAGTACGGTGGTTACCAGAGGGAATGAGGGTGAGAGTGTAATAAAGGATAAAGGGGATCAAACCAATGCTGACTGAAGGAGACCTGAGGTTGAATGGTGAACACACACGATAGTATACAGATGATGTATTATAGACTTGTACATTTGAAACCTATATAAGTTTATTAGCCAAGTCACCCCAATACATTTAATAAAAAGTTTAAAGAAAAATCCTAGTAGGAGACACCCTTAATTCTAACACCCTTATCTACCAACTGTGTCTTCATAAATAGCTACACTCTATGCCTAAAATGTTTAAGTAGTGGCACCAATTCTCAAAAAACAAAAAGTGATTCAAGAATGGAAATAGTATTTGGCTATCAAGACAGTATATAATCATTATCTATTAAGTAAAATACAACAACATAAATATCAGGATCTGTCAGGAATTGCTGGGTACAGGGCACAGAGCAGATGACCAGGAATAACTGAGCAAGCATGGACAGCACCTCACCCAGGGGCTGGCACACAGTGGGCACTGGTCACCCAGTGTGTCTGCTCTGAATGTCAGCACCATGTCCAACACTGCTCCAAAATCAAATTAAATGAGCAACCCCAGATTCTATTTCCTCCCATCCATATTTTCTGCCTTTTTTTCTTTTAAACCATCTCCTCTAGTTCAACAAATGGAGCTTAGCTGATAAAGAGAAATCTAAATAATTGGCTTCTTGTCTGCTCCTAGTGCAGTGTTTCTCATAGCGCCTGCTTAAAATCATCTGGGGTGTGTGGGGCGTCTGTTAAAATTATCCATACCAATCTAGAGGAGAGAGAGAGAGAGAGAGAGAGAGAGAGAGAGAGAGAGAGAGAGAGAGAGAGAGAGAGATTTCAGCATCTACTCTAAATGAACTACAGCTTCATGGAAGTACTGTAAATTGCTTGGCCACAACGTTAGCTAAAATTGTGCAACATGATGAAAGTTACAGGCAAACTGTCAATTGGGAAGATAAAGATCACAGTGAAGATAACACCACAGTCAAGGAGCAGATATTGCATCTTCCCAGTGTGAGTGAGGAGGTAACTCACTCCTTGGCATTGTCATCAGTCTATAATAATAAAAGTGCAATATGCTAATTAGACCGGACAGCTGAATGACCTTCCAGATGTCATTCCAGACGTCCTTCTGGATGAAGCCATGAGGGCCAAGCCCGAGGTGGTTAGGGACAATCAGGCAGGCAGGCAGAGGCAGTTAGGGGTGATCAGGCAGGCAGGCGAGCAGTTAGGAGCATCAGGCAGGCAGGCAAAGTGGTTAGGGGTAATCAAGCAGGAAGAGTGGTTAAGGGTGATGAGGCAGGCAGGTGAGTGCTTAGGGGCGATGAGGCAGGCAGGCAGAGTGGATAGGGGAGATCAGGCAGGTAGACAGGCAAACAGTTAGGAGCCAGTGGTCCCAGATTGCAAGAGGGTACGGGCTGGGCTGAGGGACCCCTCCCACCCCCCATGCATGAATTTCGTGCACTGGGCCTCTAGTGTCTATATACAAATGATAAGGCCCTATACCCAACAGAGTTACAAAAAAAGACCAAATGGTAATATATTTTTCTTTTAAAAATGACCTAACATGACTTCTTGTTCAATATCTATGACTATCAAATAGTGTTTTCTTTATTTGTTGATGTTACTTTTTAAGAGCTATAACAATATAAACATAATTAATAATAAGCTATATTATTTTATGAAAATGAAGATTCCTGGTTCTTTTACCATGTCTACTAACATAGAGTTATTTGGCTGGAGCCAAGAAATGGTCATTGTTAACAAGTTCCTTGGGTGAATCTTTACATAGCATATCTTGATAACTTTACCATGGAGCAAAGAGTAAGCATTTAAGCCTCACACACCACAGCCATAGTTCTTATCTTTACCCAGATAAGAACTTGTTGAACTACTGCTAATTGGCCCAGTGACATTGAAAATGTTATAGTGAAAGTGGCTACAAGAAATGCATAATACATGGTCTGTGCCATTAAACACCAAATAGCCTGGTGGAAAGGAAAAATACTTATCCACTTAAAAATATACAAGACAATATAATGAAGCACTGGACTGAATGGTAAAGACAAAAGACCAGGCAGTATGTCCATGTGATATGAAGACTATAACAATGTTTACATAAGGACTGTTTAAAGTACATTTCCTTATGTGTTATCTCATTTAATCGACACATTAATTCTGTGAGACTGAGATTTACATGGTTTCCCATTTTAGAGATTAAAAAGTTGAGAACAAGAGAAGGGAATTGATTATTTTTATGCTACAGTTAGCAAGTGGCAGGTTTCTGACTTTTAGTTCCATATTCCTTTTAAGGGAAAGATCAATGTGGTGAATAGCAAAATCTCTGACTCATGTTGTCTTTGTCCATTTCAGTTGCTATAACAAGATACCACAAATGGGGTAGCTTAAACAGCAAACATTTCTCACAGTTTGAAGGCTGGAAGTCTAAGATCAAGGCTGGAAGTGTACTCTTCTGGGGGGTAGATGTCTCCCTGTATTCTCACATGGGGCCTGGGGAGCTTTTGGGTCTCTTATAAAGGCTCTACTCCCATTCCTGGGGGCTCTGTTCTCATGATCTAATCACCCCAAAGGCCCCACCTCCTAATATTATCTTATTGGGCATTAGGATTTCAACATATGAATTTGGGGAGGAGGTAAACTTTCAGGCCATATTACATGCAAACAAAGGTAATGAAAACTCAAGAAGATATATTTATGTAAAAAGAACTTCTAGGACTAGAAAATTTCAAACCAGCTCTAACTATACACTTATTCTTTGGCATAAGTGGGGGCTGTATGAACTCAGCCTTAACCTCATCTACTTATATAAAAACCCTGGGTGGTGTTCATCACGACCACCAGAACCGAGACCAAGTGGAAGGAAGTCAGTACTGCAGGGGTTGTCTTTGCAATGGCTGTGCCCTCCCCCAAGCTGTTTCCTGGAGCTGTTTCTGGCAAGGGTGGGGTTTGAGGCAGGAACCCACCCTCAGAACGTGGACCCATTGAATCCTGGGTTGCTTTGCCAAGGGCTGCGCCCTCCCCTAGCTGTTTCCCGGAGCTGTTTGGGTGTAACATCAAGCCAGAAACTCAACCAAGTGGAAGGAAATCAGTCCTGCGGGGGTTGTCTTGGCAACAGCTGCGCCCTCCCCCGAGCTGTTTCCTGGAGCTGTTTCCAGTGAGGGCAGGGTTCGAGGCAGGAACTCACCCTCAGAGCATGGACCCACTGAATCCTGGGTTGTTTTGCCAAGGGCTGCACCCTCCCCAGCTGTTTCCTATGTGGCCTGAGGGAAGAACCTATGCTCAGAGCACCAGGAGCGCCCAGCAGCAGTCAGTCCTGGGTTGCTGAGGTGGAGGCCACAGCATGCTAGAACTCTGGATCTGGCCCAACAGGGGCATGGCTGACCTTCAAACCAGACCCTGACAGTAGAAAGGAGGGAGCCCCATTCCTCACAGAATCCGCTGTTGGATAGCTTGCTGTCAGTGGCCTGCCAGCCAGGAACCCCATTCTCCTGAACCCCGGACCCTGACAGGAGGGAGGAGGGAGCCCCTTTCCTCACAGAATCGACAGGTGGCCAGTTTGCTAATTAATTCCCTTTTTTAAAAAAAATATATTTTATTGATTTTTTACAGAGAGGAAGGGAGAGGGATAGAGAGTTAGAAACATTGATGAGAGAGAAACATCGATCAGCTGCCTCCTGCACACTCCCCACTGGGGATGTGCCCGCAACCAAGGTACATGCCCTTGACCGGAATCGAAACTGGGACCCTTGAGTCCGCAGGCCGACGCTCTGTCCACTGAGCCAAACCGGTTAGGGCAATTAATTCCCTTTTAATGTGCATGAATTTTGTGCACCGGGCTACTAGTTTATATATATTCCCAATGTCTCAATGCTAGTATCTTATTCTTATCTTCACTTCAATGACCTTTCAAATTTGGGTAGTTAAATGCTTATAAACTTGAAATGTGGTTATTTGAACTTTAGGTGTCTTCATGTATTGATTTCATTGTCTACCTGCTCATTTTTCATCTTCTCCACCACTATTCTAGAACATCTGTATATCCCAAAAAGGATGTTGTATTCATTAATAATCCACTCTTGATGACCTATTTCTGACCCTGTTGCAAATGAAACCCAAGAGCAGGAATTATGGAGAATCACATTACTGGCAGGCATTTGGGGGCTCTAATTGCATGGGTAATACTAAGACTACCTCCTATTTCTCTTTCCAATGCACTAGGTGACAATGAGTCAGATATCTTGAATCATTTCAGATAGGGAAGCCATCCTTATACATGTTCAAAATTTGTTCCTAACAAGATAGATTATAACCAGTCAAGGGCTAACTTAAGGAGATGGGAGGTCCTATCATGCATATTGTGTTAGGCCAGAAATGGACCCCAAAATATCTTATGTCATACCCCTGGCATCTGTGAATGTTGCCTTATGGGGCAAAATAAGTGATTAAGTTAAGAATCTTGAAAGGTGAAACCCTGGATTACCAGGTGGGCCCTACATGCAATCACGTGTATCCTTGTAAGAATGAGTTTGAGAGAGACACATACACATGAAGGAGGAGACACACAGAAGAGACAAAGGCAGAGGTTGGAGTCATGCAGCCACAAGTCACGGAATGCAGGCAGCCATCAAAATCTGGACGAGGCAAAGAATGTGTCCTTCCCTAGAGGCTGATATGGAGGACAGCGCTGCTGACACCTTCATTTGGACTTCTGGCATCCAGAACTGTGAAAGAATACATTTCAGTCTTTTTAAACCACCCAGTTTGTGGTAATTTTTTACCAGTAGCCCTAGGAAGCTAATACACATATATTATGGCACTGTGTCCCCTGATAAGTATCTTTTAGAAGTTCAAATTGCTGCTCTGCTCTTCCAGCCAACGCTTTGATAAGTTTACGCAGGTTGTGTAGATCCAGCTTTACCACAATTTCCCTAAGAGCATCTGTTTGTGATACTATGAGATGTTTTTCACATCTTTACAGGAGGAATCAAAGGGGGAAAAATCCCTCCCATCAAAAAAAAAAAAACTTTCACCAAAGACTGTACTTAAAACCACTCCCGTAAACTGCAGCCACAATCGTGTGGTTTCACACTGTTACTGGGGATATTTGCTTTTAAAAGGGCTTTTCTCTTTCTTTCTCAAATTTTTCTGTTATTCCTTACTACACTGCTAGATCTTCTACCAGAATATTTAAAATATGAACCATTCACCAACATGTATATATATTAATATATATATGTGTGTGTGTGTGTGTGTGTGTGTGTATATTAGAATTTTGATGTAGGTTTAGGTTGCATTTATTTTCAATTACACTATTTTCATTGAGATCCATAAAGGCTAATCATTGAGAGATTTTAATAATGTCACAAAATTCAGTGAACTCTCAGTTACTTATAGTAAAGGGGGAGAAGGAATAACAAGAAAAAGAAGCACTAAGGCTAATAACCACCACTTTTCATTTGGTTTGAAATTCAGTGAACAATTTCCAAGCTATTGAGCTTTCTAATGAAGTTTTTCTTAAAATATCATAAAGATTCATTTAAAATCATTGGGCATACAACAGCTGGCATGAGGTGAAAATTCTTAAACTTGCTGAGTAGAAAATTAAAATCAGTTTGGAATTAAAATTATGTCATGGAAAGTGGGAATACAATGCAGTTGGGGGAGATTAAAATGTGCCTAGGGCCCAGGCAGCATTGCTCAGTGGTTAGAGCATTGGCCATTGCACTGGAGGATCTTTAGTTTGATTCCCAGTCGAGGCCACATACTTGGGTTGCTGGTTCAATCCCTGGCCCTCGTCGGGGCACATGCAAGACGCAACCAATCTATGTGTCTCTCTCACATTGATGTTTCACTCTTCCTCTCTCTCTCTCTCTCTCTCTCTGTCTTTCTCTTTCTCCCTCACCCCCTTCCACTCTCTCTATAAAAAAAAAAATCAATGGAAAAAATATCCTCAGGTGAGGATTAACAAAAAATAAAAATAAATGGGAATCATGGTCTGATGCTCAATTTTTATTTATTTTTTGTTTGTTTATGGACACCCTAATAACTCATTCTCTGCTCATTTATCAGAATGCTATAGTGAGGAACAATAAGGAAATAGCTATGAAAGTTATTTTAACTTAATATTGTACATAAACATAAGGAAAAATAATTGAAGATATCTAGTTGTTTTGGAAGTTCTGAACTGAAGAAAATATTGAAGAGATATATCCCAAGTGGAAATATATTTATATTTTATCAACCTTGAATTATACATTTACAGCCTAAAATTTAACTATCTCCACTTGACATGATTCTTTTATACCAGCCTCAAGTGTTTACTTTCCAAATCACAATTACTAATAATTACTTCCTTTTTCTATATTTTCCCAAATCCTTACATTTATATGAGCTGCTAAAATCTCCACATCAAGAACATATAAGATCCGGCCATATTGTCGTCTGGGAGCCTTGATTAAAATCTTTCCTATTTTTGGAAGGAAATCAATGCACACACAGAAAGAAGATGACAAGCATACATATTGGTGGGAAATTTGGAGGAACAGACGGTAAATGGGTGCCGTATACTGCATTTATGGCATGGAGTAACTGAAAGTGTTTGATCATGTGGAGAAGTGGATAAAGTCTAATTGTGGAACAGATGTGCATTGCCCAGCTCCATGCCTAATAACTGTCTGTCTTCCTATAGAGGTTTGTTTAGTTTAATATCCAGCTGCTGTTTTATGGCACCAATCACAGGCACACTTCAGTCACCACCGAGTGTAAACATGGTGATGTGCGTATCTGTGATTTGCATTTGGACTTCTTGAGAAATGTAAAAAATAAAAAAATACACAATTGGGAACTGTATATTGCAGCATCCCAAAGTTTCTTTGACTTCCCTAAAGCTTTGGAAAATGCATCCAAGACATGAGAAATTGCCCCTTGCTCCATCTGTTTGAACCACTCCTCTGGCTATCGGTGGTCTCAGGCAACTTTTCTCTTCTCTCTGAGCTTCTCTCTAAAAGTTGACAGTTGTGTCTCTCCCATGTCAGTATTCAATTTTAATACTCAAACTTTTAAGAGTTCATCCCATTTCTTTATCTTCTTTATTATTGTTATTCATGTTTCAAATGTTCCTGTTTCACTGTTTAGGATTTTAAATAGATCTGAGTCTCTGAGAACTAGCTCATAGCCAAGTTGAAGCATCTTCGAGCTGATGCTTGAGATCACTCATTTGTCTAGAAATGAACAGCACTCAGGGTGCCTGAAGTTCACCATCTATGACACGGACGGCATAGTTGGGGGAAGAGTTTGGGCTCGGGATCCAGATGACCTGAATTCAGATCCCAGATCTGCCATTTGCCAACTGTACAATGGCTTGATCTTGCTGTTGAAGGAAGGCAATATCTGCCTTGCAAGGTTATCATAAGAGTTATATTTAATTTTCGTTAAGGGCTTAGCACATGGTATGTGTTCAATCGATGCTTTTGCTATTAATTACTGCAAAGAACGTTAGAATTCAAAGTGATGTAAGATTAATTGACCTGAAGAGATGTACAGTCCAGCTGTGGGAGAAGGAATTATACATGAAAAAGACTTCTCAGAAGAAGATGAGCCTTGACCTAGGCTTTGAAAGAAGAAGATAGCTCAAGTGAGCGGTGAGGAGGGATGAAGTCCAAACAGAACACAGGTGGTCTAGTAGACAGAGAGGCGGCACTCTGTCTGTGACATGAGGTGGATGGACCAATTTGGTCTGCGGGATGAACTGAAAGAGAAGGTTGAGAGACCTGACCTGGTCCATGACCCTTCCAAATTCAGTGCTAGTCTTGCCTGCTAAGGTCTCCCAGACTCTCCTTCTACTCTCAGAGACTCCAGCATATCTATCTGCTAAAATACTTATTACATTGCATTATGACTGTTTGTTTAAACCCCTCCCCCCAACTAGCTAATGTCTTTCTATTTCTATTTGTTCCTTTTGGAGTCTCCAGCCAAGAGGAATGGCAGTGTGATAGAATGGTGAAGAGCTCATATTTAGGAGAAAGACAGACTGAGGATCTGATTCTAATGTGTGAAAATGGTCTAACTTCTCTGAGCCTCAGTTTCCTTCTATGTCAATGGGCATAGTGATATCACCATAAAGTTGCCATGAAAATGAAATTAGATAATGTATACAAAGCTCCTGGTATAGCTGTGACATGTTATAAGTGCTCAATAAATGGCCACTTTCATGGTGTTTATAGTCCCTGGAACATGGTAGCACTTGATAACATTACAGGGAAAGTCTGCTGCACACAGGTAGATACCCCCACAACTGTGGCCAGCTCTGAATAGCAGTCTTTGCAGTTAGATACTCCTGTTTCCATTACTATAGATTCTAACATCATAGAGTAAGTCAGGACATTAGAAAGGCCACTGGATGACTTTTTAGGTTGGAAAAATCAATTCACAGTGAGGAATGAAACAATAAGACAGTAGAAGCCACAGTTAGCACCTTTATTTTATATTCTGACTCAGCAATTTTACCCTCCTCTGTTCTGAAAGACAAGATGGCTAGAACCGAAGCTCCCATTTGGTGCATTTCATTAATGTAAATCCAACTGCTCTCATTCTGTAGTTGTCAACATCCAAAGACTTAACCAGTCTTGGACAACAAACGAAGTATTATACCTCCCAATCATGGAGTTTTCAGGAAACTCAACTTCAAATGGCAGGAAGAAGAAAATAAAAGTCTTAACATTTTGATCAGGATTTGCTACCAATTTGTTGACTTAAATAATGTTATTTTTTGAACCTACATTTCCTCAATGACAAAAGATCATATAATCTTATGAGTGGTATAGATGGGATGGGACTGGTACTTACAGTGTTTCCCCTCCTCCCCACTGGGTACAGCTCTTTCTCATCCTGACTTTATAGTTTTCCTGACCTCAGAACATATTCCATCCACTGGCACCCCTACCCCCAATCTCCAAGGCTAAGCTGAACCCCGTTATTCTTCTAAGAGAGATAAATCCTGGGTCCCCTTCCATCACTTCAATTCTCTCTGAGTTAAAAAGCACATCAATAATAATAGCCATCATTTACTGCTGGGCTCCTAATCGGGACTTTACAAATATTTTCATCTATAAAAAATAGGTGGTTTTCAACCTTCCTAATGCCGCGACCCTTTAATACAGTTCCTCATGTTGTGGTGACCCCCAACCATAAAATTATTTTCGTTGCTACTTCATAACTGTAATTTTGCTACTGTTATGAATCGTAATGTAAATATCTGATATACTATATGTGTTTTCCGGTGGTCACGACCCACAGGTTGGGAACCGCTGAATGCAGTTCTAAATACATCTCATTTATCAACAGGAAGCACAACCGTCTTGAGAGGGCGACACTCTGTTTTCAGATGAGGAAACTAAGCCTCATAGAAAGCAGTGAAGCTTAGATTTGGACCAGGGTTTTTTGGACTCCAAGGTCTTTACCTAATGTGAGCCTTCTTAAATTTACAGTTCTGCCCCAAGGCAGGACTGGCTTTGGAATAACCACTTTGCTTAGCTCCCGTGCTCAATGCTCACCTGATTCTTCACATTCCATACCTGATGGCTGCATTCATGACTCTGGCTCCCTCTCCACCTCATGTCTGTCTCCCTGCCCGCCCTGTAGTGATTCTGCAGGCTGCTCAGATGATGCCACAACCAGCTCAAATCAGAACCAAAGCCTTTCATTCCTATGATACTCAGATATCTACATGCAAGTTCATAGTTCTGTCTAGAACTATTCTCTAGTGCCATCAGAACCTGCTTTCAAAATATAGTTCCTCTCTGTCATTCCCCACCACTGCTGGACCCCTAATCTCTGGGGCTCTCCATGGCACCTGGCCTTCTCTGTAAAATAGGAGAACCTACCACACTGACCTTCTAGAAGCCTCTTTGCTATCCTCCTATAGATCTCTAGGGCCTACCTCACGCAACCCATTTGGTGCTGACCTTTTCTGCTATGCTTTTTAATGAGGGGAGATTTCTTTTCTGAATATTGCCAAGCTGACCTGGGAGACTGGTATCCCATGGCTCACTCCTGGGACTGGGTGTAGAATGCCACTTCTCCCACTGCAAAGGCAGGAAGCACATCAGTTTCCTCTGAGCCCATAGAGCTGATAGCTTTTACCTGCTGTCTCTGGTGATCCACCTCTTAGATGCTCTCCCAATCTCTGTGGTACCCAGCATTCTCTCATAGTTTTATACACTAACGGATCATAAGCATATTCTTAATAAATGCAATAGCCATGAAGGAAAGGGAGGGTAATATCTTTATGCTCTTCCCTTCTTATGAGAGTATGAGAAAAGATGAGGAGATGGGGACCACCAATGGATTCCATTCTTAAGTACAAAGCCAACTTTTTGTATTCCATACAAAAGACATATGAAAGCCTACATATATACTAATATCAAAATTTAATTTTAATCAAGCTATACCCTCCGAACCCTGCTAAAACTTGGTCAATGTATATAGTGTGCTATTCTAATGGTGGTGCTAAACAACAATAAAAAGGCCGAAAGAAGCAGAATGTAAATAGCCTGATGTAAATAAACTAACTGATTATCCATGCCTTAAATGTAGGGAGTTGGCCATACATAAATTCAAGGGAGAAAGCACAGCCATTGCAGACATCCCTATACTATCAAAGCTAAGAACAGAGCACACACATGTGTTATTCAATTTCTGGTTAGCAGGCATCCCAAGCTCTGAGGACATGTGGGTATAAAAAATGTCTGTACCATTGCTATCGTAAGAAATATTCATGCTCTCCTCTGATTTCTTAAAATTTACCATAAAAACCATTTATCATCTCTTCAAGACTCATACACTAAACCCATGCTACAATGTTTTCCAGCTTTGGTGAGATTTTCATGCTTACCTGGGTACAGCAAATGGTCATCACATGGCCCAGTATGTCTTGCTGTGCTGGGTATTATTTCTCTTATGTGATTTTTCTTTTTCTTATTTTTAGCAGTACCTTAACTCTTTGTGTTTAGTTACTAAATCTCTTAGGGAAATGATTCTTTTTCGCTAATAAGTCCATCGCATTTGCCCTTCCTGCTTTTTTCTGAATTGCCAGAGGAGGGATCCATTTATCTGTAACATTTGCAAGGCTATTGATAAAGGGAATCAATGTTTACCCTAGTACACCTTTTTGCTCATTCCCAGAGCACAGTGCTTTGCATATTGCTTGTTAACATTGCCAGCTTACTCCCTTCATGAACCTAGAAAGAACCTAAAACACACACACACACTCACAAAAACAAAACATTTTCTGAGCAGGCAATGCCCTATAAACTCAAAATGCCAATGTTTGAATACAGAGGTACGCATTATATCTGTGCTATTCATTTGAATGGATGCTTTATCTAAGGCTTTCAGAGTGGCCCATTGTCTGACTTTAATTAGCCCACTATCCTGCCCTATTTAGAGAACTAAACCACATTTCCAGGGCTCTCTGTGTTCTCTACCCAACCACCTGCTCCTTCACAATTGCAGAAAATTTTTAAAATAATAACAAAGGCGAACCTTTTACAGGCAACTTATTTTTTCAGCTGTTCTGTTGGTTCTGTCATTTTTTTTTAATGTCATGAAATTCAAAACATTTCCTGGTGGTGAATTCTTTTGCACAGCTCACAGAAATAGCCAGGTTTTGCAGCACAAGAGCCACGGCAAGTCCGTTGGTGGGGCTGCAGTCTGCAGATTCAGTTCTGGCCAAAGCGTCCAGGACCACCTACCATCATGCATCCCCATGGTTCTTGTTCTAATCTAGCTACAGAAATACAAAAAGCATCCAAAGGCACATGAAGGCCCAGGGATTAAAAAAATGTGTTTCATTTTGTAACTTAGGCAACAGAAATTACTTCCTCACGGAGACAGTCTGGGTATAATTTTGTGCCAAACAGGAGAGTTTTAACAGCAAAATTTCAAGAAGTTGTCAGAGTTGGAATTCTGTAACTGCTTTAGCTTTCCAAAGGATATAAAACAGTTCATGTACCAGATATTTCAGACATTTGGAATCATCGTTTTATTAGGAAATTGTGATTTACGATAAAGATATAAAACCTAAATTATATTTTTTAGCTTTTATTAGCTAGTTATTTTAATTACAAAAATGATGCATGGTAAAATTTCAAACAGTAAAAAGTATAAATAGAAGTCTACGGATCCCCTGCCCCCACTCATCCCCTCCTACTTCCCAGGGCTCACCACTCTGAGTTTCATGTGCAATCTTCCAGAATTTTGTTATGTTATCTATAATAATAAAAGCGTAATATGCTAATTAGACTGGATGTCCTTTCAGACATCCTTCTGGATGACCTTCCAGACAAAGCTGGGGCTGCGAGGGAAGCCCGGGTCCTGGGTGTCAGAGGGAAGCTGGTGCCGGCAGTTGGGGTAAGGAAGGCCTACTCTTGCACAAATTTTGTGCATCGGGCCTCTAGTTATATTATGAAGAAATTAAGTTGCTGCACCAAGTTAATGAAGATTGAAATCAATGTTAGATATTTACATGCACTATTACAAAAGGTATAAACTGATGTTTTCACAGTAAATTCCTTTCCCCAAGAGAATATTTAAATGTATTTTAGTCTTCATTTTACCTCTATACATTTGGAAGCCTTAAGCAAATTACTTAAAACTCACCCCCAAACCATCCCTGACCTATCATTTTCAGCCCCAGATTAAATTACTTAGAATGCCACTTTCACCATGTCCACACTGCTAAAAGCTTGTCAGGGACATTGCCTGCTACCAAACAAAGAACAAGTTCCTTGATATGGATCAAAGGTTCTTTCTGGCCTAGCTCCTCCACCCCTTGTAGCTTCTCCTCAGCTTTTCTGTCTGCACACTTCCTGCACACATTCCTATCTGGGACTTGCTGCCCACACCTTCGAGCCCCGCTCTGGTCCCCAGCTATAACACCACTTATTCTATCTGCTTATTCATTTCCTTTCATCCTTCAAAACTGGACTCAAATATAATCTGCAGTATGATGTGTTCAGTCACCTTCCCTTAACACAGCAGTCCACCTCCCTCCCTCCCTTCATTCTTACCTCCACCCAACCCCTCACCCCTATCTATACTAAATCATGTTTATAATCAATCTAGATTGGAATCCAGCCTGTGTCACTTACTAGCTTTGTGACCTTGGACAAGTTCATTATACTATTTATTAGTTTTCCAATATATAATCTGAGATGATAACTTACAACAATCTATTTCATTGGTTAATGATACAGATTTAATGAGATAATGCATGTAAATTATCTAAGGTAGTGCAAGGCATGTAAAGCACACAAATGTTAGTTGTTACTAAAAATGGTGAAACACACATTAATATATGTAAAGTGTTTGACTCAGAGTCTAGCAAGAAGTATTCATGAAATGCTAGTCCTTTCAATCCTCACTTTTATTTACGTATACTGTGCTCCTTATGAAATGACGTGCTCCCAAAGAACAGGACCCACGCCTTACTCTTCTCTGTACTCCTGGAAATTACCACAATCCTGTCACGTAGTAGGCACACAATACATTTTTATTTAATCAATTCAGTGAAACTTCTGCTCCTGAAAAGCCAACTTGCTTATACTCTCTTAAAGAATAGAAGGTGGGTGTGCTTTCCCACCTGTGGGCTTGGTTCACAAAATCCCTTGCGGCTGGGAGCTTCCTTTCTCCTTGCTGCATCCTCTCATCCTTCAGTGTCCAAATCCTCAGCAAGTTGATTTCTCCCCTTTCGACTTCTACAGTCTGTAGAGCATGGGCCATTCACCTGAACCATGATCTATTTTCTGGGTGTGTCTGTAACAGTTACCTGAGAACCCACTGGAACCTGAATAATTGATAATAATTGTTCTGGTTCCTCACATTCCTGTGGGTGTGCTGGAAGTTTCTCTGCAGGTCCCCCTGGGCCTCACTCGTACAGCTGTGTTTAGCTAAAGTCCAACAGAGCTCCTTCACATGTCTGGCATAAGCTAGCTGTCAGCAGGAGGGCCTGGATTCACTTCCACACTGTCACTCAACATCCAGGAGGCTCAAATGACTTTCTTAAGAGGAAGTTAGAAGGCAGCACTTGAAACAAGCAAAGGTAGCTTGGGCCAGTGTGGCTCAGTGCCTAAAACATTGGCACTGAGGGCCCCAGTGCACAAAAGAGCCCCAGGTTCTATTCCCGGTCAAGGGCACATACCTGGGGTACCTGGTTTGCAGGTTCAATCCTCAGCCTTGGTCTGGGTGCGAGCGGGACGCAACCAATCGGTGTGTCTTCTCACATCACTGTTTTTCTCTCTCTCTCTTCTCCCTTTCTCCCTTCTACTCTTTCTAAAAATCAATGGAAAAATATCCTCAAGTGAGGAATCAATCGATCAATCAATCAATAATAAAGCGAGCAAAGATAAAAGCTGCAAATCCTCTTGAAGCCTAGATTCTCAATCTCATCCAACATCACCTCTGTCACATTCTGTTAGTAAAGCAAGTCACAAAACCAACCCAGGGTCAAAGTGGGTAGGGTGGTAGACTTCACTTCATGATGGGAGGAACTGCAAAGAAATTGTGGCCACATTTATTCTACCACAGATGGCTTGTGTCCCTGAGTGGAACCTCATCTAAGCTGTTGGGTTGCATTTTTCCTGGCACCTGCAGCATTCAGCACTGTGCCTTGTACCTCAGAGGTGCCCAGTAAACATCTGTGGTTTGATGGAAGGGCTGGTGCAGGGAACCTGCTGGTCGTGTCACTGAGAGATTGAGGGAGCAGTCGGAGAAGCTGGGTTTCAATCCCAGTTTTGTAATTTACTAGGTGGATGATTGGAGACACAATGACTTACTTTCTCTGTGCTTTCCTCTTTGTAAACCCCAGAGGACAATGACTACCTTATAATGAGATAACATTATATAAAACACTGGACACATGACAGGTGCTTATAACTGTAGTTTCTATTCGTTATGGAGTACTTTTCTGAGTTATGATTAAATTACTATATAACTCAAGATAAGTGGTCCAAAAATCAAAACCTGTTTCAAACTTTGCAAAACAGCAAGATTTATTAGAACAGACTTGGTATAGTTTAGTCACTGTGTATAAGCTTTCACACCAATCAGAATGACCCAAGGTCTACTTCATATTTGTCACAATTGTGCAGACTTCTGATTCTCTCTCCCAATTTTCTTCTGGAGGAGGAAGGTGTTTCTACCTAACACAGGTACCCATCTAAAGGCTGACTGTCTTACATTAACTTTCCACTTATTTTAGAGTTGGAGGAAAATCATGACCTATGGTGGATCTAAATTAGATAGTAACATCTGGTTTTAAAAATGTTCAGTTGCCCTGACCAATTTGGCTCAGTGGATGGAGCGTTGGCCTGCGGACTGAAGGGTCCCAGGTTCGATACTGGTCAAGGGCATGTACCTTGGTTGCAGGCACATCCCCAGTAGGAGGTGTGCAGGAGGCAGCTGATCGATGTTTCTCTCTCATCAATGTTTCTGACTCTCTATCCCTCTCCCTTCCTCTCTGTAAAAAAATCAATAAAATATATTTTTAAAAAAATGTTCAGTATAACATCATCAGTTCCACATTTCTCCCAACCATCAATATAATGACAATGAGTAATTAAATATATAAACTGGAAATTCCTTGAAAAGGGATTTATTCACAAGTGGCTATGATTATTATTGTTTAAGCATTAATATCACTATCTTCAAGTTTAAATCCACCTCTTTTTTATATATTTTATTGATTTTTTTAAAAAGAGGAAGGGAGAGGGATAGAGAGTTTCAATGAGAGAAAAACATTGATCAGCTGCCTCCTGCACACCCCCCACTGGGGATGCGCCTGCAACCAAGGTACAAGCCCTTGACCAGAATCAAACTGGACCCTTCAGTATGCAGGCTGACGCTCTATCCACTAAGCCAAACCAGTTAGGGTGCACTATCTTCAAGTTTAAAGAAATATTTTCTAAACTTTATAGTTAGAATTTTAAAAATATTTTATACAATAGTGTGAAATGTCTTATGCTAGTCAGAGATCTCTTCCTTTCAATGTGTTCCTTCTTCTAGGCTGGCACCTAAGAATATTATAGGGTCATAAAAATGGACTATAAATGTGCTCAAGGGAAAGTCTTATCACTTTACTACCTTGGTGACCTATTAGTTCAGATTAACTCATTTTCATGGGAGGGCTTTGGGGGCAGCTGCGAGACTGCTGTGCTAGCTACAGGAAGTTGCACACTGGCAAATTTCATTCAAATATAAACCTCTAAATTTGGGTACCTGGCATTGCAAGATCCTGTTGTTTGCAATATGCAAAATAAAAATTATATACCATCTCGTCTGGTCAAAAGTTATGGACTCTTCGATATTAATGTTATTTCTAGAGGATTCACATGGTGAGTGTTATATCTTGAACAATTAAGAAAGGAATGTGAGTTCTCCCTTCACATGAGCAATGACAACTGGTGTTCATGCTGAAGGCTCATGTTTTAGGCTGTTCTTGCTCAACCTCTCACATCTGGGAATGGGATGGGGAAGTTCCAGCTCTGAAACCTGCCCAGTGAAGTCCCTCCCAGGCCCATGCAGGCCCTTCAGGCCCATGCAGGACTCTTCTATATCCTGTGAGATGGAGTGAAGTGACGCATTATCATTGCTTTTTATATTTATCCCTCTAAATATTTCCCAGGCCACCGTAGAGAGGGCAGCACTAACTATAGCTATAAAATAAATTTATGGAAATGTTTTATGTCATGATTTTGATGGTGGGTCACAAGAGTTTGTCAAATTTGTCACTCATCAAATTGGATACTTACAATTTGTCAATTTTACTATATGTAAATTATTCCTACATAAAGATGAACCTCCAAAAATAGACTATTCATTGAAAGACGAAGGAGATGATTGATTGATAGATAGATACCAGACAGGGAAGTATAAATCCTACTTGATCATTTTGGTGAGCTTTTAGATAATTATATAATTGATCTCTCTTAGAGGCCCTCATCTCCTTAAAAACATTTTTAACTTTGATGCTTCCCTATTTTTATTTTTGAGCTATTAAAATGCTTAGAAGGCAAAAGGTTTTTATTTGATCTCACCCACCACCAGCACGACCTGCAAGGGAGCTTGGGTTATTCTCTCTGGGGTTGTTGTGATAATTGAATGAAATAATGCATATGATACATTTGGCCGTGTCTTTAACAGTATGTTTATGAAATTACTACAAGTGGTAAAAAATGTTGAAAGTCATAGAAAAATAAAAGCTTTTGTGCTGTGTAAAAATCAGAAATATTTAGTTTTAACGTTTAGGGATTCCATTTTGTTTCAAGCAGATGGATGGTCTGGGGTGGGAGAGCTCACCCACATAAAACTGGATCCTTCATGAAACACAATTGACTGGCAGGAAGCAGTGGAAATCTCCAAAGCTGGGTCTAGTGGTGGGTAGGGTTGCCATAGGAGGTTTGGGAAAGGTTTGGGCAGAAATTAAGACATTGAATGATGAGAAAATGATTACACCAAAAGACAGGCTCCCCTGAGCATGGGTGTCCAAATTTGCTTTACACGTGAAGACTGGTCCCTGAGCTGTTGCCAAGTTTGAAGGGCTCAACCTGGGACTCCAGGATTAATTTGGGAAACCTGGAAGGGAGCTGGCTCCCAAGAAATGTAAACATAAATCTTTTGGAGGAAAGCAACCTCAATTTAGGACCCTGAATTTTCACAGATTCAGATTAACCATATATGAATTTCAATCAAAGATCACCAAATGCTTAAGGAAACATACCACTAAGAATAAGAGTCAGCATAAACAATAAATTTAAATTCTCAGAACTTTCAGGTATTAGAATTACCAGATACAAAATATATAATAACTTAATAAATAATGAACACTCAACAAAAGACTTAAAAATTACCAAGATATAAATTCAAATTGAATTTATAGAAATGAAAAAATATAATCATTAATACATTTTTATTTTTTATAGTATTTTTATTTTTTAATATATTTTATTGATTTTAGAGAGGAAGGGAGAGGGAGAGAGTGATAGAAACATCAATGATGAGAGAGAATCATTGATTGGCTGCCTCTTGCACATCCCCTTCTGGGGGATCAAGCCCCCAACTCAGGCATGTGCCCTTGGCCAGAATCAAACCTGGGAACCACCCCCTCCCCAGTCCGCAGGCCGATGCCAAACCAGCTAGGGCCATTAACACATTTTTAAACTCAATATATGAGTTAAACAGAAAATTAACTACAGTTGAAGAAAGAATAAGTGAGCTGGATGTAGATTTGAAGAACTCTATACTAATCTATACCGAAATATAGAAGGGACAATCATGAATATAAAGTAAGGAGTGGTTAAGGGATACAGAGGATAAAAGTAAAAGGTTTAACATTCATCTAAACAAGGGTCCCAGAAGGAGGGAATAAAGGTAATACAGACAAGGTACTATCTGAAGAGAGAATGGATGAAACTTTTCCAGAACTTATGAAAAACAAATTCTCAGACACGTGAAGCACATCCTATACCAAGCAGGATATATTTTTAAAAATCTACCTCTAGATAAAATGAGGTGAGCTTGAAAAATCTTAAAGACAAAGGGAGTATTTTAAAAACCACTCAGGCCCTGACCGGTTTGGCTCAGTGGATAGAGCGTCGGCCTGCGAACTCAAGGGTCCCAGGTTCGATTCTGGTCAAGGGCATGTACCTTGGTTGTGGGCACATACCCAGTAGGGAGTGTGCAGGAGGCAGCTGACCGATGTTTCTCTCTCATTGATGTTTCTAACTCTCTATCTCTCTCCCTTCCTCTCTGTAAGAAATCAATAAAATATATTTTTTT
This sequence comes from Myotis lucifugus, assembly GCF_000147115.1. Classification (NCBI taxonomy): domain Eukaryota; kingdom Metazoa; phylum Chordata; class Mammalia; order Chiroptera; family Vespertilionidae; genus Myotis; species Myotis lucifugus. The sequence continues at coordinate 1,334,257 of NW_005871318.1, forward strand.
AAAAATCACTCAGAAAGAAATGAAAGATAGTCACAAAGAATAACTGTGAGGTTGGTAACAAACTTCTCAACAGCAATCATGGAAGCCAGTCATGGAGTGGTATGTGCCAGCAGAAGAATAACTATAAAGTTATAGTTGTGAACACAGCAATATTATATTTCAAATACAAGGGCCAAAGAAATAATATTTTCAGGTAAATAAAACTGAAACAGTTTATCACCAACACCACCTTCACAAAAGGAATGTTCTAAAGTTTTAGTTTAGAAGAAGGAAAAATGAATCTAGGGAAAAACTCTGGAAGAAGAGCAAGCAGATAAAATGATGTAATTACAATGCCTAATTTGTATAAGTTTAATAAAAACAAACTACCTAAGCCCAGCTGGCATGGCTCAGTGGTTGAGCGTTGACCTATGAACTGGGAGAGGTCATGGTTCAATTCTCAGTCAGGGCACATGCCCGGGTTGGGGGTTCAATTCCCAGTGTGGGGCATGCAGGAGGCAGCTGATCAATGATTCTCTCTCATCATTGATGTTTCCCTCTCTCTCTCTCCCTCTCTCTCTCCTTTCCTCTCTGTAATCAATAAAAATATTGATTTTTTTTAAAAAGCAACAAAACAACAACAAAAACTAGCTAAAATGAAAGAAAATGTCATATATAAATTAAGAGAGCAGTAGTAAGAGTTAATGTTCTAAGGATCTTGTCTGTCGGTGAGAGGTTTAAGATATTCTTTGTAGTCTTTGATAAATATACAAGGTAACATTTTATGGGTAACCATAAAGAATTGAGATAGAGAGTTTAATTTCCACATCAGGGAGGGGCAAAATTACGCAGGAAAAATGAACACAAGAGGCTTATTTTCATCATATAATAAATAACATAAACTACACTCAGATTGTAAAACCTTTATAGAGTCCTCAGGTATTAAAACTCGGTTGGAGAGAATATGGTACTGGGAATTCCACAGGAAGAATTAAACCTGGGCTGAAGAAGAAGAAGGGGTGTAAGAAGATCCTGAGGACTGGTGGTGGAGGGAAAGCTAGGAAAGCTTTTACAACAGAGAAGTCAAAATCTGAAGGACCATGGCAGCATGGACTGAGCTCTATCCATGCTTTCCATAGAGTCTAGAGGCAGAGCCATGGCAGCTGGTGAAGGAATGGCTGACAGATGCTGAGGAGACAATACTTACATCCATCAAACTGGATGTACCCTTCCCCCCTCAAAGACACCCCCTCCTCCCACCCACCCCCCACACCCACTCCTCCCAGGCCTTCACCACACTATTGTCTGTGTCCATGGGTTATGCATACATACATATAAATTCCCCGTTCATCACTCCCTCCCTCAACCCCCCAACCCCAGCAGATTTCTTTATCACCAGAAGCTAACTGCATGCAGTGTTCGCATGGAGAGGATTTCGCACTGAGTGAGTGGTTGGATGAGACTGTCTATAAAAATCTCTTCCACACTTGAGAGTCTACAGGACTGTGAGGGTCGGGGCCAGGAGCTCAGATCCATAGAACTGGATACTGAGGATTCAACTTTTACTAAACAGCTACATTTTCCACTTCACTTTGTCCCTGAGCATCTTTAAGCCAGATTTGCATCTGTATATTTTAAGACTATACACCTGGAAACACTTCCCTTCAGAGGTTAGCTTAGGCACCACTTCCTCACCCATCCCTAACTCCAGCTTAAGTGCCTTCCTCCCACATCTTTGCCAGACCATGCCACCTCTCACACTGTAGCGAAGCATCTATTTAATCATCCATCAGTCCTTGCATTGGTTTCCTAGGGCTCAAATAACAAAGCCACAAATGCGGTGGCTTAAAACAACGGAAATTTATCTAGTCACAGCCCTGGAGACTGGAAGTCCAAAATGGAGGTGTCACCAGGGCCCGCTTCCCCTGAAGGCTCTAGGGGAGCCTCCCTCCATGCCGCTTCCTGGCTCTGGTGGTTGCTGGCAATCCTTGTGTTCCTTAGCTTGAGGGTGTATCACTCAAATGTCTGCCTCTGTCTTCAGGTGGCTTCTCCCTTCTGTGCCTGTGTCTCTCGCCTCTTCTTAAAACAGTGGTTCTCAACCTTCTGGCCCTTTAAATACAGTTCCTCATGTTGTGACCCAACCATAAAATTATTTTCGTTGCTACTTCATAACTGTAATGTTGCTACTGTTATGAATCGTAATGTAAATATCTGATATGCAGGATGGTCTTAGGAGACCCCTGTGAAAGGGTCGTTCGACCGCCAAAGGGGTCACGACCCACAGGTTGAGAACCGCTGTCTTAAAAGGACACCAGTCATGTTGGATCTAGGGCCCACCCTAGTGTAGTATGATTTCATCTTACTTTAACTACTATGTCTTCAAAGTTTCTATTTCCAAATCAGGTCATGTTCACAGGTACTGAGTGTTAGGACTTCAGTATATCTTTTGGGGGATATAATTCAACTGACAACATCCCCCAACCTCCCAAGCTCACTACCTGTGGTTTAGAGGACTGTATATTTATGCCACATATTTTTATTGTGTTGACTATGAACCACACTCTGATCTGGGCACTGAAGACAAATCACAGTCAGGGTCCCCACCCTCGGTGGCACTTGATTCTACATAAAGGCAGATATTAAAATTGTGGCAATTCAATGTTGAAGCCAAATGCCATGCAGGTAGGTAGAGATAGATGATAGATAGATAGAGATAGATGATAGATAGATAGATAGATAGATAGATAGATAGATAGATAGATAGACAGATACTATACTTGATATAGATTTGATGAAGGATATTAATGCAAACAGTAAAAAGCAAAGGGTAGATTATTCCATTTCATCTAGCCAGTGCTTTTTGGCATGATTACCAGAGTCTAAAACTTTGGTTTCTCTTTGTTCCCTGTAAAACTTTGTTCTCCAGTGCTTACATGCTTAGTCTCAGTTGACTCCCACCAATCTAACCCCCCTAAACAGTGCTCCTGAGCATCAGAAACCAAGGTTTGTAAAATGTATTCCTGATCTTTTTTCTTTAAATCCAAACGTGCTTCTAAAGAAGAAAACACTCGCTGTCTTTGCCTTCCAGGGCAGCGTCGGTTCCTCTCCGTCTCCATTTGTCCAGGTGTCAGGTGAGTACTTGAGCTCAGCGAGCAGTGCATCCATTCCCTTTTGAGTTTCAATGGGACACCTGGGCTCTGGTTCTTTTATAGCTGTCCAACGGCACGTTTTAAACGTTGCTTCCTTAAAACAGTTGTTTATAAAATATAAAAATCAGTGAAGAGAGACCTAATTCAGTCATTCCTGAATTTAGAATCCACGCTGTCTTGCAGGCAGCCTTTTGATCAGCTGCCTAGCAGAAGCTTATTGAGCAAAAGCAAAGGCATTTAGGCTCTTGCTACAATTTTAAAAGGTCTAAAATTCTGGCATCATGATCTGATGGATTATGCACCTGCTTTAGCACACAAGGAGGGAGACCTGTGGGCAGAGGGGAAATGAGCACGTATAGAGTTCTCTCTATATGTCAGGCACTGAGTTAAGTGTGTTGCGTTCATTTAAATACATATGTCTCATTAAATGCCCCTGTGGGGACCCAAGAGGGGCATTCTTGATGACAGTAGTGGGTACTCTCATATATGCACACACACATTCTTTCCAGATCCCAAACTCAGAAATGCCGCAGTGTTAATAATTTTAGGAACCTTCACATGTCTGAATGTCTCTATTGTGTTTCCCCATTCACATTTTATTGTTACTGAATTCTGCTCCTTTTTATATAAGAAAAACTTAGATAGCTTCTCTTACCACCTAAAATTATTCTTCCTCTTCTTAAGGAGAAAAAAAAATATGCTTAACAGATCAGAGGGTCTTTCTTTGTGCTTGTTTTTATTTGTGTACATAGGAAAGAAGTTGTAACTCAGGTGAGAGAGTAGTGAGCATCAATGAAGTGCCACATCATGTGACAAGGCCTAAGTGCTGTGTGTGGAGTGACCTATGACTGAGTCATGATACAAAGGACAGTCTGACTTCTCTCCCTACAGACGAGTGGGGAGGGTGGGCAGGGGCAAAGCTCAGAAGTGGTCACTGTGGTTGGGGGGAGGTAGGAAAGTCAAGCATCTGCATCTTCCTCCCACTTCAGCCTGCAGGTGTCGACCTTGTCTGATGAAAGCACACCCACCATGAGCAGGACAGTTTCACTGGCTGAGTCCATGCCCTGAACATGTTCTCAGTGATCATGTTTCCTGCTACAACAGAGCGACAGCGTCAGAAAGTCCTTAGCAAACACCTCTTTTTCCTTCTGGGTCCATTGTACTCGCCTCAGCCTTACATTTATGACTCTTAGTTTCATCTTCTTCCCGTTTTCCCCGGGGAAACTCTGTGCCAGGCATTCTCTTTCCAAGTGTGCAGTACCCACTTTGGCCACAAGAGGGCAGCAGATAACACGAGTGTCCCCGAAGTCTGACAATTTTTTGTGGTTCTTCCCCTAACTTGACTGCATAAAAGCCATATCATTCCAAAGCAAGCCAGGTGGGTGTTAAAAGTCAGTCAGTAGCCCTAGCTGGTTTGGCTCAATGGATAGTGCGCCCGCCTGCGGACTGAAGGGTCCCTGGTTCGATTCTAGTCAAGGGCATATGCTGTGGTTGTGGGCTCCATCCCTAGTAGGGGGCATGCAGGAGGCAGCCGATCAGTGATTCTCTCTCATCGTTGATGTCTCTCTCTCTTCCTCTCTGAAATCAATAAATGTATATATAGATGAAGGATTAGAGGAAGAATACAACCTGCCTCGGGATTGGGATGGGGTCAGAGTATCACCTTATCTAGAGACACTGAAGCTCAGATAAAATGCCAGAAGCAGGCTCTTGTGAGTGGCCCTGTGTGTGTGAGGACAGAGCTCAGAAGCTGTGGGAAAGATGCTTCATCCCATAAAATGTCAACGCCAACTTATTCTCATCTCTTTAGGGCCAGTCCCTCCCTAGCTCAGTGCCTGACACATAGAAGGTGCACAGCACATGTACACTGAGTGAGTGAACCATTAAATAGCTATTGCACCATCTAAAGTGAACTCAGCCGGGGCAGGCAGAGAGAACTTTAGGTAAACATATCATTGTTTGGGCTGGACCAGATGAAAGAGGTGATGTGGCCACACTTAACACGTTCGAGACACGTATGTATCTAAACGCGGCCTTGATGGGAGCGTGTGCTGGTGCATGTGCCACAGAGACGCCTTGACCCTCCCAGGAGGAAAGTGTGCCTGTGTGCTTTTCATTTGGCAGCAGGTTCACCGGTCATGTCCGGGTACTACGGCGTCCGAAGATCTTTCCTGTCCGACTCGGACTTCCACAGCACCAAGCAATTTGCAAACGATGCGTGCACCTCCAGCGTGGCCAGGCCCTTTCCCTGCGAGTCCTCAGCTGGGCAGAGTCACCCCGCCCTCCTAGATTCCTACTTCCCGGAGCCCTATGGGGACCACCGCCCGCCGGCCCTCACCCCCAGTGCGGGCCCTCTGTTCGGCGCCTCGCCCCTGCCGCCGCTCCTGCCACCGCCCTTCCCCAGCGACCCCACACACTTCGTGCTGGTGAGTATGCAGCTCTTTCACCTTAGGGGGTGACTGAGATCAGGGCTTGGCAACAGGACTGCAGCCAGGTATGGTCGCCCTGGAGACCCCTGAGGCTGCCCTGCACCTGCCCCCAGAAATGCCAGGACAGACCCCCCCCCCCGCAGGGTACTCTCCGAAGGGGCCTTCCTCAAAGCTCTGCGCCACCCACGACAGCAGGAGGGTCTACCCTGAGGCCTGAACAGGGATGACTAACAAGATCGGTTTTATATCCATTTTATTAATACTCTGCTGGCTTGGCCAGGTGTTCTCCCATCATTCCTCCAGCTCAAGGGAAGAGCCTGCAGTTACACCTCAGACCAGGCACACGCATCCCACTGTACTTCGCACCCCCGACCCACTCCCCCCCAACTCTTCTACCCTCTAGAACCTGCTCTCTCTCAGTCCTTCAAAAGGGGAGTTCGTACAGATCTGAACACCAACAACCCCCTTAGAGAAAACAGCCTTCAACCCCAAAGGAATGAATCGCTCTAAAAATGGGATTTTAGATAAAGATTGGGGGGACATGACTAAGTACCTACTCCAGCCAGGAACTTTTCTGTGCCTTTGTTCATTTACTCCTTGCAACATCCCAGGATATAGTTGTTAAAGCCTCAGTTCCCCTTAAATTACATTAAACAAAGTGAGTGCTCAGTCAGGAACCTAGTGTCAGGATGGAAAGACTGGACCTAGTAAGTGTCGCAGAATGGAAAGATTGAACCTACTAAGTGTCACAGGATGGAAAGATTGAACCTACTAAGTGTCACAGGATGGAAAGATTGAACCTACTAAGTGTCACAGGATGGGAAGATTGAACTTAGTAAGTGTCAGGATGGGAGATGATTGGACTCACAATCTTTCCATCCTGAGCCAATGCAATTCCCACCTCTTTGCTGGGCAAGGCAGGTGGCCTTCCCGGCCCACTCAAATGCCCCATTAGTAGTTGAGAGGCCCACTCCTTCCAGGAGCCGCTGCCTGACTTCCCACTGTGGAAAGGGCTTTCTAGGACCCTGACTCAAAAAGAATGCTAGACATGGTGCATTGTAAACGTCAAACTGCAGTATAAATGTCCATTTTCTTATTCGCACATTTCACTCACTTAATGTGGTCTGGGAAAGGAATCTTTCTACACACAGGGAAACTAAAACTCCACTGCTGTGTCAATCCCAGAGGGAAAAGCTGCGGGTCAGGAGGCTTCCGACAGGGAGGACACCAAGCCCTCTCTGAGCAGCACCCCGTGCTGGGGAGGAAGTCTGTCCACATCAGAGTCTCCTCTAATGACTAACCCTGGCGACCTTTCCATTCTCCTCAGAGAGACTCCTGGGAGCAGACAGTGCCGGATGGTCTCAGCCAGCTCGACCCTGTGCCCACCGACACCCTGCAGACCTTGCCACCCAGCACGAGTTGCCTCTCCCAGCTGGAGTCGGGGAGCACTGCCCAGCACCGGAGCCCCAGCTGGGGGCCTCCCCTGGCTGGGGCTCAGTCTTACTCATTGCATGCACTGGAGGATCTGTACCACACACCAGGGTACCCCACCCCGCCCCCATATCCCTTCGCCCCCTTCACCACAGTGTCCAACGACCTACCACCCAAGGCAGTGCCCCTCTCGCCAGACGAGGGGTCAGATGCCTCTACCCTTCAGGACCCTTCTTCATGGACCAAAGAAGACGGGAGCATGGTGTGGGGGTCATACGAGTGCCGCCGAGCTTTCTGAGGGATGCACCGAAGAACCTCTCTGCTTTTCTTTAACTGGGGTTCTCACAGATGGTTTTTGGTGTGGGAGTCACTCGGAACTGGATTTTCAAAATGGGCCAACATGCCCCTCTTGGTTAGTGGACAATGGCATTTATTTGTAATATTGCCCAGGGACCACATTCTAATGAGACCACCTGCCAGTGAGATTTTGAGGAACTTTAGTAACCCATTGCACTCTGAATCTTCTGTTATCTTTGAGGTATCATTTCTGGCACTGATGTTTTCCCCTTAAATTACATTAAAAAGTTTATGCAGATCCACAAAACATGCTGAGTCTCCTGTTCAGTTTTTCTTAGTTATGAACTACGTGTGTTCTTTAGTAAAGAGAATTCATGGGATACAATGTAGATTAGGGCACATAAGACTAACTTCATTTTATGCCACGTGACTTTAAAGCACTCTCCTTACTGTGGCCTGCAAAGGCCCGGTGACAAATCTATCACCACACCGGAACGTTTCATTGTCATTAAAACAGGAAGGAGTCGGGAGACTATGGCTTCATAAATATATAGTTTTGACTGTTTCCTAAAGCACAGGGTGTCCAAAATTTAGGTTACTCCAAAAAACAATAAAGGCCCAAACTTATTTTTGACCAATGGTTGCCATAATTCAGCTAGATATTGTCTCTCTGATAGAATAAACCTACAGTTATTAGAGTGGGTTAGTAGAAAGGGCATTCTGTGATCAAATAAGAACAAGTGCGTTGCAAAGAAAACACAGAGAGCAGGACTGCATGGTGGGCAAGAGACAGCAGACCACAGAACACCAGAGGCAAAGGCACTTGGAAGAGGGACATATTGTCAGGTGTGGGCCAGCACTACACATATCTCCCATGTGAAGGAAGACCTTCTTGGGAGCTCATTGGTCAGAACTGTACACCTCTTATGAATGAAGAAACTGACATCTGAGGCAGTCGTCTGTCTCATGTAAGTTTGATTGGTTTAAATTCCTTTGTCCATTAGGTTCCCAGAGTAATGTCCACCAAGCAGTGTGCCCATCTCAGTGCCTTGCAGACACTTGGACTTTGCAGTGCATGAATCAAGGCCCACAGGCTATACCCATGTTCTCCCTCTTATCTTCGTACCACCTTCCTTTATTCCCTTAACACATTTTCTGACCCCTCTGGTTCCTCCTGACCCAATGCATATTCCCTCCATCTTCTGGGGGCCCAATGCTCTCATTTTCCACTTGGTTGCCCAAAGCCCTAAAATAATCTCCATCACACCTTGTAACAGTGTCCCTAAGCTCTACCTCAGCGAGGCGGGAGTCCAGAAAATCAAATGGAGACATTAGTTAACACTTAGAAGTGAATAATTGATCTTCCTTCTTCTCCAGGTCTTCTAGAGAGTTTTATGGTGAAGCAAACACTCTCCTAATGTATAGAACACCCACTGCAATGCCTGGATAGAGAGATTTTCTTTACCTCACACCCCTCAGCACCCTCCTGGGAGAGCATCCCTTCAGGAGATCTGGGAGCATGTGGTCCTCAGCTGCTGGGCTGCATTGTCCTGGTCCCTGCCCTGCTCCTGCCCTCCTGCCTTCTTTTTCACCCCCTGGTCTTTACTTTGCTCCATATTTGCCCTCCAATGGATTGGAAGCAACTTTTACTGTGAGGGAGATAGCTTCTCTTTAAGTCCACTGAGTCCTGGTTTCTATTTAGCTTTACGGTGTGTTTCTATATTACATATACTTCAATTTGGTTCTTTCGTTGTTCTAGGAATTTATAACACTTTCTTAAAAAGTAAAAACAAGCTATAAAATTATGTCAGGGAAATTAGTTATATTTCCCTATCCCATTTCCCATCTGAGTACTCTCCATTTCCCACTTCATTCCAGAGACCAGCTGCATCTTTTCATAATAATGAGCAGCACAAGAAGAAAAAAAATGCACCTTCTCCCTCACTCTCCTCTCTTGAATCTGCTGTGCTCTCACTCACAGCTTTCCTGGGGAAACCAGAGAAAATTAGAGAATTCGAGTTCACAACACCATCTCTTTCAGGTCCTTTAAGATGAAGCAGTGATGCCCTGGCCAGTGTGGCTCAGTTGGTTGGCATTGTCCCTTGCACTGAAAGGTTGCTGGTTTGATTCCCAGTCAGGGCACATGCCTGGGTTTCGGGCACAATCCCTGATAGGGGGCATGCAGGAGGCAGCCGATCCATGATCCATGTTGAGCTTGACATCGATGTTTCTCTCTATCTCTCCCTCTCCCTTCCTCTCTCTCTAAAGTCATCTATAATAATAAAAGCATAATATGCTAATTAGACTGGATGTCCTCCCAGATGACCTTCCGGATGACTTTCTGGATGAAGCTGGGGCTGCGAGGGAAGCCCGGGTCCCGAGTGCGAGAGGGAAGCTGGTGCTGGCAGCTGGGGGAAGGAAGGCCTACTCTTGCATGAATTTCGTGCATTGGGCCTCTAGTTAATAATAGTAGTAAAAATATTAAGCAGAGATGGTGATGTCAAGTTCAAGCTACTTAAGAAAGCTTACTAGCTCTGGCCCGTGATGCTAAGTGGTTAGAGTGTTGGCCCACGCACCGAAGGGTCACAGGTTCAATTCCCAGTCAAGAGCACGTACCTGGGATGCAGGGTTCACTCTCCACCCCTGGTCAGGGCACATTTAGGAGACAACCAGTTGATGTATCTCTCTCACATTGTTCTCTCTCTCTCTGCCTCTCTCTCCCTTCTTCCCTCCCCCCCCCCACCCTTTTTTCTCCCCTCCCTCTCTCCCTTCCACTCTCTCTGAAAAGCAATGGGAAAATATCCTCTGGTGAGGATTAACAAAGAAATAAATGAAATAAAATAAAAATAAATAAATACAATAAAAAAAGAAAGCTCACTAGATAATAAGATAAAAAAAGAAGTTGAATGCAAAATGTGCCGCTGCAAAATTTTCAATATAGACAGAATAAATCACTGAAAACAAACATTAATCATAGTAGTAGTTGAATGTATTTGTGTGTGTCTTATAATGTTATATAAACCCTAAAAATGAGAGAAGAAAACCACATTTTTACCTTATTTATTTAATAAATGCTAAATGGGCATTATGACTTGCTACAGTTCATTTAATAACACAATATGATGCTACTCTAGTACTGAAGTACTAGAAGTATACTATAAGAAATTCCACAAAGAGAAAAGCGTTACCCCAACAGTAAAAGATGCATTTACTTACATACATACATAATACATATAAAAGATTACTAGTAGCTTTGTGATCAACTATTCAATATGTAAATCTAAGTAATACATTCATAAGAAGTAAAACATTAGTTATATATTTGAAGAACTAAAATAAAACAGAAACATATTCATAGATACAGGGAATAAACTTATGGTCACTTGGGGGCAGGGTGAGGAAGAATGGAAGAAAAAGGGGAAGGAGACTAGGAGATACAAACTTCCAGTTATAAAATAAATAAGCCACAGGGGGTATGATGTACAGCCTAGGGAAAATAATCAGTAATATTTTAATAACTTTGCACGGTGACAGGTGGTTACTAGACTTATTGGGGTGATCATATCATAAAGTATATAAATGTTGAATCACTATGTAGTACACCTGACACTAATATAATATGTATGCCAACTATGCTTTAATAAAACTTAAATTAAAAATATAATTGAAATAATGATTGATGTCCTAGGTTTAAGTTACTTTACATTAGTGATTCTACCAACCACATTCTTTATTTAAGTTCTATTATTGGGTTCAGTATCAAGTCTCCTCTCTAATCAAAGCAACAGGACACTGTCCCTCTATACACCATAATCAATAACTATTGAATCTAGAGAGTTTACATGCAAAATCTTCCACTCTAGCTAAACAGTGATTCTCTCGCTAGACTCGCCAAGGAGAGGACTCAGCACCTGGCTTAGCGCCCAGCATGTTGTAACTGCTCAAGAAATCGTTGTTGCATTGGACTAAAATCATACTACAAAGGTGAATATCTAGTCCCTCATTCTGTGGGTGACCACTCCTCTTTACCACAGTTAGCATTTCACATTAACAATACTCTCTGCAAATGCTGAGAGTAGGGATATTGGATTTAATGATAATACATTTTAAATAATTAATCTAGTATATTTAAATGCCTCTAAGAAGAAAAATTACTGAAGATTTGAAGTAGTACAGAAAAATTTTCATATATTCATTCTGTATCTATATGTATTATAATGTTAAGAAGTCTTATAAATCAAAGTTATTCAGTGCTTGGTATTATCTACCATGTGATTAAAACGAATATGAAAAATAAATCAGGAACTTGAAAACCCCAAAATCAGACTAAGTAGTGAGATAATCTTCTGTAATTATCTGTAAATTATGATACCATGCTATCTTTGATATTAGATATAGAAGTGTTCTCTGATCATCACTATAATAAGATGTCTGGGTCTGCAATATGCAATATCATCGTCAGTACATCGCAAGCCAAGAGGAGAGAACTAAAAATTTTTACAAGTTCCAAAAGGGAAAAAATGTGGACAAAACAAATAATACCTAAGAATTAGCTCTTTTGTATTAGGAAAATTGATAGATGTCCCTACTAATCTTCTCCCTAACCAGATATCTTGAGTGGAATAATATAAAAGTTTAATGCTTAATAAATTAATTTGGTCATAAATAAAAGATCCCTCAACTATGTTATTTCTTAACCTTTGTAGGTTTTTATCATGGTAATCTTTAGATATGTTTTTGTATGACATACATTACATAACAAAAATGTTTAAGTAAAAGATGAACTTTTCAAGCAGTGCCTGATGGTATTTTTCTTATTTAAATAATAAATTATTAAATGCTCACGGCACATGGAAGCCTCGCAAAGAAAAGTTAAAACTTTGAATATGCTTTATGGGAAGAGACCGACTTACCACAAGTCATTAAATAACACCTATCTAATCATCTTCCTGGTTATTTTCATATGGACCAAACATTCACTCTGGGCCCAGTAACTACTTATTTCCTCCATCTTTTTGGAACTTGACATTTCCCACAAGGTTTGGTAACAGTGTCCCAAAGTCAAAATGGAAAAGAACTTTGCATTGATAGAGGTTAGAGCTGTAGTCAAATTTGGAGGGAATAAAACCCCTTTTCCTTGTACTGAAAGTCTTTTCATATTCATGTCTGAGTTCAATCTCCTACTTTGTGGGGAAAATATAATGCTCTGCAGTGTCGTGTGCATATAAAAGACTGCTAAAATACAGTTAAAACAGTTAATTTGAAACTTTAAAGAGAAATGTATTCTATTCCCATTATTCTGCATGCTGAGTGACTTTAAGGTCAATGACAAGCAAAAGGGTTTCTGAGCTCAGTGACCCAGAGATCTGGAAATTATATATGAAGAACTAGAAAAACTACAGATGGGGAGCCTCAAAAACAAAAACAAAAGCCTTGGGTGGGGAGTGGGCATGATAACTTCTTCAAATTTAGCACTGGTCCTGGTCAGAGCAGATAATCAGTATATGCTTATTGAATGCATGCATGAATGAATGAATGAATGAATGAAGCAATGAATGACCAAACAAAGCCCTGGTGGAGAAGCAGGAGTGTGGAAGTGGGAAAGAGTTATCCCATGTTACTCACTCACAGAGCAGTTGATGACAGAAAGCAGGACTTACTTATCTTTGCTTTCCTGGTACTTGATACCATGCCTGGTACATAGTTGGTGCTCAGTTAATACCTAATTGATTGTTGACTAGATCAATGATCATTATATTTAAAGCAATCTAATAGTAGGACAGGTTGCCTGATAAATAGCGAGCCTCCATTTCCTCACCACTCGTCTATGGGGGGCCAGCAGCCCAGCAAGCAATGGAGGAAGCCTGGGGCTGGATGACCACCAGCAGGGACGCTGGCAAAAGACTTAGTCCCTCGGTACCAAAAAGATCCCTTCTAACATCTAAACATCAGGACCCTGTGCTATATATTTAAGCAGGTGAACCTGTTAAAGCCTGTTGAAACTCCACACTATTTTTCAGCCTTGTATTAAGACACTAAAATTATTTCAGGACACCCCAGAGGTGACCGTGCCCCAGGGAGAGGGAAGAGTTCCCAGTCTGAGAAGCACAAACCAATTGTCATAATTAACAGCTCACCCTCCCTTCTAGCCAGTCTCTTCTTAGGGTTCTGGAGTCCTGTGTTTACAGAATACTCTCTAGTCCAGCGGTCACCAACCGGTGGTCCGTGAGGTCCAAAAGGTTGGCGACTGCTGCTCTAGTCAGTCTGCTGCACTGCCTTAGTCTCCTCACACACCCGTCAGTGAAACACACAGCACACCACCACACTTCCACATGCATACACACACACGTGTGTTTGCATGTCCTGTAGGCAGTATCTTTCCAACGTTCGTCCCTACGAATAAGTGGGCCATTAAACTATCTTAGTGACTCCCAACCAACATAGGCTTTTCATAAATAGAATGAAATGGAAAAGGTGGAATGGAATAGAAATGTTCAGTGTCTTGTGTACATAGGTGTACACTGTTTCATGAAAGGTTCGTTTTATAAATATGGAAGTATTGCTAGAGATATAGTAAGTGAACAAGCAAAATGGATTTCTCATTGTGAGCTGATGTTGAAGGTTTGAAAGCCTGTGCTGTAAAAGATCGGGTAGAAGGGCTTCAGCCTCAGGCAGATCCCAGTTTGAGTCCCAATCCTGCCGTGTCTATGCTCAATAACCGTGGGCATGTTGCTTTCCCGTCTGTGCTTGTTCCCTCCTTTGTGAGATGGTGAGACTATACAAGACAGTGTCTGGCATCCAATCGACACTCAATAGATGACAATTTTTAAAAAGGTCTCCTGTGAGGAACATCCAACTCTCTGGGGTCTCCAGGCAGACCTGGTGGCTCCTGGCTTCGTGGCACGGCAGGTCTAGAAGAGAGTCGCGGGACATGTCTAGAAAGGATTTTCCCTTATGCCCACAAGCCTGGTGTTTGGCTGTTGAATATGTGGGTTGGGGTCTGCCATTATAGAAACAGCAGAAACTAAAATCCTTTAATACTGGGCTAAAAAATGGGGACTTCTTTCCTCAAAATAGGGCCCAGGCCTGAGGAAACCCAGTTGTCTGAAGCTGCTGGGCAGCAACAGCCCAGGAACCTCTATCCCAGCAGCAGGTGCCAGCCCTCAAGCCCCCAGAACGCTGCCATAGCTCAGGCAGCAGCCTCCTGGCAAAAGGACAGAGCTCATCACTGTCCCTACAGACTCGGTGACTTCCAAGGAGCTCATCTCTCACCAGCACTGCCTGCCTTCTCCGCAGGGCAACCAAACATGAACATCAACTTCAGTGATGTTGCCAAGGGAACCTGTGGGCTCCTGCCATCCCTGTCCATCTCCACATGGAAGGAAAGGAGGAAGGAGACTGAGCCTATAGAAGTGAGACAGCAGCCCAGGCGGCATGGCTCAGTGGTTGAGCATCGATCTATGAATCAGGAGGTCCCAGGTTCGATTCCTGGACAGGGCACATGCCCGGGTTGTGGGCTTCATCCCCAGTGGGGGGCCTGCAAGAGGAAGCTAATCAATGATTCTCTCTCATCATTGATGTTTCTATCTTTCTCACCTTCCTTCCTCTCTGAAATCAATAAAAATGTATTATATATAAACAAACAAACAAAACAAAAAAAGAAGTGAGACAGCACCTCAGTACAGGGGAAAACAGACACACACAGGGAGCCAGAGAGGAAAACAATCAATGCAGGCAAGAAATGGAGGAAAGCAGCCACAGGAAGAAAGACAAAAAGATATTCAGGGGAGAAAATAAACAAAAAGGCCAAACGACAAAGAGGAAGATTTTTAAAAGCAAACCAAAAAATAAGTGTGAAACAAAGAGGTAGATGACAAAAGAAATAATGGAAAAGCTATGAGGATGAAACCGTCCCGAATTCCCAGCTGTTTGCCATTCCTGAAGAAGGAGCAGTGCTGGGCAGGGCAGGGCAGGGCAGGGCAGGGCAGGGCTGGAGATAGGAACTGAGGCTCTGGATTCTTCTCCCCTGCTCCTGAGTCTGGAATCCAGCCTGACTCCCGGCAGGGAAACTCAGGACACAGCAGGGGCCTGCGGAGAAAGAGGCTGTAGAAGCCGTTACAGATTCCAGCTGTTCTGCCCTCCGGTGCCGAGTGCCACCTCAGGTGCTCCCAGTCCTAATCCCCTCCCCAGAGACAAGGTTTGAGCTGCCAAGCAATGCCTACCCATCACAGACTCCGGTGTCTTGTCACTCAGAGCGCCCTGGTCCCATTGCCTTATGCTCCACCCGGTATAGACACATTTGAGGGCATCCAGATGTTTTTCTCATGCCCTTTGGGGCTCAATGCCACTTTGGCATTTCAGAGAACTCGGGGGACACAGCCGAGACCCAGGCCCCTCGCCTGGCCTGGCCTCACGGGACTCCCACCCTGCTTCTGTCTTCCAGTGCCTCCCCTCCCCTCAGGGGCTAGGAGAGGGCTGGGCCTGGCACTCTCTCCCTCCCTGAACCACGGCTGCCTTCAAGCTTCCCAGTCACACGGAAGAGGCACCGGAAGTGCTTGGAGAAGATGACCCAACACAGTCCCAGGTCATTTGTGAGGGGCTCGGGCCTGGACCACCTCCTTCCCACCTCTCACCCCAAAGTGTGAAGCTTGAGTACATCATGTCCTTTCAGCTAAAATGAGCAGGAGCCAAGCGTATTGTCATTCCTAAAATTAGCTCCTGCAGCAAACCGGCAGGGATGCTCCAGAGGGAGGAAAACGGGGAGAAGAGGGGACTTCACCCTGAAGAAACCACCAGCCTCAGAAAATCTCCAGGCTGCCAGGCCATGGGCAGCCCAGCATGTTAGGGGAAGCAAAGGGTCTTAACGGGCAGGCATTCTGGGCCGAAACCCCAGTGTTTGGGGCCCAGACAAAAGGGCAGGGAAGCCTGCACATGGCCAGGTGGGGTCAAAAGGAGCAGAGCGAAGGCCTCTGCTGGATCTCTGGCCTGCAAGCTGGGCCCAGAGTGACACCTTGCTATGCCACACCTACTGGCTGTCATGTCCATTCCCCGAAATGTAAGATTTCCCCCTTAAAATAGAGATTTTGGATGTGGGGATCCGTCTGGCCGGCCAGTCTGGTTCAGGTGCACATAAAGGACAGCCTAAGTCACCCAGGGTTCCTGGAGCTGCCTTTGAGGCAGAAATACAGAGCATCTTCGAGCACTCCTGCTCTGTCTGGGAGAAGGTGGGCAAAATGCTCAAAATAGAGTAAAAGCAAGGGTCAGGACCCAAAAGGGTCTCATTCCCTGTTTCTCTGGACTCTCTGCTGGGTGCCTGTGTACAGGATTTCTGCAGAAGATAGTCCATTTTGTTAAGCCTTTGAATATTCAAATTGAAACTACCGCGCAATCATTGATTGTCAAATCATGGGTTTCTAGAGGTTTTAAATACTTGGCATGAAGGGGAAAAAACTCAAACCTATACCCGAAGGTATAAAACATTAATTCTGTTTGTCTTCTGCTCCAGGAACCTGGATGCAGCTAGATGCTTTGTGAAACTTTAAAAATGTTGCATCTCTGCTTCTCTCCTTGCACAGGAGTCCTCCCAGGCGCTGAGTCCCTGCAGCTGCTGCCTCCAGCCACAGACCCAGCTCCTGCTGACCAGCATGTCGGGTAACTCAGCTGCTTCTCCGGGGTAGGATCACGCGGGCCAGGGGCATTTTGGTCTGGGTGTATTTCCACCGCTTTTCCTGCACAGAACAGAGAGGCACAAAGTCAGAGCATACAAGGGTGTGCCGGGGATCCGGAGAGGGCACGGGCCACACTGTGGCCGCTCCCACTCGGCGCCTGCTCCCCAGAGCAGAGGCCCAGACGCCCAGTTAGCTGCTGCGGACGTCTGCGTACCCCGATCCCGGCCCCCCACCCGCCCTTCCATTTTGCCACAGTTGTGACCCGGTGACTTCGCGGCCCGGATTCTGCGCGCCCAAAAGCGGCGGCGGGGGGAGCTAGAGGCTCACGGTGAGCCCGGGACGCGAGCAGGGGCGTGCGGGGCGTGCGGGGCGCACAGGGCTCAACTGCGGCGGCCCCAGGGCGACCCCGAGCCGCGCCCGCAGCCCGCGGAGCCGCAAACGCGGCGAGGAAATCGCTGGAGAGACCGGACGCAGGGAGGACGCGGCCCCCACGTCCTGCGGGCGGGGCGCCGGATTCCCTGGGTCCGGGCGACAAAGAGCGCACCCTCCTTTCCTGGGGAGAACCCCTAGCTCCCTGGACCCGACCTGGGGGCTCCCTGCCGACCCGTTGTGGTCTTCGCAACGACCAGGCGAGGCGCTGGCGGCCTGGCACTGTCGCCAGGCGCCCGGGCTGGCCGCGCGGCCGCCGAGAGCGCGGGCTCGGTCCCTCCCCGGCGACTCCCGGGCGCTCACTCCAAAGCGGAGGTCGGAGTCGGAGTCGCGCCGGGCTCCGGCGGTCACTGCCGACCGGGAACGGTCGCCCAGCCCGGCCTGCCCGGCCCGGCGCGACCTGACAGCCCTGCCCGACCTACTCACTGCGGCTCCGCCGGGCCGGGGCGGCGGCGGCGGCTGCCCGCTCCCGGCGCGCTGGGCTCCCTCCGGCCGACCCGCCGGCGCGCGCGGCTGGCCCCGGCCGCCC
The DNA here is from genome assembly GCF_000147115.1 of Myotis lucifugus. Taxonomy (NCBI): domain Eukaryota; kingdom Metazoa; phylum Chordata; class Mammalia; order Chiroptera; family Vespertilionidae; genus Myotis; species Myotis lucifugus. The sequence goes on from NW_005871318.1 coordinate 1,352,168, forward strand.
GGGGGCTGTCCGCCGGGCCCGCCGCTCCGGGGCGGCCCCTTCCGATCGCGGCCTCCCAGCCGAGTGCGCGATCCCTGGGGTCTCCGCACCGCTTTCCCGGAACTCGCGCTGCGCGGGCTCGGCTCCGAGCCTCCGCGCGCGGCGGAGAAATGCCGCCCCAGAAAGGGAAGGGGTGGGGGGAGCCGGGAGGATGGGGAGCGCAGGAGCGGGACTTGAGGAGGGAGGAGAAGATGGAGAGCGGGGAAGGCGGAGGAAGGGGGCGAGGGAGGGGAGGCAGAAGAAAATGATCGGTGGAAGGGAGGGACGGAGTTCCCAGCGCCTGAGCCCTCTACTGGGGTCAGACTGGCAGGTCTCTCGCCGGCCCAAGGACAAGGCTCGCCCAACCTCACAGCCGGCCCCGCTGGCTTCCAGACCAAGGGCAGGTAGAGGTCGGAGCCTCCCCAGAAGCCACACCTGGCTTGGTGGAGAAGGAAGGGACTCCGATTGCACACCACTGGGTGTATCCGAGTGGGGTGGGCTAGGTCGGCCGCCACAGGTCACAGAGCATCCCTGCACCAGCGCCAGGTCCCTTTCTGGTCCATAATACCCTCTCCCAGGCCAGCGGGCTGGGCCCAGGTATCCCCAATTTAGCCAAGATGGTGAGCTCCCCTGGCCTGGTCTCCACATCCCCGCACAGAAAATCCTGTGTGCTATTGGTCTAGGCATAGGACCCAACCTGAGGTGGGCGGCCGAACAGATTTCCATATGTTCCTGCCTCTCTTCCTTCACCCCTTCAAGTTTGACAATTAGAGTTTCTTTCCCACTTGTCTTGTAGCATTCTCTATGTGTTCTCCAACCCTAAAAACCTGGCCTCAGATGCCACGGTCTATAAAGAGGACCTCCAGACCCCAGCCTGACACCCAACTCCACACTTGACCACTGACTCGGTTGTCTTTCCCCAGAAAAACCAAAAGTGTATCAAGGTGTCCGTGTGAAGATCACGGTGAAGGAGCTGCTGCAGCAGAGAAGGGCTCACCAGGCAGCCTCGGGGGGAACCGTAAGCATAAACCCTTCACTTACTCCCGACTCTTCTTAGACCTCATTCAACCTGCATCTGGGAAGGTGTAGAGGCCACCCCAGGCCCCAGGCACCATCCCCAGACCTGCCTTCCTCAGCTGGTCTCATAAATTTGGTGCCCGGCTTCATCCTAGTTCACCACAGGAAGCCACAAAGAGCAGCTGTGGTCTGTAGAGGGGCTCAGGATTTGGGGAGCCCATCCCTCACGGACCCTAATTGAGTAGGAAGGGCTTGCTGATCCTGTGTAGGGAGAGGAGTAGCCAGCAGGTAAGTAGGTTGTTACTCTGGTAGGAAGACAGTGGATGTGCCCTCCCAAATGCAAAGAACATCTCCCCCAGAAGAGTAGGAAGCCCTTCAAGGATAGAATCCCTGTGGAACAGACCCCCTCCCTCCCCATTCTTCTGGAACCCAGCCTCTGAGCTCATTTATCTTTAATCAATAGTCCCTAAAGGTTTCCAACAGAAAGGGGCCATGTCTCCTCAGGGGAGACAGCTTGGAATGTAGAACCACCTCATTAAGACGTAATTATCGCGAGATGAATCTGGACACTCAAGAGTCCCCTGCCCCGTATATACATTCTAATCAGATAGTCCTGCCAGGAGCTCTCAGGGCAGTGGCAAAACCAAAGAAAGTAGGTCGGGTTATCCTCCAAGAAAGGGAACTTCGTCACTGAGCGCCTGTGATTGTACAATTGTTTGTGGGTTGGTTTAGATGTGTGTGTAGGACCTGGCAGCTGGGACCCATATTGCCAGGATCGGCATTGCTGCTGTCTCCAGCTGATTGGCATCTGCCCCACAACAGGTGTTGTGCCTGGTACTCTCGGTGTGCCACGCACAACTTCATGAAATGGGCCTTTGTGGGAAGAGGCAAATGATGGAGGGGTGGTGAGCACAGATTCTAGAGCCAGTGGACTGGGTTCAGATCTCAGCGCCTCTGTGGTGTGTATCCCTGAGCAAGTTATTCCGCCTCTCTTGCCTCGGTTTTCTCATCTTTAAACTGGAGGTACTAAGATTTTGTGAGGTTAAATGGGTTATTGCATATAAAGCACTTAGAGGAGAGCTTTTCATGGAGTAAGTGCTCAGTTAATGTTAGCTCTCATTATTATTTGTGAAAAGCAACTACAGTAAAATTACAACCAAGGCTTGAAAGCCAGCTTTCCAGTAATGTTGATCCCTTTGCTCAGAGTTTAGAGGTTCAGGTGTGAGCTTGCTGTGATATGGCACGTGGAGCACACATTTTAAATTTGCTGGCGAAGTTAGTACCTACATGCAAAATTTCAGCTAGCACAATAAAACCTCCTTCTGCTTGTACAGCGCTTTCCAGTGGTTCTTTTAAAGCATTGTTTGCACCCGCATCTCATTTAGTTCTTACAATAACCAGGGGAGGTAAGTAGATCAGGGATTTGAATGCCTCTATTACAGCTGAAGTTCAAAGTCTTGCAGTCACTGATGACAGAGCTAAAAATAGAACCAAGGTCTTCTTATTCTTAAACACACACACACACACACACACACACACACACACACCACTTCTCACCTATTAGTTCCCTAAATTCATCTTTATGCAGATCCAGCTGTGCTGAGCAGGAGTCTGGTAACCTCAACCACCAACCCCTTCAATTCAGAAATAATTATAAAATTAATAAAACTGGGATCAAGGGAGCTGGGAAATGCTTCTGGAGGGAAAAAAATCATCAAGACATTCATAACAAAATGTAATCTTTCATTACAGAGCTTTAGTGCATGGTAGAATTCTGCTTCAGCTACACCTGGAGAAGTCCATGGCGATTTTATTGCTGTTGGCCTCTTGCAGGCTGGTTTGGCCACTGTTCCCCTGTTAGCTAGCTGCAGGAAGGAAGGCAAGGGTTAAGCATTTCACTTGTGTATCTAACCAGGATCTGTTCCCTGGAGATGTTTGACTTATCTAAGTTTTTCTCAATCCCCCTCCCCCCACCCCCCCCACCCCAATAAATAATAAAGCAGTACTTCCAAACTAGTGCCTTGCAGAGGTTGCTTGCATAGTACATCAGCCCATGCCCTCGTAGGCAGGCGTAGCACCACACAGATGATTTAATTACGAGAGCCAGACGTACAATCCCTCCGTGGGAGCCATCAGAAGGATCTGGGATTCCAGGAAAGCTGTGAAGGTATGCTCAGGAGGCAAGCAGGGCGGATACCAGGGGATAATGAGTGCCTGCTTCTAGGTGTAGACTTCTGGCTTCACAGAGATGATCTCCAAGTTGTTCAGTGGTTAAAGGATAGCTCTAGGGAGCTTTAAGCCAAGGAGAGAGTTAATTTTATAAAATATACAAAGCAGGAAGAAATGTATCTTTAGTTGTCATAGAATCAGTAGTATCCACAATTTGAAATTTCAAGAAGGCAATTGTGAATGGAAGTTATAGACTGAGATAAATATCAGGGTCTCAAACAGTGCCAGGAGAAATGCGCGCGTGCAGTATTTGTAAATTTGACTTTTAAAAAAACTGATTTCGGCCAGGCCAGATCAATTTGCAAACAGCCCAGGGAGCATGAGCGCAAGCGCGAACACACACACACACACACACACACACACACACACACACACACTTCTTTTACCTTTAGGATAAAGGGGAACTTGAGCTAGTACTTATCGAAATATATAATTTACCCCTTTTTAACCATTAATTTCTTAACAGCCTTGATGTGTTTTTTAAATTGTAGATTGTGGATTTTTGCGCTGTTTGAAATCTAAGAGAAGGGTGCCTTTCTTTGTACTCTTGGAGGAAAGTAGAAAGTGAACCCATGACTAGAAAGATAATATCAAGTAGGATATTGTAAACATACCTGAGGGAGATAAGGTGGGGAGGCAGACAAACAGACCATGGGGCAAGTCGGGGGGCAGGAATGGGGTTAATGAGAGCCCTACAATGAAGCAGTTTTTAAACCCACTCCTTTCAAGTCCTTTAGCTCAAGCTGCAGCCAAATATTTGCATGAAAAGCTGGTGAAGGATTCCAGCTTCCTGGTTCATGACATTACAGCATGGATCACTTTCAAAATTAACACCACCTCCTGTTTCAGCCGTGGCTGGCGGCGCTCTCCCAGTGGCTCTGTGTGTGGGAGTGAGCACACCCTGGAACCCGAGAGAGAGGTGCGGTGAATCACAGAGCAACGCTGGTCCCTTTAAACGTTAAAGCCAGCACCTGAAACCTAAAGAAATAATAATAACAAATCCTAAATTACTCGGTTGGTAAAATTATCAATTCAACTAGAAGATACAGGCTGCTTTACTTTCAATGATTAAAAGGGACAATCTCATAAACTTCAAGTATTTATAATAGTGAAAAAAAGCAACTTTTATAAAAATGAGTAAAAAACATACAGAGTTGAAATATTTCCTGACCATTAATTAGAATCTAGATGGAATCCAACTCAATGACTACAGCTTTAAGAAAAGAAAATATTTTTATATAATTTTTAGTATTTCATAGCTGGTAAGATCATGCGAATATTTTGCACTATCCAGGTTTAACAAAGTTAGGAGTTGTGTCCTTTGAGGAAATCCCTAAGTAGCCAGATATTATATAAAAGTTTTGAAGGAAATGATTGACTAAATCATAAAAAGTTGGGATTAAATTAATTTCATATTGAATGATTTAATTGAAAGGCTCTTTACTGGGTTTTCTTGAATTGTTACATTTCTTGTATATCAAAATCATATAAATTAAATTTTTATCAAAATGAATAAATAGCCTTTACATTTTAAGTGGGAGAATCTGATATTAGAAAAAATCCCCAAGCAAACCTAAACATTAAAACTAAAAAATACATATCAGATCGATTGTCTTGTAACTTTTTTTAGAAGAAAGAATCTAGCTTACCTTAGAGCAGAAGGCAACACAGTTCACATCAAAATGTCTTAGCTTTCCCCGTGTAGAGCTCTCATTTCTCTTTGCTTGATGGTTGTATTCTTGCTTTGGCAGCTGTCCGGAGGGAACAGTGTCCACCTTTCAGATCCAGTCACACCACCGTCTGCAGGTCAGTACAGCAGCATTACAGTTCCCTCCAACACTCTTTCAAAAGTGCATCTCGAAAGTCTTTCAATGCTTGATTCAGGGGTTAAGATAGGCACCACCATTTAATTGCAATCCAACCAATCAGAAGGTGAAAAAGGCACAGTGACTCCAGATGGAAGCCCCGCAAGCAAACAAGTGCAAATGTTTTCTTCTTTCTGAACTGGCTCTTCTTTCCTATCTACTCTGTCCTGAGTCTGTTCTTCTCATTCATTCTAGTTCCCCATCTCCACGTAACTAAACTAGATGAAAAGATCAGAATTGTTTTTAGAAACTTGTCTTTTGTCTCCTGCCGTTAGATGGACTACAGAACACTCTGAGGTCCTCTAGCCGACAGGGGCTTCCCTCCCCTTCTGTCTTCCCAGAAAGCAGTTCAAACAGCTTAAAGTTTTCTCAGCCCAATACCAATAAGTCTACTACATAAACACTCCTACCTGCGCCACTCAACAGCTAAGAGTTTAATGAGTTCATAGACAAGGAAACCTGCTTATGGTAGCTCACCACTGAATTTGCCACTTTCACTTAACCTCAAAGGAACCTTAAGACTTCAAAGAATCCCATTGATGGACATACTCTAAACCTCTCTTCTTTGAGCGTTTTTTAGATTAATAACCACAAATCAGGCCTATTAATCCTAAAATGAAAAAGGAGTCACGGTTTCAAAAATATTCTTGTTTGGTATTTAACAACTTATTTTAATTCCATTATCAGGTTAACACTAAGAAAATATTTTTGCTTTGTGTAACTTAGAGCAAGTAATACTAATTTGTCCTGTATGTTCTGGTTTCTATTTTAAAACTTGCTTGGTATTTACATCACTCCTCGGAATTTAAGTAACTTAGTAAGTGTGAAAAGTGTAGGAATGTATTAACCCTAAATCAAGAGAATTATTTCCCACAACACCAGCAGTTTTCCTAACAACTCTGGCTGCTTCAGAGACGAGTGCTTGACATGAACTGCAGGTAGGGGCTGAATGTGGATGCTTTCATGGTCAGGTTGGATCCCCATCCTTTTATTTTAGCCCTAGCCACATTCACAGCCAGTGTTCATATTATTAACCAGATGCATTCCAATGAAACTTGAATTAGCTAAGGCAACTAAAAAATCCAAATTGCCTGACCTTTTACCTTTCTGGAACTTCATAAGCCCCCTTTCCCCTTAGGCATAGCAGATATTCAGAATGTAGCATAGAACTTCATTCAAATGCGTAACTGCAAATTTTAAACAGAAAAGAATCTTTTTCCTTTCTCTTCTAGTGTATTTTGAACCTGAACCAGTTTCTTCCACACCTAATTACTTTCAACCCCGAGAATTTCCCAGTTGTGTTTCTTGTGAAGAAAACCCAAGCTACCTCGACCAGATCTTGGATTCCTACCTTCAGACAGAGACACACCTGGACCCTTTGCTCGATTCCACGCAAAGTGCTCCACACTACTTCCCGGACAGCTTCCAGGCCGCCCCCTTCTGCTTCAACCAGAGCCTGGTAATTAGCGCACTTCTTAACAAAACCTGTTTATTGCTTATGATATAGGTTATAATGCGTTATGAGAATGTTTGCATTGTCTCCTGAGAAAGCATACAAACACTGTCAACAAGGAAATCATCCAGGAAGCAAGCAAAGAACCATTCACAATTCATTGGAAATAGAAATAACCACACATTTTCTAAGCTACTGTGGGGCAATATACATGCGATGTTTTTAAACTTTAAAATTAAGACATCTCCTAATTGGAAATCATTGATTTAAAAAACGGCCCTTGAATTCAGGGGTTCTTGAAAATGGAATCAAGGCCACATCTACGCAGTACCAAACTGTCATTTTGATAAGTGCGTTTTGTTTTAATTTTGACATTGAATTGACTCTATTAACTGGTTCTTTTGGTCTGGTTTAGGCACAAGAGCCATTTGAGTTTGAGATGGTTAGGAAAAATGAAGCTCTAATACTTGAAAAATGTGGATGGTCCATTCCGGATGAACCGCAAACATTTAAAAATAGGTTATTTAAAATGCGTAAAGTTTGCTTTAGTAGGATACCAGTTGTTTTAGAAGTTGTGTAGACACTCAGATTTTTTTTTAAACCGTAAAAGTACATGTTTTGATGGAAATCATTTTTTATTTCAGTTTGTCAAATGTCTGTGTAGGTATCAGACTAAATTTCAAGGGAATGGGAAATGAACTCCACAGAATACGCATACAGGGCCCCCAGTCACCCAGTTCCTGCCCAGCTTCCAAGTTTGGCTTCCTCAGTAACAACTGTAGACCTGCTTAAGAGAAAAGTACCTTGCTCATCAAGGGACAAAACTTTAGTGAATACAAGAGTAGTTGCACGTCTTGGAGTCTCCCAGACACTGGATCATTGAAGGTCCCAGTTCTACCTGAGTGTGTTCACAGCCAAGGGTGTGGAGAACCGTCCATGGTGCCACCTGCAGCTTACATTGTGCCCAGAGCTTATATTGTGGCCCACAGCAGGGGCTGGTGAGCAGGTGACTTGAAGCACAATGGGATTATGTGGTTTAAGGACAAAGCATCCTCTAAAGTATGGTTACAACAAAGGAAGCCAGTGAAGCAAGGCAATTTATTGTTGGGAAAGAAGTAGGTAAATACAGAATGTGGTGTCATGAAATCACGCAATCAGCAAATAAAATTACTTCTGCAGACTTGGGTTGGGTTGGGTGTTTTTGTTTCTTTACCCCTAATGTTCTTACTCGGAGTTATTAAATCCACTCTTTTCAGTCCTTTTAATCCTGTCTAAGTTCTCAAGCTCTTTGTTCCTTGGTTTTTATTTCCCCAGGCCCCAGGGTCATCTTCAGATTCCTCCACTCTCTCTGGCTCCTTAGACTTCAGTTACTCGCCGGCTCATCTACCTTCGTATACTCCGGAGAATTACAATCCTACCCCTTCTCTGGACACCAGTAACTGTGGCTATCCCTCAGAAGACTACTCCTACCCTCACTTGCCCTCCCACGCCCAATACGACTGCTTCTTCCCAGCCCCGACCTCAGGCTGCTACTGTGTGTCCTGCGAGGCAGAACACTTGGCCACCCTCGGAGCATCCGAGTACTTTCCCTGTCCGGGCACGGACTGTGTGAACCTGGATCCCTCAGCAGCAGCAGGCAGTGATTTCTACCTGCGGGAAACAAACTGTGATGTCTGCTACAGCTCATAGAGTTTCATTAACCTGGAGCATGGCATGCATACGTCTGTCTTTCTGCTGCGCCAAATGAGAACTTGAAATAGGCAACCTGTTAACAAAACATCACAGGTGCAGGTTACAGGTCACCATTTTGCATTTTCTGGCGCTGACTTAGGCATTGAGATGAAGTCCTCAGACCTGGTCATGGCACTACCCCTACTCTGTACGCTTCCAGTGAAGTTTTGTAGGGAACATTTAATGGTTTTACTTTTCTGTATAATGAACAAATTCTAATTTTTTTTTACTAATAAATAATTTTGTATTATTAAATGTTGGCTTATTTTTTTAAATATTTGAATAATAGTTTCCATTGGTTTGAATAATATCATTTACTTCTGGAAATCACTAATTATTCTTCAGTAGTCTAATCTTACTCGTGAATTTAAAATGATTTTAATGTGGTGAGGTGCGTTGGTTTCACCCATGGGGACGAGGAATAGACACAGCTGTGATGGTGGAAAAGTGAAAATCCCCCTCCCCTTTAATTGAGGGCATATGTACATCTTGGAGCAACATCAGAGAAAGACATTTATGAATCATTCGCTTTTTTGTATGTGACATTAGGCGATGAAATATTAATATGACCAAAAAGCACATCTTCCCTACAGCAATGTTAACCTGAAGATAATCCTTTTTATTTCCAAAGTATTGTTTTGTAAACTTTCTGGGCAAATATTTTTTTAAATAAATTATTTTTTAAAAAATATATTTTTGTTGATTTCAGAGAGGAAGGGAGAGGGAGCAAGAGATGGAAACATCAATGACGAGAGAGAATCATTGATTGGCTGCCTCTTGCACGCCCCCTACTGGGGATCGAATCCTCAACCCTGGCATGTGCCCTTGACCGAATCAAACCCAGGACCCTTTAGACTGCAGGCTGATGCTCTATCCACTGAGCCAAACCAGCTAGGGCCTGGGCAAATATTTGATCTTCTTTCTCCTGAGGGCTGCCGTGCAGTTGATGAATCACAAAGTTTAGAATTCATTGTTCCCTTATACAGTGGGGCCTTGACTTACAAGTTTAATTCGTTCCGAGCTTGTTAAGGAGCTCGTTAAGGAGCTCATTAACTCAAATTACTCTATCAACTCAATGCAAAAAATCGGCAGAGAGACAGTTGGTATCTCAAAAAACTCGTTAGGACACTCGTAAGTCAAGGCCCCACTGTATTTCTGAATTTCTGCTTCAGGTCCTTAAATACGTATCACTCATCTTTACAGATTGACTTGTAGGCTTGGCCATGTTGTTTACAACTGAATTTCAGAATTCACTTCCTCTGAATAATCTATTTGAACAAGCCCAACCGTCTTTCAAGGTGAAGAGAGTTACTTAACCTGCCTATGCTAGACCCCATTGTCAAATCCTGTTGGCGCTGGATTAAATTCTCCCTGCATTGAAGTCTGGGAAGTGTTTTCCGTGTCCTCAGGTTTAGCACAGTGACAGCAATGCTGCTACCACTGGCACAGGCCACAGCTGCCATTTCCTGAGCCCTTCTTGTGGGCCAGAATTGCATAAGGGTTTTCTCACATATCTCATTTAATCTTCACAGCATTGGTAGCAAAATGAGGCTCAGAGAGGTTAAGTCACCTGCCTAAGGTCACCCAGCCAATAAGCACCTAAACTGGGGTCTGAAGGACATTAAAGACATGCCTCACCCTGGCTGGTGTGTCTCAGTGGTCAGAGCATCGGCCCATGCACTGAAGGATCAATGGTTCGATTCCTGGTCAAGAGCACATACCTGGTTGGGGCGTGCTGGAGGCAGCACATCAATGTCTTTTTCTCACACTGATATTTCTTTCTCTCTCTCTCTCTCTCTCTCTCTCTCTCTCTCTCTCTCTTTCTCTCGCCCTCCCTCTCTCCTTCCACTGTCTCTGAAAAGCAATGGAAAAAAAATATCCTCAGGTGAGTATTAATAAAACAAACAAACAAACATGCTTCTTACTCACTCTCTGGTGATGGTAAAAAAGTTTGCTCCACCATTTGTGAAAGACTGTTCAGGAACCTGTGGAATCATCCCCCATTAAACCCCAACTTCCTCACACAGAGAAGTGCACCCCATCACAACTAGTCAAAGCTCCCCAGAAGGGCGGGCCTGTCCACAGGATCCAAAGATGCCTGTGCAAGAGCTTTCCGAGGCCCCCACTTTGGGGACTCAGGGGAAGGAGCTGACCAACTGCCACCTCTGTGGGCCTCTGTGTATTAGAGGCAGATTTGCTTTCAAAATGACACTCTCTGATGGCCCTCTCCCTCGAGACGCCACGAAGGCTTGGCCAAACCGCGCAAGTTGCAACCTGCCTCATGGGGTAAATGTGCCAGGGAAACAGAACAATTACTGCCTTTCTGAGATGCCAACAAAACTAAATATTTAATGGCTTCAAACTGAATTGAAACTGGCCTGTTGTCAACAAATATCTGTTCACACAGACCAAGCCCCCTACACACCCACACCCTGCCGCAAGGGACAAAAAGCAGAGAACCAAAAGATGTGCAGTAGTTCGCACCAAAAAAAATCCCTTTCTTGGATATCATTCTTTTTCTTTTTGATTCCCCACTTGTATCCTCTGCCTTCTAAGTCAGTTAACCTTGCAGCTCTAACGGAGAGCATGTCTACCTCCCTGTTTCATGTTTTTTTCTTCACGTCTCTGACTGTTTGCCTAAATCCGATGTGAGAAAAGATTCACAAAGGAATGTGAGACAAGGACTAATATAGCTACTGTGAATCAACACTAATTACCTCTCCACCTTAAATTGCTCTTTAAGATCTTTCTTAAATTTGGACTAGCAGGTCACCTGGCACACAATCAAGTGTATGACGCTGCCTGCCCCGTCTCCTAATCAGCACAGCTCACACAGAACACCCCGGGACCCAGATGGCGGCAGGTAAAACATCTGCCTGCAGCCCTGGGACAGTCCAGAATGCCTCTCATCAACATATTTCCGGGAAGTTGTATAAAACACAGATGCCTGTGCCTCAGAGTAAGAAAGCATGATTTAGTAAGTCTGTGTTGGGGCCCAGGCATCTGCATTTTTAAATGTACCTGTGTTGATTCTGATACACATGGTCCTCTGTCTACACCTGAAAAACACTGAAATAATCAATGTCTGAATTGTTTATGTGTAGGACCTAGCCGCACAATGATAGGTTACATGGACTAAGCTCTTTCTATGGGCCAGTGCGATGGGCCTTATCTCAATTAATGCTTAAACACCCACAGGAAAGAGATACTACTTTTTATCTCCTTATTTTTATTGATAACGAAACTGAAATTTAGAGAGATAAAATAACTTGCCCAAGGTCACACAACCTATAAATCAGGGTAAGAATTCTCCAATGCAGATTGTCTGATGCTACAGTCTGAACTTCCAATAGCCTCGGTAAAGTTCCCATTCATTATACTTGAAGGAATTTGATCTTTTGACTTAGAAAGGCACATGTATATCTGTAGCCAGTTACTCATACCAAGGATGCGTTTAATAAGATTATTATGGAAGTTCAAATGATTTTATTATTCAAAGCCACTAGAGATTGATAAAACAAAATATTAATTGTTTACCATAGGCAAGATTGATAAAGTGCCTTCAAAATGCAGTCAGAAGCTTAAAAGGGGATGTAATTTTTACTTGTTCTGTTTCTTTGTATTGAATTCATTTAGGTTACATTGGTTAATAAAACTCGATTGGTTTCAGGTGAGGGGATGTAATTTTTACAATTTAAGACAGAATTTCAGTTAGGATGCGTATGTAGTGAATTTCAAATACTTAAGATATTTAAATTAGGGGTCAACCCTTCAAGCCTGAGAGAGATAAGGTGGCACAAAGCCGAAGATAGTGAACATTTGGAAACAATTACCTCCAGCAATGGCCCAGAATAGTGGCATCTTGGCACCTGGCCTCAGCCTGCAGGTGGACACAGGGAACAAGGTATAGATAAGCACAACTGAAATGGTGGAGCTGAAGGAGGGAGGGTGAGGAGGAGGTGGAGGTGGGGTGCTACCTTTGATTTAAAAAAAACTGTTTTAAAAATCATATTTAGTCAAGAAAGATGAAAGCTAAAAAGAATCAGAATCAAAGCTAATGAAATTATGAATGTGAATAATATAAGTTAAAATAAACATGACTTACCATCATTTCTCTGTGTGTGTGTATGAGAGAGAGAGAGAGAGAGAGAGAGAGAGAGAGAGAGAGAGAGAGAGAGTCAATGTTCCTGATAAAATATCAATTCAAAGACCTGATGATTATTGGAATTAAGGAAAGATTTAGTGTTAGATAGTGCAGAGGAAACAAGACTTGAATTCTAAAGACCTCTAATATAAAGCTAAATGTGTTAGAGTGTGTTAATAAATGTTTGGGCAACACAAAGAAAGGAGAGATTAATATCAGCTTGGGTTGAATGGGGACATGTCGTGATACACAAGGAATCACAGAAGGGTGACATAAAAATAGAGGGTGTTAACAATGTCTAGTGCATAGAAGGTGCTCAGAATAAATTTGTATTTCATTTATAATTCCAAAAGTATGAAGGTCTTAAAAACAGAGAAATCCTTCATTTGCTTTCTACATACACACACACACACACACACACACAAATGTATTCCTGAGCTCCAGTAACTATCTTTCTCAAACTGTTCCATGACTTCCATATTGGGAATAAGCCCAGCAGGTAAAAAGTTCTTGGATCTGTTGGCAGTGAAACGGCACCAGATTGTCACCCATGATTGGATCTCGATTCAGCAGCCTCGGGGCTTGAGTTCTGGCTAAGAAAGAATTCAGAACCAAGACTCAAACTATAAGAGAAGGTTTATTTAGAAAGTCACCAGGAATGACTTTCTAAAGGTTTATTTAGAGGTAGAAGAAGTGATCCATAGAAGAAATGGACTCAGGAAACAAGTTAGAGAGGCAAAAGAAGGGCCCTTGGAGCTGAGGAGAAAGAGGCCAGGAAAATGCCTTGGGGGAAGGGGGTGGGGAAGCCAAAAGCCAAAAGCCACCATACTATCATTTCTAAAACCTCAAACCCTACCTAATAACCCCCAATACACGCCCAGGCAGGACTTCCCAGGAATGTAAATTAACCGCCCTTCCTCTTAAAGATAAAGGAATGAAGATGTCCTGCCTAGAAAACAGATTGTGATGGGGCCTAGATTTTAGTGTGACCAGAGTGGAGCCATTCAGGGCTAGGTGGCTGTGTGCTTTCACAGGCAGGGTAATTGGCATCATTGCATATGCTCCAATAGGCCTCTGGGCAAAAGGTAGGCCTGGAGGATGGACAAGTCTGAGAGGACACAGCTCTGCATAATAGTGAAGTGTCAAACTCAGTGAGGGCAGGAATGTGTCCACTTAGAAAACAGTTTCTCTCCCTTAATATGGATAGAGAACAGGTGGTTGGTCTTTGGCAAATGTGGATATGTGTGTGTGTGTGTGTGTGTGTGTGTGTGAGAGAGAGAGAGAGAGAGAGAGAGATCGATCCTTTGCCACCTGGATAATCAGGAGGGAAAAGGAGATATCAGCCTTTTAACTTGTCAGGAGTGGACCTGGAGTGCCCGAAATGCAAAGTCACCCCCTCCCCCCATTACTCAATTCTTGGTTGCATATGCCAGATTTTGAGAAGAGCTCTGCTGTGCATTAGTCAAGTCCTAGAATTGCCTTAATGGGAGGAAGGGGTGGATTCTAGGGAAAGACCAATTTGGGGGTAGGTGACACTTTTCCTAAGGGGGTGGGGGGGTAGGGTATGAATCATGGTTGTGCTAAGAAGGAAGCATTCTCTGAAAGGAGGGCTCCTAAGGGGACAGAGACTCTAGACGAAGAATTGGGGAACATCCTTAAGTGGGATCCCTGTGAGAGGGTTAACTTTGGGGTGTTTTTCTTTCTAACTGTGATCACAGCCCCATTCAGCACCACGTTTGAATTTCTCCCCTCCCACACTGTAACTCCTGTTGGTTGACTGCCACTGCTCAGGAAGTCTGGCTCCCATAGAACTTAGGGTATAAGTATAGAGAATAAAGTGAAGGGACTCTTTGTTTTTGTTTTTTTAATCCTGACCCAGGGATATGTTTTTATTTTAGAGAGAGAGAGAAAGGGAGAGGGAGAGAGCCAGAGAGAGAAACATTAATATGAGAGAAACATCGGCTGGTTACCTCCTATGTACACCTAACCAGGGATCATACCCAAAACCTGGTGTATGGGATGATGCTCCAACCTACACATGCCAGGGCTAAGGTGAAGGGACTTTAACAGGACACGTGTCCTGCCTAATTCTACCCTCAGTGGGGCGACCTGTGCGGAACTGGTAGCATTTATTTCAGGGTTAGTGGTCCAGGGCAAACAGGAAGTGGTCTGCAGCCATTAGGTGGAGACGAGACTCCTGGAGAAGGATATCGATTGAGAAGCAGCAGCTTCAAGGTGTAGCTAGAGCAGCGTTTCTCAACCTGTGGGTCGTGACCCCTTTGGGGGTCTAACAACCCTTTCACAAGGGTCGCCTAAGACCATCGGAAAACACATATATAATTACATATTGTTTTTGTGATTAATCACTATGCTTTAATTATGTTCAATTTGTAACAATGAAAATACATCCTGCATATCAGATATTTACATTACGATTCATCACAGTAGCAAAATTACAGTTATGAAGTAGCAACGAAAATAATTTTATGGTTGGGGGTCACCACAACATGAGGAACTGTATTAAAGGGTGGGGGCATTAGGAAGGTTGAGAACCACTGAGCTAGAGGATCACAACGCTTGGAAATGAAAGAGGCCAGAAGTCGGGTCACTTTAGGACAAGTAAAATAAAGTTTTTAAACAGAGGGTAATAAACTTAAAAAACATATTCCCCCGACAAGTTGAACATTTAAATAGTTTTGAGAGGGATTGAGATTAATTTGACTGATAATATTAAAGGGCTGGAAAGGGACCCAGAGTTCATCTAGTTCACTAGTTCTCAAAGCTGGCTGCACACGACAACCACCTGAGGAGAGTTTTGAAAACATTGACGTCCAAGCCCCACACCGACGAATAACAATCTCTGGAGTGGGAGTTGGGCATCAGAATGCCTGTTAACTCTTTCTTGTGAAATTACAGGAAGTTTCAACATGAATACATACAGTCATATGTGCCCTTCCCCCAGCTTCCCTCAAGGGCGACTGGCTGCTTGAATAACTGGAGTACACTATCAAAACCAGAAGTTCACATTGGTACAACGCTGTTACCTAGACTACCGGTATTCCGTTGTCACCACGTTTTACAGACATCCATGTAAGTGTTACCGGTGTGTGAAAGAAGCTTTGGTATTTTTTTTAAATATATTTTATTGATTTTTTACAGAGAGGAAGGGAGAGGGACAGAGAGTTAGAAACATCGATGAGAGAGAAACATCGATCAGCTGCCTCCTGCACACCCCCCACTGGGGATGTGCCTGCAACCCAGGTACATGCCCTTGACCGGAATCGAACCTGGGACCTTTCAGTCCGCAGGCCGACGCTCTATCCACTGAGCCAAACCGGTTTCGGCAGTATTTCTTTTTATAATTCCCTGAAGACCCTAATGTTCGCATCTCACAGATGAGAACTACTGGTTCTATTCAACCAACCTGCATTCCTCAGGCGAGGAAAGTGAGTTCAGAGTGGCAAAGGGCTTGCCGGGGAGACCACCATGCTTCCGCAGGAAGGCAGGGAAGTCCTTAGGCCAGGGCTCTGAACTGGGCATCAAGCTGTCACCGGCCAGCATGGGCTAGTGACAAAGTCTGAGGGTTGGAGCAAGAGTTAGAAGGGTCACATGCCTAATGTTTGAGGTTGTCTTAAGGGACAAACACAACACATAACTTTGGTATCCCTCCCGACATCATAGGTTATTTAAAAATACATTTTTTTAAAGATTCATAAAAAGATGGGTCCTGGTCAGTAATAAATATCCTCCCGCCATGTTCATTATTATTGTCAGAGAATTCTGGGCCTGAAGCGAGCATAAGTCTGGTATCACATGGACATCCTCGTATTCTTCTTTTTTTTTTTTTTAATCCTCACCCAAGGATATTTTTCTATTGATTTTTAGAGAGTGGAAAAGAGAGGGAAAGACAGAGAGAAATATTGATGTGAGAGAAACACATTGATTGGTTGCCTCTTACATGCACCCCAACCAGGTCCCAGGCTGGGGAGAAGTAACCGAGGTAAGTGCCCTTGATCGGAATCTAACCCAGGACCTTTCAGTCCGCAGGCCGGCGCTCTATCCACTGAGCCAAGCCGGCGAGGGCCATCCTCGTGTTCTTGGTCTTTCTCCCTGTGTGGCTCCTTTTGCTTCAGTTTCAGTGGCTGGAACACATAGTCAGACCTGTTACCATGACCTCCTGCCATGCTCTCCTGTCTCCACTTGAGGCATTGAGGTAGGCCAGGGGGAGCGGGTGGCGGGGGGGGGGAGCTCACTACTCTCTGTGGGGCTCCGTGTATTCATTTTATGGGGTTTTACCCCAAGTAAGGAAGCCACAGAAATGGCTCTTCCTTCTGCAGTAGCCTGGGTCTTCACGGTGACCCTCAAACAGCAAAAAATGGCCCCTGTGTGGGTGCTGTGGTTCCAGTCTGATTCCTTCTTAGCCTGAGCACCTCACCTGTCTCAGTCAATCTTTTCACACACCACCCTTTACCTGAACCAGAAAAACACAGCCAGGGCATCCAGCTGCGCTTTCCCTGGACTCTGGCCCCAAGAAAGCTGCGGTGGATTCAGGCTGTCAGAGAGAGCTCCTGATCTGATGCCCGGGACCTGCCTGCCCTCCCTCCTGGGACCTCCCTCCTGGGACCTGCCTGCCCTCCCTCCTGGGACCTGCCTGTCAGCCCACCAGCCGCAGCCAATTCTGATTGAGTTTGAGGAGCCAAACTGCTTCTGAGCAGCGCGTTTCTCTGCCATGGGCTTAGTAAGCAGCACCAGAGGGGGACGCTGAAGAATCTCCCTGCACCTCTTTCAAATTTCTCTCTTAAGAGTTTTAAGCACTCACTCAGGGCCAAGCTTTGTGAATAAGAAAATGAAAAGGCTGAGGTTTTCTCTCTGTCCCCAACATTTCCCAGTGGGTAAAGGAGGGGTCAAAGCTACCATGGACTCGAAGGCCCTTTCCTAAATTTTGTTTCCTCTCCTGTGAGAATAGCTGGAGGACCCCTGCTGGGTGGCCTCTGCCCTGCTCCGGCCCAGCACCCCTCCCAGGCTGGGAGCAAGACCTCAATGGTTAGCTGGTGGAGCCCATCTGTGGAGGACAAAACAGCCTTCTGACCTGGTTAGTCATGCAGAGCCTGAGCCTCGGTGTTCCCTCCCACTCGCTTGAGAAAGGTGCACTCACTTCTATACTTCTTCTTCCTGCAGCAAAAAGAGGGGAATCCAGCCTCCCAGACATTGACTCCATCGTTTCCGCACAAAACGGTACAGCCCAGACTTATGTGCTCTGGAGCCAGACAGTCCCGGGTTTGGTTCCTGGTTCCACCACTTATTTTGGTATTGGACAAGTGCCTTAACCTCTCTGGGCTACAAGTTAGTGACAAAAGTGCACAAATCAATGGCGTAAAACCTACTCATTCTTCAAAATTGGTTTTGTCCTGGGAACAATTATAGAATGCTATTTTACTTATTATTGATCAAAAGGAGCTTATACCAGGAGTCATCTCAGGAAGTCAGGCTACATCACATGGTCCATCTGTCCAAGACCTTCCCAAACTCTCTAAGGCATTGGGACAAGAAGCTGCCCTGTCTTAGAGAGAATGGGGGTGTGGAAGCATCATCGATGGCACGTCCAAGAAGAGTCATTTTCATTCCCTTGGAAAAGATTTCCCTGCCTATCTGGTTTTCATGCTGTCTCTGCACGTTAGGAAAAATCATGTTTTGTTGGCTTCAGCTGGCAACCCCTGTGATGCAGCTCCCCATGTATACTGTGTCTGCTAGACCACCTGCCTGCCCCTGTCTCATTTGGTCTTGTTATTCCATTTTATAGATGTGAAAACCAAAACTCAAAGCGATTGAGTCAAAAGTCCAAGCCAATACATTGTGTATGTTACATACCACTGAGTTGGCTCTAACTCCTGGGGGCCCTATGAATGAGTGATGCCCACCATGTCCTGTCCTCAACAGCCCTGCTCAGCACCTGTAGAGTCATGCCTATGGCTCTTTTTATGGAGCCAAACCCATCTTCTATTTGGTCTTCCCTTTCCTTGCTGTCTTCTATTTTTCCAGCATTATTGTCTTTTCCAAAGAAACCTGCCTTGGTGTCCCCAAAATAAGACCACTTCAGTTTTGTCATTTTTGCTTGCAGGGATATTTCAGGCTTATTTGCTCTCAGACCCACTTGTTCTTCTTTCTGGGAGCCCAGGGTATTCGTAGAGCTCCCCCCCCCCAACACCGTATTTTGACTCAACTTTGAATTAATCAACTTTCAATGAATCAGATGAAACCAATATATTAGAGGATCATAATTTAAACCTGAATTTGCCTAATCCAGTGGTCGGCAAACTCATTAGTCAACAGAGCCAAATATCAACAGTACAACGATTGAAATTTCTTTTGAGAGCCAAATTTTTTAAACTTAAACTATATAGGTAGGTACATTGTTATTAACTTAATTAGGGTACTCCTAAGCTGGCCTTTGCTAAAAACGTCCTCAATCTGATCACTGAAGTCGACCCCTTCCAACTCTCCCATCCACACTCGTCTTGTATACTTGTTTCGTCTATCTTCTTTCGTTCATCCTCTCTCTATGTCCAAACCATTTCAACATACCTGTCTCAACCCTCGACACTACATCTTCTTTCACCCCACAAGGTTCCCTAAAATTAACTTAATAAACTTTACTTAAAGTTTTAAGTCTTAGTTAAACTATAGTTATGTTGAATAAAACTTGATATCATACTTAATAACAATATTATTTATTGATAAAATTAAATTCCTTACAATTTACCTTACAATATCCATAAAATTAAATAATGACAATGACTGACAAACACTAATGTGAACAATGGCCTTGCATCTCCTTGGAAAGTTTGGGTAAGTCAGGTTTGTATGTTGTTGTTTTTAATTTTAGGCAAGATTCCAGGTTCTTATCAATAAGTCGACTTCTCAATTTACTCTTGATAAGGTTCATGCTTGAAAATGATTGTTCGCATACATATGTAGACCCGAATAAGGAAAGAACAGCAAACGCTAGTTTTTTCAGTTGATTATATGAGTCAGGAATACTATTCCAGGTGTTAAAAATCAATATACCTTCCTTCTCCAGGTCTTTCAAAGCAGACCACTTGTGCTGTGAACTAAGTTCACATTTGTTTTTCTCCAATATTTCTATATCAGCACAAAGACATTCAAATTTCGAGCTCCACAGTTGTTTGTTTTTTAAATCCATCAATTGCATTTCAAAATTGCCAATGTCAATATAAAAGGGAGAAAAATTTAATTCTGTTACAGTAGCATTGAGAGGTTTTTTTAACAAAGGCTAACGTCGCTTTGCTGTTTCTGAATTCCTGAAACCTGTTGAGAAAAGCTTCCCTCATATTTAAAAGTGTTGTTTTGAAATAGCAAATGTCAATATCAGAATTATTTTCTTGGCGATGTTTCAACAGGCTTGGAAAGTGAATCAAAGTTTCTCTTTCAAAATCTTGAGCAAAAAGAGATAATTTGTTTTCGAATGAAATAACTTCTTCTAACATCGAAAAAACTGTGTTTCCTTTCCCCTGTAGTTTACGATTAAGCTGATTTAGATGAGACGTAACGTCTACCATGAAATAAAATTTTTGGATCCACTAATCACTCGTTAGTTCTGGATAGTGAACACCCTTCTCAAGGAGAAATACTTTAATTTCTGTTAATAAGGAAGTGAAACGTTTCAAAACGTTTCCTCTTGATAACCAACGTACCTTGTTATGCAGCAGAAGATGTGTGTACTCACTCTCCATTTCAACTAAAAATTCTTTAAATTGGCGATGATTAAGAGCTTTAGCTATAATAGAGTTGATAAACTTAATCAACAATTCCATAACTTTGCAAATTTCTTCTGGAAATGTCTACACACAAAGCGCTTTTTGATGAATGATACAATGGTAAGTAAGTATCTCGTGATTAATTTTTTCTTTCAAAATAGCAACAAACCCGTTTCTTACGCTGGTCATACTTTTCGACTGGTCTGTTGAAATTGAGACAATTTTATCGAGTGGAATATGATGTTTTTCAATGCACTCAATTACAACATTTGCTATATCCTCTCCAAGTGTTTGACCTTTGAGTGGCAATAATCCTAAAAGTTCTTCTTTAAGACCTGTAGATGAAATAAATCGTACAAAAAGTGAAACTTGCGCTGTATCATTTATGTCACAAGACTCGTCAACTGCTATTGATAAAGCTGAAACCAATATAAGGTCTTCAACTTGCTGGTTGGTTATATTCGAAGACATTTTGACTGTTCTATCTTTCACTGTTTTAGCAGACAATGGTAACTCTAATTTTTTTTAGAATATCTGCTTTGTTCTTAAAATCCCGAAATAGCTCTTCAGATGCATTTATAAAACAACTTTTTATGTTATCGCCGTCTGTATATGGTTTTTCTCTCTTAGCAATCTCTTGACTAACCACAAAACTTGCAATATTAACATTGTTGGAAGATTGCATCCAGTAATTAAATACAGAACTTGATTTTTCTTGACTCTTCTGAAGTTCCTCAACTGCTTTCTTCCTTGCATCACTGACAGGATATTTAGTACTAAATGACACGTGTTTAGTTGTAAAGTGTCTCTCCAAATTTGATTTCTTGTCATGCACCAATTTTTCCTGACAAATAAGACAGGTTGGAAGACCATTTAAGTTTTGAATAAATGAGAAAGTCTCTGTCAATTCAACTTTAAATTCACGGTTTCGTCTTCCATTTTTCTTTGCTTCTTCTTTGTAGCGATGTCAAACAGGGCACCTAAAAAAATGTTTCATCGTATCTAATAAAAGAGAAACATGGTAATTAGCCATAACTTCGCTACCCTTCCCATTGGCTAATCAGGGCGATATGCAAATTAACTGCCAACCAAGATGGCGGCCGACAGCCAGGCAACTGACACGAACAGGAGACTTGCTTGCTCCAGTGACGGAGAAAGGCAACGTTCCCCGCCTGCCGCTGCTGGGCTCTGAGCTGCTCTCTAATAAACATTGTTGCAAATATAGAAGCTAAACAAAACCTCAGAAACCTGCTTTCAGTCAGCCGGGATATCAGAGCTGGAGTCGAAACAAAGTTTCAAATACAGAAGGTAAACAAAGCCCAGAAACCTGCTTTCAGCAGCCGAGGTCTCACAGCTAAAGCTGGCTCTCAGCTCCAGTGACAGCCATAGAAGGTAAATAAATCCCAGAATAAAAAAAAAAGGAAAAAAGGAGAGGTTGGGAGCTTCAGTCACCTGCCAGCCTGAAAACGGCCCCTCAGCCCCTCACTCAGACTGGCCAGGCACCCCAGTGGGGACCCCCACCCTGAAGGGGGTGTGACTAGCTGCAAACAGCCATCATCCCCTCATCCAGGCTGGCCAGGCACCCTAGTGGGGACCCCCACCCTGAAGGGGGTGTGACCAGCTGCAAACAGCCATCATCCCCTCACCCAGGCTGGCCAGGCACCTAAGCGAGACCCCCACCCTGATCCAGGACACCCTTCAGGGCAAACCAGCCGGCCCCCACCCGTGCACCAGGCCTCTATCCTATATAGTAAAAGGGTAATATGCCCCCCAGCACCGGGATCAGTGGAGCCGCGAGGCCTCCTGGCCCCTGGAGCAGCGTGACAGGGGGCAGCGCCCAAACCCCCTGATCACCCTGTGGCTCTGTGTGTGACAGGGGGCGGGGCCACAACCTCCCTATCCGCCCTGCTCTGTTTGTGAAAGGGGAAGGCGCCCCAACCCCCTGATCGGCCCTGCTCTGTGTGTGACAGGGTGCGGCGCCCCAACCCCCCCATGGGCCCTGCTCTGTGTGTGACAGGGTGGAGCCGCAACCTCCCCATCGGCCCTGCCCTGAGTGTGACAGGGGAGAGTGCCCCAACCCCCTGATCGGCCCTGCTCTGTGGGTGACAGGGGTGGCTCCCCAACCTCCCCATCGACCCTGCCTTGAGTGTAACAGGGGGCGGCGCCCCAACCCCCCAATCGGCCCTACCCTGAGCGTGACTGAGGGTGGCATCACAACCCCCTGATCGGCCCTGCTCTGTGGGTGACAGGGTACAGAGCCCCAACCCCCCTGATGGGCCCTGCTCTGTGCGTGACAGGGGGGCAGCGCCCAACCCCCCTGTTCGGCTGGCTCCTGTATGTGAAAGGGGGGGAACCACAACCCCCCTGATCCGC
>NW_005871318.1:1374872-1395440 GCF_000147115.1 Myotis lucifugus
GGGTGGCATCGCAACCTCCTGATTCGGCCCTGCTCTTGTGCGTGACAAGGGGGGGAGCTTCCCCCAACCCCCCTTATTCGGCCCCTGCTCTGTTCGATGACAGGGGGAGGAGCTCCCCCAACCCCCCTGATTCATCCCCTGCTCTGTTGTGTGACAGGGGTACAGGAGCCACCAACCCCCCTGATGGGCCCCTCCTCTTTTGCGTGAACAGGGGAGCAGCGCCCCCAACCCCCCTTTTCGGCCGGCTCTGTATGTGACAGGAGGTAGGCCCCACAACCCCCCTGGATCTGCCCTGCTCTGTGTGTGACAGGGTGCGGGCGCCCCCAACCCCCCCCATGGGCCCCTGCTCTGTGTGTGATGAGGGTGGGAGCTGCAACCTCCCCCATCGGCCCTGACCCTGAGTGTGACAGGGGGGAGTGCCCCAACCCCCTGATCGGCCCTGCTCTGTGGGTGACAGGGAGTGGCTCCCCAACCTCCCCCATTGACCCTGCCTTGAGTGTGACAGGGGGGCGGTGCCCCAACCCCCAATCGGCCCTACCCTGAGCGTGACTGAGGGTGGCATCCCCACCTCCCGATCCACCCTGCTCTGTGCATGACAGGGGGGCAGCGCCCCAACTCCCCAATCGGCCCTGCTCTGAGCCCAACCAGGGGCTGCGGGGCAGGCACCTAGGGATTGGGCCTGCCCTCTGCCACCCGGGAGTGGGCCTAAGCCAAATTATTTATCTCACGAGGGGGTTCCCAAGCCTGTGAGAGGGGCACAATTGGGGGCTGAGGGAACACCCCCCCCCCCCCCGCCGCCCAGTGCACAAAATTTTTGTGCACCCGGGGCCTCTAGTTTTATAATAATAAAACCCATCAACACAAAATAATTACAATTCTTAAAATTGATGACAAAAATACCTGTAGGATTTGCAGCTGGTTGGAAAAATACAGGTAACTTTTATGCTTCGAGTAGGTACTTTTGTCACCCGGGCACGATTTGCGGATGCGACTAGCACTAACCACTGCACAATGAGACTGCTGACTGACTGGCTCACTCAACTCCTGCATGAATCACATCGCCCAACCGACTGACCGACACCCCCCACTTCTTCTAACGCCACTTCTTCAAAATTGACTCGCCCAGGCCAAAAACCGACTTCTGCGCATGGGCCACGAAGTTTCAATCGCAGTGTACGCGCGCGCCTGCATGGGGTATTTTGTGGAAAAGCCACACTCAAGGGGCCAAGGAGTGTGGCTCGCGAGCCGCAGTTTGCCGACCACTGGCCTAATCTCACAATACATGTCCTTCTTCCCCTAGGAAAGGGTCCAGATGCTTCTAAAACAGAAGTCCCCTGAGATGGGTAGCTCACACTGCTGCCTCCGTCTTCATCCGTGCTCAGGGCTGCCCACAGCAGAATGAGAGCATCGCTGACTCTGACATCAAAGTGCTGAATTGGAAAGCTACATAGTGAAACATTACAGAACAGAAAGGGACCCAGGAGACTTGGACCAGATAATTCCATGGCCTCTACGAGGAAACTGCTCCAATAGAGCTGTCTAAAATGATGCCATAGAACTATTATTTTAAATGTCGTAAAGAAAAACCAAAAGGCTCCTTTAAGAAATATTCTTGAGAAGAGCTTGGAGTTACTAGGCTGTTCCACATTCAAAAGAAATTATTGTGCAGCTCTTATATACTATAAAATACCGCACTGGGCACTCTGCAGGTGGAAAAGTGATTAAGACACAGTCCCTGTTGACAAATTCTCACAACCTTATGTGAAATTATCTTCTATACAAAAAAAAAAAAAAACCAAATACAAAGAGATGCAAAAATTACGGACCAAACAAACAAAAAATAACAGCAATATCAGTAAAATGCTCTTGACTCTAAGTAGTTGTACTTCCTAAGGGGTGCTGGCTTTGTTCTTCTCTCTAATGAGTGCGCACAGGTGGCAAAATGCTTTTGTGGAGCTATTCGCAGGGACCTCCTCCTGTGAAGTGGCTCAGAAAACAGGGAATGTTCAGTGGATGAGGCACTTGAAGCGTGACCAAATATTCGGTTTCAGGTAAACTTCACTGTTCAGCAGAAGTGTTTTGTTTTGTTTTTTTATTGTATTTTTATTGATTTCAGAAAGGAAGGGAGAGGGAGAGATAGAAACATCAATGATGAGAGAATCATTGATCAGCTGCCTCCTGCTTGCCCCCTACTGGGGATCGAGCCCGCAACCCCGGGCATGTGCCCTTGACCAGAATTGAACCTGGGACCCCTCAGTCTGCAGGCCAATGCTCTGTCCACTGAGCCAAACCAGTCACGGCAGCAGAAGTGTTTTAAAATAATTAGTTCTTATGACCTAATCATTGTTATTAGTTATATCATGAGCGGTTAAACATTTTTTTAAATATAAAAGTTATGCTCCTATAGAGGAAAGGGTGGGCTGAATTGTGAGCAGCTATCTCTGCTTTCTACTCTTGGAAAAACCCGTCAGCATCAGCCCCAGCCACGCAGCTGCAGGCCAAGACGAGGAGCACATCTCACTCAGTCACTGTCTCCAGGGCCCTGTGAGAGTGAGACTCCGATGGGGCAGGTCTGGATGGGTCCTGAGAGCCTGTGCTTCCAACAGGCTCACAGTGGACTCTGACCACTCCATGTAGCAAGGAGCTAAGATGGCTGTGCACCGTGGCAACCACACAACTTTTAGTAACGGTGTCCAGAAGTCAATAGTACACTTTTATAGGGCCCGTCTCATGGACACAGGCATTTCAAACAAAGGCAAAAACCAAATTCCACGTGGGATGGTTTATTAACCTGAGAGGTCATTCTAGGTTGGACTGCCTCACTTCAGCGCCTGGTTCCTGAAAGCTTTCTAAAGGATGACTCTCTGCTTCTCCTGTTGGGGGTGGTACTCTATAGGCCGGGGCTAGGAGCATGAGCACCAACCAGAGGTGACCCAGGTTTGAATCCCTAGGCATGTTAGCTTGGCTAAACCGCTTAACCTTTCCTACGCCTCAGTTTTCTCCTGTGTAAAATGCGCATAAAGAATAGCTCCTGTTTGCTTCCCATGATTGTTTGAGGATTCGAGATTGTTCACAAAGCAACTAACCTGTGCCTGGCCCATAGCCAGGGCGCCATGGGCATTAGCTAATTAACCTGAAGGTGTCAACTAAACCTTCCCATGGAGACTTCTTGACATCCCCCCCACCCCCATGCATCTCGGCATTGTGGTCACAATCCTTAGTAACAGAAAGTCAAGATTTCCCCCTTAAAGTCTGGATATGATGTAAGTTCATCTGCAATGATGTCCTATGAGTAGAGCTTAGCAAATCCATTTTTATTTTGTGTTGTTTTTTTCAGCCGGCTGAGTCAGACATGTAAGGCTCAGATATTTTCTAGTTTTGCCAGCCAATGAGAATTCTCGTTGCCAGCAGAGGAATAAGGAAATGCAGGGAAGGGCGGTGTGGGGGGGGGGGACTCTGGACTTGGCTAGTTGGTGGCCAGGACCTCTTCTTCCACTGAGAGCGTGTCTGTGCGTGGGAACAAGCAGCTGTGGAGATGACACGGGCTGAGGACAGGCCAAGCCACCCAGAGGGGAGACAAGCCACCACCAGCTACCAAAGCTGCCCGAGGAGCAGCCAGAGCCACAGCCAAAGAAAGCGGCCCAGGAGGGTGCAGGGAGGAAGGGCAGTGCCCTGGCCTCTGTGGCAGAGTCACAGGTCACGAAGGACACGGCCCCACTGAGGCCTCGCTGACACACATTCCTAGTCCCTGCACATGCCATCTGGCTCCCAAGTTCAGGACACAGTCCCTGGCCTCGGGGAGCCCACAGCTCTGTTAAGGAGGCAGGATTGTCAAGGGTAGGGATAAAAATCAATGTATATTTTTTTCAATTTTGGGGAAACAGAGGAAAGAGGAAGAATAAAACCAACGAGCAGCCCTGGCCAGGTTGCTCAGTGATTGGAGCTTAATCACCTACACCAAAAGTTTTTGGTTCGATCCCCGGGTTGAGGCACATACAGAAGGCAACCATTCACTGTTTCTCTCTCACCTTTCTCTCTCTCTCTCTCTCTCTCTCTCTCTCTCTCTCTCTCTCTCAAAAATCAATAAGAACACATCCTTGGGTAAGGATTAAAAACAAAAACAAGAAGAAGAGGAGGTAGAAAGAAAGAAAGAAAGAAAGAAAGAAAGAAAGAAAGAAAGAAAGAAAGAAGGAAGGAAGGAAGGAAGGAAGGAAGGAAGGAAGGAAGGAAGGAAGGAAGGAAGGAAAGAAAGAAAGAGAAAAAGAAAGAAAACAAAGAAGAAAAAAGTCAGTATAATATTCCAAGAATATGTCACAAATGCTGACCAAAAAGCAAGAGAAGGTGCAGATGTTAGAATATTCCCTATGGGATGCTTCCTGACTCTTCCAGGAAGGAGAGATACACAGTCAGAGGGAACACGGATGGGTTTTGACAGCTTGTCATACTGGGAAGAGCAGAACTGCGCTACCTTTTCCTCAAAGTAGACTTTGGGAAGCAGCACTCTCTCTCCTCTCTCTTTTCACTCGTAGCCTTTGAAACTTGGGGACTGGCACCCTCTGAGAGGGCGGGGGGCTGAAACTAAGACATCAGCCAGCTCCCAAGCCCCAGTCAGATGTCACCAAAGCTTTGAGCCAAACCTCTGTGTCCCCAGCTGTAGGTCTGACTCATGCAACCATTACCTGCTCTTTCTCCAACCTCATCTCCCCAAGCGGAGTGGGGACTGTACCTGACTCTCCATGTGGGGAGCGAGACGAGCCAAGAGGAAGTGGAGGTCTCAGACTCACCCCCAGTACAATTTGCAGAAACCTGCTCCTCCTGGCCTAGTGGTTCATTGTTCATCTCCTCTTCCTCCCCGCACCTCACAACAGTCAGCTACCTCTGCTAACCAGTGTAAGGCCAAGTCAAGAAACCAGTGTTAAAGGTGGACCCACAAAGACCACAGCTTCTCCTCCAGCCACTGGGAATTTTCCTTCATTTGCCAAAAAATAAAATCTTCTTGTTTGATCCACAGATCTGCCACCTCTAAGGGGTCACTCCACTTTTCTGAAACTCAGAAAACCCTGAGTGACCCCGACTGCCCTCCACCCTCTCACCCGCCTCTGCATTTGTTCACCTGTTTGGGACTCCAGAGTTGTAGGCTGGTCCACCAGGTGTTTGAGAATAAAGTTGATTTCAGGCAACATTGTTCTAAAACAAAACCCCAGGCCAATCTAGACAATTCTTTTATGATTCTCCATAAAGCCAGACCCACCCTCCTAAGAAAATGTCTCTATAGAAATACCTGGCTTTCATTTTAGAGCTTTCTTTGGCAAAGGCTTTGCAGAGAATTTTTACAGGCCCCTGAAATGGTCAATGTGCCCTATCACTCCATGGCAGCAGACCAATGGGGCCTCATAAAATGAGCCTATTTCTCATAAAGCAGGAGTTTCGCCCTGAGATTGTTCCCGGAGATACTCTATGCAAATATCCAGTTGGTATCACTAGGGAACAGGAACTCAACTTGGAAAAGCACAGTGACTGGGAAGCCAGACTGGGGTGTCAAGCTGGACCCCTGGCCCAGAACTTCTTCGAGAGGGTCCTAGGGTTGACCTGGCTGGGGCCTTCAACACAGGACGCTGCATCCTGGTGCGACACCTTGGTCTCACTCTGGTTTCTCAGGCAAGTGATCTTGGGCAAGTCAATTAAGTGATCAGAGCTGGTTTGCTCACTGTAATCATAATCACAATAATGCCTACCTCACAGGGCTCTTATAAATGCCAAGGGGCAGAAAGGAGGAACGGAACGTGGCTCTCCTGACACGAGAAAGGGGAGAGAGAAGGGAGGGAACTTGCCCAAGTTCACACAGTGGCAAGCTGTGCTTTAAACCCAGGTGTGTCTGACTCATGCTGTGTTCTATCCACGAAGCCCTGGATACAAAGGGTGAGAAACATCTCAATGCACCTCATCTTGTGATGCTATCGTTTCCAACTGGGGGCCAGAGTTGAGCTAAGCCGTCCAGTTTCAGCCCAGCAGAGACATTTTAGGGGCAAAGTCTTATCACCATCACACAGCCATTCCTGAGCAAACTGGTGAAACAGCATATTGCTACCCATTCAGGTTCAGCACCAGTTCCCTCTAGCAGCGGGGGATGTGGGGCTCCTCCAAGTCTGAATAAGCAAGAGGTCCTGGCGCCTCACAGCACACTCTGACCACCCCTGCCCCTCCCCTCTGAGCACCATTCTAGAACTCAGAACTCTCAATATTGCAGAAGCAGCTAATGCCACTAAAATAACAATTATTAATTTTAGGGAGCACCCAAAAATTAAGTCCAGCTCTCGGTAATAGTTGATATTCAAAATGAAACTGAACCTGAGCATTTTTTTACCATTCCCATTTTATGGTACAGGAAGCTGAGGTGTAGAGGGCTGAGGTGGCCTGCCCTAGGTCACACAACCAAGAAAGGTGGGCAGGATTTGACCCAGGGCCTCTGACACCAGCAGGTGCTTGTCCCAGGATGTGGACGCGCTCTTGCTGAAGATCCAGTGGCTGCAAGGGGAGCACACCCAGCATGCCCATCCCCTTCAGCCAGGCCAGACTCTCAAAAATGCAAAATGCACAAGACAGGCAGCAATGCAAATGCGCACACAGCCCGAAGTGGATCTACCCTGACAGAAGCAACCCAGGTGGTCACTTGGCCATGGAATGTGCTTGGCTGATAAGAAGGCAAATGCCTACCACCTTGTGCGGCCAGGGCCTGTGTCGGGTTTCACTGCTGGGCTGTGGCCAGCAGAAGCTGTATGTGGTCTCCACCTGCCCCGACTGGCTGGCACTGATGCCTGTAGCCTGCCAGGCATGACGAGCCCAGCGGTGTGCCCCAAGGGGGGCCTCCTCTCAACGCTCCCCCCACCCCCGCAGCACTCCCACAGCCCATGACACAAGAAGCCAAGAAACAGAACTCTCCTTTGACCTCTCCCCTTCCCAGCCCTACCCCTCCTTCAAGGTCAGCTCAAGCCATCTCCATCATGCAGACTCCAATACTAACTCTAGCTGTATGACCTTGCACAGGTTAGATCATGTCTCTGAGCCTCAATAAAACTGGGGTAAAAACTTCCACCTCGCAGAGCTCTGGTAAGGATTAAGGGGTCCAGTCCTGGGAAACCTGGCACACAGTAAGTGCTCAGGCACCAACTCCTAGTGGCCTGTTTATCCTCACATTTCAATTCTTCTTATCACTTGTCTCATTCAACTTATCATTTCATTAAATACTGGCTTAGATCTGTTTAGCTCATCGTTATCTAGTCATGTGTAAGTCTTGTCTCTCCCAGAGCTCCTTATAACCAAGAAATAAGGCCCATCTTTCTCTTGTCCCCCGATGGAGCCTGGGCACGGTTTGAGGCCACAGTATGGCCCCTTAGCTGCTGGTGGGTTGGAGTGGCCCAAATTTGTTGATAATATATTAAACAGAGAATAAAACACTCTGTGAAAGTTGTTAAGTGCTATGTGCTGTACTATGTGAGTTACATAATTATGTATTTCATCCTAGCAACATGAAGCAGGTGCTGTTTTCATTTCCATTTTACAGGTAACCAAGTCTTAAGGTGGTTAGATGAAGCCCATAGACACAGGGACAAGAAGTGGGAAAAGTCAGAATTTATATCCACATCTATCTAACTCTCATGCATGTAATCATTATCTTAATCCCAGTAACTGGGGGGCTATTTTCTTCTGGACCATAGTGTCCCCCTGTGAAGAAAAGCCCACCAAGACTTAAAGAAAAAGTAGACAAAGAAGGACCAAAACAAGGCCTGGGGGAGGGGCGGCCAGAATTGGCTCGTGTCTTCTCTGACCCAAGATTGACCCGACTGTCTTCATCCAAACAATAGCCTCCAACCTGCTCCTGCTAAACCACACACAGAAAACAATGCGTCATATCCAAAGGCACAGGAAAATGTTCTTCTTCTTAGAAGTTTCTCCTTAAATGTTTTCCTCTTCAACACCACAGCCTAAAAGCACCCCGAGGTAGAAGAGACCTAAACAATCCCTACAGAAACACACACACACACACACACACACACAAAAAAAAAAAAAAACACCTTGCTTGTTAGCGATTAGCATTATGGCAGGATCTACCAAGAAAATGCCAGCTTTCGAGTGTAAATTCCACCTGTCCGTTATACCTCAAATTAGAACCATTTGCATGTTCGCTACAGGGCTTTGAAATTTAGAAATTCATGTGCTATAACTTGAAAGCCAAAGAAATCAATCAGAGCCAGCCAGGACTCGTTCCCAGAAGATGTAACTGAAACAGACAAGAATCCACCCCAGCGGTTTGAGGCCTCTCCCTGCAGGGACACTGCCACCGCCGTCTGGGTCTCAGCCGAGTCTGGCCTCCCCTCTCCAGGCTGTACAGGGAGCTGGCCTGGCTTTGTCAGTTAATCTAAGCCCTGGCTGCAAGCACGGGGCCCACCCCAAGTTGCTCTGGGCCCTGGTTGATGCTTCTGGACTCACGGAAGACACAGCAGATCATCAGAGAAGGTGGCCTCAGGACCAACGTCTTAATCAGATGAGGAGTGACTCCAAGGACAGACAAGAAGAAAGAACCTCCTGTTCTAGGTCCATCCCTTTAACATATGTGAGCACCTTTAACTGAACCAACCACAGCTCAGAGATCAGTAAAATTACTCCCATTTTATAGATGAAGAAACTAAGGCGCAGAGAGGTAAGTTAGTAGATGGGTTTGAGCCCAGGCCTGCTGGCCCCAGAGCTCACCTCCTAGCACTTAGTCAATTTCTCCTGAAAGCCTACAGGGGCCAGCACAAGGAGCCTGCAGGCATGAGCCATAGTATCGCCTGCACATACCACAGCCAGGCTACTCAATTGCTTAATTCTAGTCTCAAGTCAGATGGACGGATAACTGGGGCAGAAGTTCAGGTAAGGTGATCTCGGGATCACCATCTAACTTGTTCTGTGTCCTTGCAACACTGCTTGGCGCCTGGCAGCAGAGACAGGGCCTGGGTGCGTGCCAAGGCCATAGTCCTGGGGCAGCTTGAAAAGACCCCTGAAGCCACCGGGCTCCTATCTCCTTAGTGGCTGCAGGGCTCCACACTCCTAGGTCAGCCCTGGGCCGGGGCCTGTTATCTCTCCCCAGGCTCCAGGCTGGTTGAGGGCTTGTCCCTAATCTGGCTTAGAAACACACAGAAGAATGCAGGAGGCCAGACCTGCTTCCCCACTGCCGCCATCCAACGTCCCAGACACACATACCGCCCGTGCTCCCCGGCTAAAGGTCCATTTCTCAGGGTCCTGAGGGATCTGAGCCTCATAGTAATAGGTCATGTGTGGTCATGTGTCTCATTTTTTTATAACAGAAAGAGAATGGAAAAGGGAATTAACAAGTATGAGTGTCTCTTCTTTGAACAGTCTCATCAGATGATAGATAGATAGATAGACAGATAGATAGATAGATAGACAAAAAGCACCCTATTGGTTTTGTTTCTCTAAAGAACTCTGACTAATACAGATAATAATGATACCTCATGGGGTTCTGTGAGAAATAATGAATTAAAATATGTACAGTTTGCCTGGCCAGTGTATCTCAGTGGTTGAGCATCAACCCATGAGCCAGGAGGTCACAGTTCAATTCCCAGTCAGGGCACATGCCCGGGTTTCAGGCTCAATCCCCAGTGTGGGTCGTGCAGGAGGCAGCTAATCAATGATTCTCTCTCATCATTGATGATCTCTCTTTCCCTCTCTCTTCCTCTCTCTGAGATCATCAAAAAAATAAAAATAAAATAAAGATATATACAGTTCTTAGCACATCGCCTGGCACCTGATAAAACGGTCATATCTGTCATTTTATGCTTAGTGAGTGGGAACTGGTGACGTAGCATACCCAGGGTTGAAATCCAGGACTGCCTGACTCTCAGAGTATGGGGTTGGGGTTGGGGGAGGAATGAGACTGCTGATTGCCCTAGGCCTTGGGGAAGAGAATTTGGGGTACAAACCAATTTTCCTGGTTTGCTGAAGACACTCCCAATGTTAGCACTCAAATTCCTATATCCCGGAGCCTCCCTTAGTCCTGGGCACTCTGGGACCCTGGTCACCTAGGAACAGTGCTCCTGGAAAACATAGATCTGGAGACTCGGAAGCTCTTCACTAGCTCGGACTCAGCAGCTTTGCTTTATGACTGCTTAGGAACTCAGCGCCATATATGCAGAGTATTCCTTAAGTTCTCTGAGAAGGAGACATGCTCTGTCAGAATGGCCAGGCTCTGTTCAACCTCGTGCGCTGTGAGCTGACAGTCTCCCAAGCCTCTCACTCCGCGGAGGAAAAAAAAGAAGCTCAGAGCAGCCGACTTGCCCACGGTTACCCGCCTACTTAGTCCTGGCCTTGGGGCTCCCGTCTTGTGCTCCATCAGCCAGTCCCTGGGCGAGAACACCATTTCTGTTGGTTTGGAGACGGCAGCTCAGGCACAGGCAAACCCCACGAGAAATGATTTTCCTTTAAAGATGGTGATGGGGCCCTGGCTGGGTAGCTCAATTGTTTTGAGTGTTGTCCTGATACACCGAGGTTGTGGGTTAGATTCCTGGTCAGGGCACACACAAGAATCAACCAATGAATGCATAAATAAGAGGAATAACCAATCAATGTTTTTCTCTCTCTCAATCAATAAATTGATGAATTAAAGATGGTGATGGGTCAGGTGCTTCTGAGCATGGCTGTCAAAGGGTCCTGGTTGTGCAGTTTCCTACAGATAAAAAGCCCCTGATGCCCAGGAAGACCTTCCTTCCTGTGTCCCGCTACCCCAGGTCCTGCCCTCTCAGGAGACAGGAGCTTCCAAGTGTTCGCAATCTTCAGCTCAAGAGAAACAAAGGGGTCACACATTGCAGACCTGCCTCTTGGAAGCCTTCATAGTGATCTGGTACTTGCATGGGAGGTGCCCACCTGGCTTCCCATGCTGCCCAGTGTGCAGTGTGACCCACTTGCATGGCAGGTACCCACCAGCTTCCCATGCTGCCCAGTGCTTGACCAATCAATAGCTGTGTAGCAATGTAACCTCAAATAAGTTACTTAACTTCTTGGTGTCTCTTTAGCCCCACCTAGAAAATGAACTTGATAAAAACACTCAGCTCAGAAAGTTCAGTGAGTAATTACATTAGCTAATGGATAAACCTCTTAACCCTGTGCCTACAGCATAAATAGTGATTCATAATTGTTGGCAACTTTTATTGCTCCTAAAAACCTCTGAGGAACTGTGATGTATGCCAGGAGCTGGCAGAGATCTTGTGGGGATCCTGATTATCCATCACAGCTCCAGGCTTTCTATCAGGAAAAAACCGAGGGCTTGTGCCCTGCCACCCCTGCACGCACACACACACACACACACACACACACACACACACACACCGTAGGAAAAGAAATGAAAGGGCAAGTGATATCCAAGAGGAAAGCTGGGAGGAGAAAAAGGATGATAGTACCTGTCTGCTGAGCTCAGAGAAG
Source organism: Myotis lucifugus (assembly GCF_000147115.1). Taxonomy (NCBI): domain Eukaryota; kingdom Metazoa; phylum Chordata; class Mammalia; order Chiroptera; family Vespertilionidae; genus Myotis; species Myotis lucifugus. The sequence continues at coordinate 1,386,348 of NW_005871318.1, forward strand.
CAGGGCCTGGACCCAGGACTCAGCATCAGTGTCTCTAACGTCCTACCCCCAACATGGCAGAACCCTCAGCTCTGAGGGCAGGAGTGCACCCCCAGAGAAACCAAACCCCTGGAAAGAGTCATTTGGAAATAGAAAGAAGCAAATACGAGGAACTAAAGAGAACATCCTTCCCATAAGGCCACAGCTGGTTTCACCCTGCTCCCTGCTGGCCGAGCGGAGGAAGTGAGCAGAGCAGATTCACCGGCTCCCTTCTACCGCAGGGGCTATAAGAGGGCCCTTTCCACAGGGAGAAGAGCTGGATCCAGGCGCTGCCCCTCCCAGCCCAGCCCAGACACAGACCCCCAGCTTGGCTCTTGGGCCTGTGGGGGTCTCAGGGGCGCTATAGCATGGAGCATTCACCTGAATTCCTGGCTTTCGGGGAAAAGAACCCTGTAATCTTGCCCTTAAAACCTGGGAGGGATGAATACTTTCCTTGGTGCTGAGCCAGGGTCTGCAAACAGAGCCCTGAGCGCTGCCTTTACAGAGGCAGATCCCGCGTCTCCTGATTAAATATTGACAGGAGCTCTACCTGCCTTATCTTGATTCTGAGGAAACCCCTTCCCTGGGGAGCAGTGCAGGGCAGAATGTCCCTCCCTCACCGCGCACCTCAGAGTTCCCTCACGAGCCATCACTGCAAGAAACTGCTCTAAGGTACATAATACGTTTTCCGAATTCCGCCCCTAAAATGAGATTCTCCATCAGCCACCTGGGCTTGGGGGGCAAAGAGCAGGAATAACACCTGTTGGACTAATAAATCACTCATTATCTTTCTACATTGCAGATGCAGGGGAGTGGGGACTAGGAAGGAGTGAAGGGCTGGTTACTGCTCCCGATACCAGAGGCTGCTCACCAAATCCAGGTCCTTCCAACCCCGGGGTCAGTGGGGCCTGCTGGACTACATCTAGGAGTGCCAGGCCTCAAGGAAAGGACCAGCCTGAAGTGAAGTTTTGAAGGGAAGGAGGTTATCCTCAGTCCTGACTTGCCCAATTAACATCACGCTGGGCCTCCAGACTGTCTCTGCCAACCAGGGCCCCGGCCTCTTGCTGTGTCTTCACTGGGAGCAGCCCAGGTCCCTGCTCAAGACCCCTGTCCTAGCCCTTATTCTGCTAAAATGGGTGGGATTAGAATGCAATTCTCTCCCTGGAGATGAGGAAGTTGATCCCCATCATAGGTCTCCTTGTGGACAGAGGCCATGAGGGTCTTCTCCTCGAGGACAGGGTGAGAGAGGCCTGCTCTGCAGGTGTGAGCTAGAGGTTTCTGCCTCCCTTGCCTCCTCCCCTCCCTCCCCACCCCGTGGAAGAGGAGTCTGATCAGAAGACAACTGCACATGACTGGGTTTTCTGTTTGCACAGTGAACTAGACTTTTCTGGTAGGATCTCTGATCCAGTGTCATCATCCCTTGTTCCCTTTTACTCCTCAACAGTCAGCAAATTATCTAAGGAGATGGGGATTCCCAAGCAGGTGGGATTCTGGTGGACCCCTGGTAGAGTTCCAGAGTTCAGTGAGAGGAGCCACGTGTCTGCAGAACATGCAGATGACCTTCTGTTCTGAGGAGAATATTTTGGCACAGGCTTCAGAGAGGAGTCTCTGAGAAAACAAGCTTCTTTCTCTTTATCATCCCAGCCACAATCACTCTAGATGCCAGGCCTCAGGGCTAAGTGCTTTACATACATTATCTCATCTAATCTTCATGGCAATCCTTTGAAGGCCTATTTTACAGATGGAGAAACCAGAGCAGAGGGGCACCAAGCCAGTTGCCCATAGTCACTTGGCTCCTGAGTGATAGAATCAGAATTTGAAATCAGATATGTCTGACCCATAGGTCATGCTCTCAGAATCACTGACTGAGTCACTCCTGAGGTTACTGTAAGGTGAATTAAGTTAATACTGTGAAGTACTTAGAGCAATGCCTAGCACATAAAAAGCACTATATGAGTGTTTATTAAAAAATAAAAAGCCTTGCCCTGGCTGATGTTGTTCAATAGTCAGAGCATTGGCCTGTGCACCAAAGTGTCATGTGTTCAATTCTCTGTCAAGGGCACATACCTCAGTCTCCGGTTCGTTCTCTGCCCCCTTTGGGGCACATGCTGGAGGCAACCAGAAAATGTGTCTCCCTTCTTTCCCTTCCTAGTATTCTCTCTGAAAAAGCAATGGGAAAAATATCCTCAGATGAGGATTAACAAAACAATAATAATAATAAGCCTGTGGAACCACAGGAGAAGATGACCTTAAACATCTGTGTGGCCATGATGACGCCTACAAATGAAGGAGAGGAGTGGGCTAGCTCCTTTCAAACTCCTGACCTTACTCTTAACACCATGTGATCAGAAGGAGGTAATAGTCACCTCTAGCATACTTCTAACCCCAGACATAAGAAGTTCTGCCTGTACTTTTGCTGTTCTTGGTGTCAGAGAGGGGAAGGCTGACCTTCTGCAAGGGATCCCAGGAATAGGCCAATAAGCTCATAAGCCTAAGAGGTATTACAGCTGGAGTTCGTTGATATAGGGGTTGCAGGTCACTGCATCCTTCAAGAAATAAGTGTGCATTATGCAAATCACTCATGCCGGTATTCTCCAGAAATTACCAAACTCAGGGGGTTGTCTAACTGCTTAACCCTTTCCACCCAGCTATAGAGCAAAATCAGACATTGCTAACCAATGCAAAGAGGTTTCCAGGCCCTAGCAGGTTTTGCTCAGTGGATAGAGCATAGGCCTGCTAACTAAAGGGTCCCAGGTTAATTTCCAGCCAAGGGCACATGCTTGGGTTGCAGACTCGATCTCCCCCAGTAGGGGGCGTGCAGGAGGCAGCCAATCAGTGATTCTTGTCATTGATGTTTCTATCTCCCTTCCTCTGAGAAGAAGAAGGAGGAGGAGGAGGAGGAGGAGGAGGAGAAAAAAGAGGTTTCCAGGACATGACAACCTGATGAACAGAGGGTAAGACGGCTTGGGACTCATCAGTGTGGTTGTCCTTACAGTGGGTTTGAAGCCCAAGGCCTGTCTATCCATCCTCTTGAAGGGGAATACATTCCTTTCAGGGGATCCTTGAGGCTCACTGGAGGTGAGAGGATTCCTTCCCTGGGCCTTGGGAGCTCAGACTCATTTACTCTGACTGACCAGATTGTGGGTGTTTCAGAGAAAGCGGTATTTGAATTGGGCATTGAAAAAGGAAGGAAGGGCAGGTCAAGGACACAGAGGCAGAAAGGTGAGATCCACAGCTTATTTGAGGAACAGCAAGTGGCTGAAATGAAGTGGACTAGGCGGCAAAAAAAGGCTAATTTTTTTTTTCAAACAATCACTGCAACAAAACTAAGACTATTTAATAAAATCATAAGTTTATGTCCACAAGTTGTAAAATTCACCACTTGAACAATGAAGAAGAAAAAAGTCCCCTAGACAGATTCCTTTCTGATGGGCATTGGAGGTTTAAAACCAGAAGGTGAGGTCTGCACAAATACAAACTTGCAATTGATATTTGCATAGTTGAGCTCCTGGGTCCAGCTGGAGCAGCCATGCCACAGGAGGACCAACAGCTTTGCCACCTGGAGCTTAGACTACCCGGTGAGAAGCAAAGGTCATTTTCTCCAGGTAAGTAGCAGCTTGAGACATCAGCTTTTCTTGTGGCTTCTGTAAGACGGAGTCATGGAATCTCAGGGCAGGCAGCCAACCAGATATCATCTTATCATTCCCACTACCTCTAGGCCAAACTGTACTACATACAACCTAATGAAGATAAATAGCTGGCTGATGCTCATCAAATGTGTGTTGTCACTGATGTTCACATACCAGCCCCTCCTTTGATATTCAGAGCTCTTGATGGTTTCATTCACTCTCTGGTGAATGTCTCACCACCTATATAATGAAAAGCTTTTTCTTTAAAGTCAACCTTGAGCCCTGGAGTAGAACTGTGAGCATTCACGTCTTTAGATGATAGAAATTCAACCACTTTCTCCACATACACTTTCTACGTTTGCCCTCACTTATCATTTAACATGTCAAACAGAATATCTCAATCTGTGAAGAAAGCATATCATAATAGCCGAAAGCCAGGCATTGAAGTAAAACAGAAACCAGGCTCTGGAACTCACTAACTACTGTGTTCTTGGAAAAGTCATTTAATTCCTGTGGATTCCGTTTTATCTCTGTAAAATGGAGATACCAGCATCATTTTTCTGTAAGATTACTGTGAAGATCAAAGGAGAGCATAGAAGCTAAATCTCTTCATAAATTATGCACTATAAATATAAAATATTTAAGTATTATTTCTACTTACAAAGGAACACCAATACATTGAGCAAACAGGAAGCATAATGAGGTGAAAGTGGCTACATTAACATCAAATAAACTAGACTTCCAAACAAACACTATGACTAGAGATAAAGAGGTTCATTGCATAATGATAAAAGGATCTATTGATAAAAAGAAGGCATAACAACTATAAATGTGTATTTACCTAATAACAGAGATTCAACATACTTGTGTCAAAAGAGTCTTGGAGTGGAGTGAGGAGGAAGGGGAGCAGTGGAGAGGGACAATTGGGGGGAAAGGAGGGGACATCTGTAATACACTCAACAATAAAGATTTTTTTTAAAAAGACATATTGTGGTAGTCATAATAATGAACAGAAATTCAACAGAATTAAATGAAGGAATAAACTCACAATCATCATTAGAGATTTTAACACTCTTCATTGGTACTTAATAGAATAACGAGACAAAAAACAATTAATAAATACATAGAAGATCTGAACCATACTATCAACCTTTCTAAGTGAATTAACATTTGTAGAATTCCTCATCTAACAAGTAAAGAATTTGCTTTTTTTAGGAGAACATATTATGTTCACCAAGAAAAATCAAATGTTGGTTCATAAAGCAAGTCTTAACACATTTAAAAAGACTGCCATCTTGTAGAGTATTTTCTCTCAAAATTAAATTAAATATATTGATATAGATATATATGGTAGAAAAGGTATTAAAGAAAAATCAATGATCTTAGGATAGATTTTTAAAATATAGATCAAATATAATTCTCAACCAGGTGTGATTTTTGCTCTTCAGGGGACAGTTGACAATGCTTAGAAGCATTTTTAATGTAATGACTGGGTGAGGGAGAGCAACTAGCATCTGGTGGGTAGAGGCCACCAGATGTGGTATATTTATGCTAAGGTTGTTCCTAAACATTCTGTACAGTGCATAGGACAGCCTCCCACAACAAGGAATCATCCAGTCAGAAATGTCAATAGTGAAGGTTCAGAACCCTAATTAAATATGTCATAAACATTCCCACAGGCCCAGATAATTTCACCAGTAAATTAAATCAAACATTTCAGGGGGGAAAAAATTAACACCATCTTATACCAACTGTTAGAGAAAATGGAGAAAAAACACTTCCCAGATCATTTTTGTGAGGCTAGCATAACCTGATAACAAAACCTAATAAAGACATTACATGAAAAGAAAATTACAGACCAACAGCCCCCATGAATATAGACAAAAAATTACCCAAAGGAATTAAGAATTACATTGTATCTAAGTGAGATTTATTCTAGGAATACAAGGGTAATTTAACTTTCAAATAAAACCTGCCAATAATTCACCATATTGACAGAATGAAGGGAAAAACTGCATGGTTATCTTAATGTCCAATATCATTAGTCATCCAAGAAATGCAAATTCAAACCAAATTGAGATAAACCAAATGCTGGCAAGGATGTAGACTAATAGGAACTGTCATATGTTATTTATAGGAGTGTAAAATGGCACAACCACTTTGGAAAAAGTTCTGACAGTTTTCTCATGAAACTAAACATGCACCTACTGTGTGATCCAGTAATTTCAATATTATATATTTACTCAAAAGAAATAAAAACATATGTATACACACATACATATATATAAAGTAAACCAACTTATATAAGAACTAGAGGCTCAGTGCACAAAAATTTGTGTACTCTGGGGGGGGGAGGGGGGTCCCCCAGCCCGGCCTGTGCCTTCTCGCAGTCTGGGACCCCTCGGGAGATAACGACCTGCTGGCTTAGGCCTGCTCCCGGGTGGCAGAGGGCACACCCAATCCCTAGGTGCAGCCCCTGGTCAGGCTCAGAGCAGGGCTGATTGGGGAGTTGGGGCGCGGCCCCCTGTCACTCACAGAGCAGGGCCAATCAGGGGGTTGGGGCGCTGCCCCCTGTCACTCACAGAGCAGGGCCGATCAAGGGGTTAGGGTGCTGCCCCCTGTCACTCACAGAGCAGGGTCCATCAGGGGTGTTGGGGCTCCGTACCCTGTCACACACAGAGTAGGGCCGATCAGGGGGTTGAGGAGCTCCCCCCTGTCACTCACAAAGTAGGGCTGATAGGGGAGTTGGGGCACCGCCCCCTGTCACACACAGAGCAGGGCGGATCAGGGGGTTGGGGCGCTGCACCCTGTCACACTCAGGGCAGGGCCAATGGGGAGGTTATGGCTCTACCCTGTCACACACAGAGCAAGGCCCATGGAGGGGGATTGGGGCGCCACCCTCTATCACCCACAGAGCAGGGCTGATCAGGGGTTTGGGGCACCGCCACTGTCACACTCAGGGCAGGGCCGATGGAGAGGTTATGGCTCTACCCTGTAGGCCCGTGGGGAGGGGGGGTTGGGGTGCCACACCCTGTCACACACAGAGCCACAGGGCGATCAGGGGATTGGGGAGCTCCCCCCTATCAGGCACAGAGCAGGGCTGATCAGGGAGTTGGGGCTCCTTCCCCTGTCATGAACAGAACAGGGCAGATTGGGAGGTTGTGGCCCCGCCCCCTGTCACACACAGAGCCGCAGGGCGATCAGGGGGTTGGGGCGCTGCTCCCTGTCACGCTGATCCCAGTGCCGGGAGGCCTCGCTGCTCCGCTGATCCTGGTGCTGGGAGGCATATTACCTTTACTATATAGAATAGAGGCCTGGTGCATGGGTGGGGGCCGGCTGGTTTGCCCTGAAGGGTGTCCTGGATCAGGGTGGGGGTCCCCACTGGGGTGCCTGGCCAGTCTGGGTGAGGGGCTGAGGGCTGTTTTCAGGCTGGCAGGTGACTGAAGCTCCCAACTGCTCCTTCTTTTCTTTTCTTTTTTTCTATTCTGGGCCAGCTTTAGCTCTGAGGCCTCGCTGCTGAAAGCAGGTTTCTGGCCTTTACCTTCTGTGTTTGATACAATGTTGCGGTCCGGCTGGCTGAAGCCCGGCTGACTGAAAGCCGGTTTCTAGGGTTTTGTTTAGCTTCTATATTTGCAACATAGTTGCTTAGAGTTGCAGCTGAGAGGCCAGCAAGTCAGGCGGGGAACGTTGGAGTTCGCCATCACTGGAGCAAGCAAGCCTCCCTGTTCGCTTCAGTGCATGGCTGCCGGCCGCCATCTTGGCTGACAGTTAATTTGCATAAGGATATGCTGATTAGCCAATGGGAAGGGTAGCGGTTGTACGCTAATTACCATGTTTCTCTTTTATTAGTGTAAATGTTCTTAGCAACTGTGTTTATAATAGCCAAAAACTGGAAATAGCCGGTGTCAATCAATAAGAAAGAAAATGGATAAGCAAATTGTGGTATATTTATGCAATAAACACTACTCAGCAATAAAAAAGAACAAACTACTTACATGTGCAACAACATGGATGAATACAAAACATTATGACATCAGAGCTACACAAGAGAGTGCAGACTGTATGATTCCACTCATGTTAACTCTACAATAGGTAACACTATGTCAAAAAGATAAATTAGTGGTTGCTTCTAAAGACGTGGAGGTAGAGATTGACTGCTAAGGAGCGTGAGGGAATTTGGGAGTTGATGGTAATGTTTTGTATTTTGATAGAAATTTAAGTTACACAGATGGATTCATTGAATTTATATGTTTCACGATATGTAAATTGGTCCTCACAATAAAAACAAGAACCCGAATCTAATATCAGTTTGATATATACATCCTAAAGTATTTAGGAGTAAGTGTGCTGATGTCTGCAACTCTGAAATACATCTACACATAAGAGAGATTAATGAAGAAATAGAGGATAGATGGATAAATTGGACAGATTTTTTATAAAAACAGATAAATGTTTATTAGAGAATCTTGGTGAGTATATGAGTGTTCACTGTACAATCCTTAAATTTTTGTCCATGTTTGAAATTTTTCATAATAAAAAAATGGGTAGAAAAAAATTATTACTGGTGTGAAATACCAAGACTCCCTGGTAACCTCACAGTATCACCCTGAGGAATTGAGTCGCTGGTAGATGGGCCTCACCTCTCCCCACAGCATTGCACAGGTATCATAGGAGAGGCTTTTGATAGACACACGTCATTGCACTGAATTTTCCCAGCAGAAAAATATACAGCGTTTTCAGTAAGTCTGAGTGTGCATTCTAAGTTTAATAACTGTGGTTACTGGTATGATAAAGTTTATGACAACTACATTATTTCAGTACATAAAAGTTACTCTTATTTCAGACCTAGAACTGGTGAAAAATGGTTGTTGTAAACAGGAAGATAAATTATTTTCCAGCCAGGAGATTCTATTTCAGTATCAGCTATAAGAAAACTAATCTGTGTGTAAATTCTATTTATAAAATATTTTTAGCATACCTGTGAGCTATTTGTAAATTTTAAAAACTTAAGACACAAGAAGACCTTCTAACTGTCTACTTAAGAGGAACTAACATTTATGGCAGACATGATATGTCAGACATCACAGTGGGCACTTTCATTATATTATCACAGATATTTTCTCCATTCAAACCTAGTTTTGTCTGCACCAAACTGCTCTTCTTTCCACTATGCTACACTGCCTTGGGTGAGGTACCAAGGATTTTGACACATCAAGAACCTGTTACTTAATGTATAGAGCAGAGCAGAGCAATTTTTGGACATCTTAACAATCCATATAGAGTCACTGCCAGCCACGACTGAAGTAATAATCTACACTAATAAAAGAGAAACATGGTAATTAGCGTACTACCGCTACCCTTCCCATTGGCTAATTAGCGAGATATGCAAATTAACCACCAGCCAAGATGGCGGCTAATTGCATACTGCAGGCAGGGCAGGACAGTG
>NW_005871318.1:1395786-1482108 GCF_000147115.1 Myotis lucifugus
AATATGCAAGGGGGGGGAAGGGCCCCCGACCCTGCCCGCCCAGGTTGAACCGCCCCAAAAAGGGGGAATTTTCTTCAACGCGACGGTTGGCCAACACCCACAAGTAAATCTCACAACCTTTTTTCCCCAGGCCTGAGGGGCTCAGGCCTGTGGGAAAGCAGGTGCCCTGAGCTGGTGATCCCAAAGGCCTGATAGCCGGGCAGTGGAGGCAGTGTTAGGACTGGGGAGTGGTGAGCAGGCAGAGCAAGGCCCTGATTGGGCCAGTTGCTATGACGCCCACTGTAGCCAGTACACCGCCTGATCAGGGGGCCAGCAGCCAACCTCGAAGCCCCTCCCCCCTGCAGGCCTTCCCCTGATCAGACTCTCCCATCCACATCGAGAGCAGGGTGCTCAGAGCCTGGACCCTTCCTGGCAGCCCCGAGTCCCTGGGGTTAAGAATTCTGATGGCCCTGCCCAGAGAGTAGGAGGTGCCCGAGGGGCAGGGACAGGGACCACAGGCCTCCAGGGAGCACCGCAGAGTTGGCAATGAGAGGAGAGGGCCTGTGAAGGGGGAGAAGGTGAAGCCAGTGGACATCAGCCCAGAATCCAGCCCTTCCCCTCCAGAGGCAGCAGGACCTAAACCCCAAACCCCAGCCAAAATTGGAAGAGCCTGAGGGAGCTTCAGGAAACTACGCAAAGCTGCACATTGAGAATGAGAGATTTCGTGAGGCCCTGACCCAGACCACGCTGCGGCTGGAGCAGCTCAAGGTGGAGCTGGAGCATGCCATACAGAGGAAAGAGCACTTTGCAGAGAGGCCGGCCATCCTGGAGCTGGCAAGATTTGAGTGCAGGGGCCCTGGAGTGCAAGGCCGCTGAGCTGGAAGAGGAGCTGAAGGGCCTGTCCAATCTCCGAGCTGACAACCAGCGCCTCAAGGATGAGAATGTGGCCCTGATCTGCGTCATCAGCAAACTGTCCAAGTGACCCCAGAGGACTTGCTCCTGCACCCGCATTTATACAGCTGCTTTTGCCACATGCACCCCTTCCCTGTGTGAACGTGAGTGATAGGGCTGTCGAGGAGTCTCTGAGAAGCCATAACCTTCCTTGAGATCTCCAGGTTAGGAGGGGAGGACAGAGCCCCCAGGAGCCAAGGGGGCCATCTGAGGCCAGGTAGGGGGACCAAGGCTGCAGGCAGGAACAGAAAGGAACTGGGGACCAGGAAGTGCCAAGACCAGTAGCCAGGACCAGAGTGGTCACCCAGAGGTTCCCTTTCACGTGTGCTGCCACCAGTCACCCTTCCAGGCCCTGAGCAGGGATCCTAGAATGTGCCAAGCATCCCGCCGGCCTGGGCCAGGTGAGCCTGTATATAGGGTCTGTGTGCAATAGGGAGGGATGTCTTCTATTTTTTGCTGCCCCCTCCCCATCGGTGTCCTGGGCAGGGGGAGAAGGTCTTTTTCAGACATAGCATAGGCACCACAAGTTAAAGTTGTGGAGTTGCCAAAAAAAAAAAAAAGAAAAAAAAAAGAGCAGGCCGGCTGGCCAAATACCCCCTCTCTTCCCATCCCCCCACCCCTGCCAGCCACATCCTTGACCAACCTGCCCCACCACAATAGGCCCACAGACCCTCCCCGTGGCTATCTGCCCCTGATTGCACTCCCCCACCCCAAGAGGGGGCAGGGCTGGGCGGCCAATGTCCTGCAGCCCCTCCCCAGGTTGGCCCCACCCTTGATCCCCCCACTCCAATAGGGGGCAGGGCTGGCCAGCCAATCTCCTGCAGCCTCTCCCCTTGCCCAGCCCCACCCCAGATTGCCCCCCCCACCCCACCGCAATCAGGGGCAGGGCTGGCTGGCCAACCACCCATGGCTCTTCCCCCAGGCCACTGACCCTGATCGCCACCCCCCAACCCATTTTGGGGGGTGGTTGCCCAGCCCACCAACCACAGCCCCTCCCCATGGCCAACCCCACCCCCAATCGGCCCCCCAACCCCAATCAGGCTGGTGAGGGGGGGGCAGTTGGGAGCAATCAGGCCGGTGGCAGGGGGTAGTTGGGGGCAAACAGGCTGGCAGGGGAGGCAGTTGGGGGTGATCAGGCCGGCAGTTGGGGGTGATCAGGCTGGCAAACAGAGTGGTTAGGGGCAATCAGGCAGGCACGCAGGCAGGTGAGTGGTTAAGAGCCAGCGGTCCTGAGTTGCGAGAGGGATGTCCGACTGCTGGTAAAGGATCGGGCCTAAACGGGCAGTCTGACATCCCCCAAGGAGTCCCAGATTGGAGAGGGTGCAGGCCAGGCTGAGGGGCCCCCTCCCCCCAGTGCACGAATTTCCTGCACCGGGCCTCTAGTCCTATATAATAAAAGGCTTATATGCAAATCAACCGAACAGTAGAATGACCAGTTGCTATGATGCACACTGACCACCAGGGGGCAGACGTTCAATGCAGGAGCTGCCCCCTAGTGGTTAGTGCACTCCCACAGGGGGAGCGCCGCTCAGCCAGAAGCTGGGCTCATGGCTGGTGAGTGCAGCAGCAGTGGCGGCAGCCTCTCCCACCTCCACAGCAGCACTAAGGATGTCCAGCTGCTGGCTTAATACATGTGTGTGTATTAAGTACACACACATGGAGCAGCCTAAGCCATCAGTTGGACATCCCCCAAAGGCTCCCGAACTGCGAGTGCACAAATTTCATGCACCAGGCCTCTAGTGGGATATAATGGGAAAGGCCTTGTCAAGGGCCCAGGATGTCCCAAATCACAAGCCTGGGCACTGGGATAAGGACTCATCTGGACACATATAAGTGAGATTTTCACCCATTGTGGACTCTGAGAACTCAGAGCTCCAACCATTTCAGGCTGGAGCTTGGCTGTACATGGGTCATGCACAGAGCCCTGCTAGACTCCCATTCCACTGGACAGGTGCCACCACTGCAGCACCTGGCTGGGGACTGATGCCTGCCTCTCCACTGGGGGATGCCGGACTTTGAGGAGGGTGCTCGCTCTACTCTCCTCTATGGTGTAAGCTCCTGCTCTCTGTGTGTTTCCTGTGTGTGACTCTATTTGTTTATCAGGGTGGTCTCCCCTAATAAACCCTGCATTGTGGAAACTCACATACCTGCATGAGTGATTCCTTTCAGAGATGCTCCCTTGCTGAAGATGCTCCATTGCAAAGATGCATGCAATCAGGACTTTAGACATGGAACACAGCAGCAAGTCACAGCAGTCTGAACTCGTCCAGAGCTTGGCAGTGAGCTGGCAGGTCTGTTCAAAAGCCCCTTCAGCACTGAGGATCCCTTGTCCTCAAGAACATAGAGCAGCCCAGCAAGCATGCTCAGTGGCTGAGCATCGACCTATGAACCAGGAGGTCATGGTTGGATTTCTGGTCAGGGCACATGCCCGGGTTGCGCGCTCAATCCCCAGTAGGGGATATGCAGAAGGCAACAGATCAATGATTTTCATCGTTGTTGTTTCTCTCTCTCTCTTCCTCTCTGAAATCAATAAAAATATATTTAACAAAAAAAAAATGTTTTAAAGAACATAGAGCAGAATCACTGTTCCCCAGAGGTGAACAGGGCCAAATGCTGCAACTCTGAACAATCTTTATCCTGGCTTACTTCCCTAGGCAGAAAGAAGGCATGCCGCTAGAATTCCAGGTTGGCCATGGCATTGAGGCACTTTATTGTGCATCTTTCCCGCTTGGACTCTATGGGCTATGCAGAGGGATTATCCTATTTCCTTTTTGTAAAATGGCTTGGAGATTTCTGTTTGGGGGGTGGGGTAGGGAGAGGGACATGGCCATGTGAGTCTAAGTCCTTTGAAAAACAAAAGACAATCCCTTTCAGAACAGAGAAAAATACCTATTTCGAATTATCTCTATAAAAACTTCATATTGATTACATTTTTCCTTCCTTTAAAAGGAATTTTGAAACAAAAATACAGATTTGGAGACTCTAATGAATAATTTACCAGAATGAAATCTTGTGTTGAAATTGACCATAATGTTTAATGCATTTTATTTTAACCCCTTAACTATTCTGGTTAGTGTTAAATATTTTAGGGGACAAAGAAGCAAGGCAACAAATTCTTCATTTGGAAAGAGTCCCAGCACCAGGGCTGGCATAAGAGCTGCTCACTCTGATACTTTGATTAATAATAGGAAAAATATATATTTGGTCATCCTCCCATTACTGGCAAGGAGCTCCTAGAGCCCTTGGAATTTCCCAAGTAACGATAGGTGAGAGTGGAAAGATATCTTTTGTTATGCTAATGAGGCGACTTTGGAAAGCCCCGGGTAACCAGGTGACTGGGGCTGGTTGCCAGTTGCCAGGGGAATCAGCCAAGTGATTACAGGATTGGAACTTTCAGTCCCAATTTTCACCCCACCCCCAACCTCGGAGGTGGGAAAGGGGGATGTGGGGGGAGGGGCGTGGAAAGGGGAGAGGGGCTGGAGATTTAATTAATCACGCAGAGGTAATGGAGCCTTCATAAAGACCCAAAAAGGACGGGGTGAAAGGAGGGTTCAAAGAGCTTCCTGGTTGGTGAAGACATGGAGATGTGGGGAGAGTGGTGGGCTTGCTAGGAGAAAGCATGGAAGCGCCCGGGCTTTCCCCGTACCTTCTCCTATGTTTCTCTTGTTTCTCTGGCTATTAAGTAAAATGTTTCACTGAGTTCTGTGAGCTGTGCTAGCAAATTAATCAAACCCAAGCAGGAGGCTGTTGGAGCCTCCAATCTACAGCTAGTCAGTCAGAAGCACAGGTGACAACCTGAACTTGCAGCTGGCATCTGAAGAGGGGTTTTCTCTTGGAAATGAGCCCTTAATCTATGGGACCAGATGCTATCTCCAGCAAGACAAGGTCAGGATAAAGTTGCAGAATTTAACTCACTAAAGCGTTTGTCAAATGGTTGAATAAAATATCAAAGGAATGCAAAAAAAAAAAAAGAAGCATAATAGAAATAAAGCTATCATCACCATGTCCTGGATTATGAAAAGCTTGCACTGAATGCTTTGCAGCCACAATCTATTAATCTTCAAAATGCCTCACCCTAAGAAATGGGCCAGTGGTACTCCCTTTGACTGATAGTATCCAGCACATAAATGCTATTGCACTTGGTAAATGAAACAAGGGTCTCCAGTCTTATTTACCAGAAGTTGGTGACAACCTTCCTTAGGCTCTTGGGAGCCAAGTCCTCCAGCATTCTATATATATTTCTCCACTGAAATATATAAGATCTAAAACAGCAAAGAAAGGACATCAGTCATAACTTAGTTAATCCCAATTATTGGAATAAGCAGATTTCTGAGAACTACATTCTTCATTCTTTACTGTTTGAGTTGGCTTGAATGTCACAGAGCCTTTGGCCCAGTGAGGGCCCTGAGTTGACCACAGCAAAGACTTAAACAGAGGATTCTACCATAGCTTCTGTCCATTATCTTTTCAGCTGGCCCAACCTGCTCCATATTTGAATACATCAATTCATTACTAAAGTTTAGAAGTACTTAGGCGAGACAAGGGGGAGGGACTCCAACATCCTGCTATTTCCTTTATGTTTTATTTGCTTGTGAGTACACACACATTAAAAGTCTCATGCTGCCAGATAAATATTTAAAAATTCATGCATTTGGGGTGGGAGGGGGGTCCCTCAGCCTGGCCTGCACCCTCTTGCAGTCCAGTAGCCCTCGGGAGATGTCCGACTGAGGGCTTAGGCTCCCCATGGGAGCAGGCCTAAGTCCTCAGTCGGACATCCTTAGTGGTGCTCGGAGGCAGGAGAAGCTCCCGCCACTGCCACTGAGCTTCCCAGCTATGAGCCCAGCTTCTGGCTGAGCAGTGCTCCCCCTGTGGGAGTGCACTGACCACCAGGGGGAAGCTCCTGCATTGAGTGTCTGCCCCTGGTGGTTGGTGTGCGTCATAGGACCGATCATTCTATCATCGGGCTGAAACCAGCTCTTTGACATCCCCCAAGGGGTCCCAGATTGCAAGATGGTGCAGGCCAGGCTGAGGGACCCCACTGGTGCACTATCGGGGCCCGGGAGGGTTGCGGGAGGTTGGCCAACTGGGGAGGGACTGCAGGAGGGCTGCAGGTATCCAGCCCCTCTCACTCAGTCTCGATTGGCTGGACCCCAGCAGCAAGCTAACCTACCAGCCGAAGTGTCTGCCCCCTGGTGGTCAGTGCACGTCATAGTAAGCGGTTGAGCAGCCTTAGTATGTCATTAGCATATTATGCTTTGATTGGTTGAACGGATGACTAATTCAAACTTAAATATGAATTATATATTTATTTAAAATGCAAATATAATCATACTATATTTGCTGATCTCTTTTGGTTGATACGTTGATTATCCAAAATATGTAACCTCCAAATATTTTTAAAATAATAAACATAATTTGCATTTAATCCGGTTCATCAAGGTAACGATACATTTTAATGATGCTTTGAGAAACCCATGGAAGAAACATTTAGAAAGTGGAAGTTTAGTGGATGTTTGGGCACATTTCGGTCATTATTTTTGCTGAAAACAGTATAGGTGCATGTCATCTATAAAAACTCTCAAATCTTCACACTGTGTTTTTAAAAAGTGATAGCGGACTTTTTCAGCTTGTTTAAAGATTTTCTAAATAAAGAACTTAGGTGGTTTTAACTCAATGTGTTAAAAATATAAAAAGGCAACACATTCAGTCAGTTGCAAGAAGAGTTGACATCAGCTAAGATGGAAATGTACTAGCCAAATTTTAAAATACAACCTTTGAATAACTGATGGATGGAATTTTAAAATGATTTTTATAGTATTTAGTACAACCAATGATACACTATTTTTATTTGGATCTAAATGGCTTTGTGTTACATCGTTTTCAGTTATGACAACCATTCAAAGTACTAATATCAATTGAACTTAGACCCAGATCTTCAAATTGGAATGTCACAAAGATTTTTTAAAGCAATTATATATATATATATATATATATATATATATATATACTAGAGGCCCGGTGCACAAAAATTTGTGCACTCTGGGGGGAGGGGGGGTCCCTCAGCCCGGCCTGTGCCCTCTCACAGTCTGGGACCCCTCGGGAGATAACGACCTGCTGGCTTAGGCCTGCTCCCGGGTGGCAGAGGGCAGGCCCAATCCCTAAGTGTAGCCCCTGGTCAGGCTCAGAGCAGGGCCGATTGGGGAGTTGGGGCGCCGCCCCGTCATGCACAGAGCAGGGTGGATTGGGAGGTTGTGATGCCACCCTCAGTAACGCTCAGGGTAGGGCTGATTGGGGGGTTGGGGCACCGCCCCCTGTCACACTCAAGGCAGAGTCGATGGGGAGGTTGCGGCGCCACCCCCTGTCACGCACAGAGCAGGGCCGATCAGGGGGTTGGGGCGCTGACCCCTGTCACTCACAGAGCAGGACCCATCAGGGGGATTGGGGCTCCGTACCCTGTCACGCACAGAGCAGGGCCGATCAGGGGGTTGGGGCGCTGACCCCTGTCACTCACAGAGCAGGGCCCATCAGGGGAGTTGGGGCACCGCCCCCTGTCACACACAGAGCAGGACAGATCAGGGGGTTGGGGCGCCACACCCTGTCACACACAGAGCCGCAGGGAGATCAGGGGGTTGGGGAGCTCCCCCCTATCAGGCACAGAGCAGGGCTGATCAGGGGGTTGGGGCGCCTTCCCCTGTCACGAACAGAGCAGGGCAGATAGGGAGCTCCCCCCATCACACACAGAGCCGCAGGGCGATCAGGGGGTTTGGGCGCTGCCCCCTGTCACACTGATCCTGGTGCCGGGAGGTCTCGCAGCTCTGCTAATTCCGGTGCTGGGAGGCCTCGCTGCTCCGCTGATCCCAGTGCTGGGAGGCATATTACCCTTTTACTATATAGAATAGAGGCCTGGTGCACAGGTGGGGGCTGGCTAATTTGCCCTGAAGGGTGTCCTGGATCAGGGTGGAGGTCCCCACTGGGGTGCCTGGCCAGTCTGGGTGAGGGGATGAGGGCCGTTTTCAGGCTGGCGGGTGACTGAAGCTCCCAACCTGTCTTTTTTTTATTTTTTTTTTTTATTCTGGGCCAGCTTTAGCTCTGAGGCTTGGCTCCAGCTCTGAGGCCTCGGCTGCTGAAAGCAGGTATCTGGTTTGTTTGGGTTCTATAATCGAAACACTGTTTCAACTCCAGCTCTGAGATCCCGGCTGGCTGAAAGCAGGTTACTGGGGTTTTGTTTAGCTTCTATAACAAATATTTGTAACAATGTTTCAAACTGCAAGCTCAGAGGGCGGCAGCCGCAGGCGGGGAATGTTGGCTTCCTCCGTCACTGAAGCAAGCAAGCCTCCTGTTCGCTTCAAGCTGCCTGGCTGCCGGCCACCATCTTGGCTGGCAGTTAATTTGCATAACACCCTGATTAACCAATGGGAAGGGTAGCGGAGGTACTGCTAATTACCATGTTTCTCTTTTATTAGATAGGATATATATATATATATATATATATATATATGATAACATTCTTCCTTCTAAATATTATTTATAGTTAATAAGGCAAAGGATTTTTCTACCATTAATAAATGAAATAGTAAAAATATTATCTATTTTATATTTATATTTTTAAATTTATATTATTATGACTGTTTTATAATGGATATTATATTAATAGAATAGTTCAGAGATATAATTTATAAGTAAATTAATATACATATACTATAAGAATGGGCACATATCAAAAATAAGGTCACTGAGAGAAAATTATTTCAAAGTAGCAATCTGTAATAATTCATGATGCCTACCTAGCCCCAGAGTTGGTGTTCAATAATATATGTTCAATGAATGAATAAACCTCTTCTCAAGGTTCATAGATGTTGTCACATATTGCAGAATTTCTTTTTTTAAGGTTGAATAATTTTTCATTTTATATATATATATATATATCACATTTTTCTTTATGCATTGAGGACATTATTCTGTGAAATAAGCTATTCACAGAAGGACAAAAAGTACATGATTCTAATTATGTGATGCATCTAAAGTAGTCAAACTCAGAGAAGCAAAGAATAGAATTGTCATTTTTAGGTGCTGAAATTAAGGGGTGACAGGCAACAGGCATAAAATTTCAGTTATGCAAGATGAGTAAGTTCTTGTGATCTGATGGACAGCATTGTGCCTATATATAACAATACTATATTGTACACTTAAAATGTATTACTAAAATAAATCTCTTAAGTGTTCTTACCAACATTAAAAAAATTTAATTAAAAAAATTGAAAGCCCTTCTACAGAAACCACAGCTATAAATGGAAGAACTGATGAGTAGATTAAGAGCATCAGTTATGAAAGATTTCTACCCAAGCAAAAACTCAGAAAAAAACATCTGAGAAGCATCATGTATCTATAAGTCTAGCGAAGGAGACATCACTGTAATCAATTGCAGTCATCCACATGAGTATTTCCTAAAAGGAAATGTAATAGAGAACCTCCCAAATTAATTCAATTCAATGAGGAATTTTTTAAAAATATATTTTATTGATTTTTTACAGAGAGGAAGGGAGAGGGATAAAGAGTTAGAAACATCAATGAGAGAGAAACATCAATCAGCTGCCAAGGCACATCCCCCACTGGGGATGTGCCCGCAACCGAGGTACATGCCCTTGACCGGAATCAAACCTGGGGCGCTTCAGTCCACAGGCCAACGCTCTATCCACTGAGCCAAACTGGCTAGGGCTCAATGAGGAATTACTGAGTGCCTCATATTTGACTCACAAATGAAGTACGTTAATATGAAATAAGTTATCTATGATTTATGATTTCTAAAAATTTATGTTTAGCTTTAGTGCACGTCTTCAAACTTCCACATGGAGGTGGGTGCAGACTAATGTTCAGAGAATCTGAGCCACTTGATGTGATTTCATTCTTTTTTTTTAAATATATTTTATTGATTTTTTACAGAGAGGAAGGGAGAGAGATAGAGAGTTAGAAACATCGATGAGAGAGAAACATCGATCAGCTGCCTCCTGCACATCTCCTACTGGGGATGTGCCCGAAACCCAGGTACATGCCCTTGACCGGAATCGAACCTGGGACCCTTCAGTCCGCAGGCCGACGCTCTATCCACTGAGCCAAACCGGTTTCGGCGTGATTTCATTCTTTAGTAGGTGTCCAGCTTCTTCATCACACCACATGCTCATCTTCTTCCTGCTCCTCACGGCCATGCTGGAGCTACACAGACTCAGGGATCAGCACTGGTAAAGCACCAATCTACACTCTCCTCACCTTGCTGATCAAGTGGTTCACACATCTTTCACATTTTTAAAAGGTCTTCCCCAATAAAGGTAGGGAGGCCCCAGCCAGGTGGCTCAGTTGGTTGGAGCATCATCCCATACACCAAAAGTTTGCAGGTTCAAGTCCTGGGTAGGGCACATATCTAGGTCAGGGCACATATGAGAGGCAATTGATTGATGTTTCTCTCTCTATCTTTCTTTTTCTCTTTTTCTCTCAAATCAATAAATATATTCTCAATGAGGACTTTTTAAAAAATAGCTAAGGGGAAAAATATCTCAAATCCCTTTTCTGGATCATGAACAATATGGAGAATAAGAACAAAAAAACAATAAAAAAATCTGAAAACAAGAGCTATGGAAGAATTAGGTGGATTATTAAAAATAATTATTATTACTCAGTAAAGATTAACAATGAAGGCAGTGAGCTAAGAAGCTCTTAGTGAACTCAGAAAACCACCAGGAAAAGGAGACCCCTCCAAACCGTTATTGAGTTCACGGGTTGGTGTTAGAGGGGACCGGCTGGCTTAAATTTCCATTCCATTGTGATGTCTGGCTCTATGAGCTGGCTCCCTGCAGGCATAGCATTTTGCATCATGTCACCTGCCCTAGGGTTCTGACTGATGGACTTTAAGAACCTGCTGTGGAAATGCCACTGGCTGAATGTACCCCTGGACACCCAGGGTCATGAGAAGTTACTCATGGAATGTGACCGACAGGAAGAGCAATAGGGTTAAAAGATTTCCTTCCTCTCCTCAGATCCTTGCTTTTCTGGAGACCCACCTACCAGCCTCAAATATTCTGCTTGGGAGAACTTTGCAACAGATCAAGTTGCAAAATCAACAAGATCAGTGAGGATACTTGCAAGGAAAGCTGAGTTCTTAAAAACAGGAAGAGGAGTGTGTCTGGCTGCTTCTTCCATCAGACCCTCTGTGGTGCTCCTTCCTATAATGACACCAGCAGGCATGGGCCTACACCTAAAGGGGGACTGATTTGATAAGAAATAAAACACTTCAGCACAGAAAAGTCTGAGCAAGTCTTTATTGCAAATGTTTCCATTTTAGCAGAAAACAACCAGGAAGAAACCTGGATGGGCTACTGCAATCAAAACTTTTTACCTCAACAATAAAAAGGACACCATTTAAATAAGTAAAATATTTTATTTCTTTGCCAGTTTTTGCCAATTTATACTCCCTTATGGAGATTGCTTCTGCACCCCGTCAAATTCTCAAACAGTGAGCTGAAAAATCTTGCATAGTGTTTTCTATAAGAAACCAAGGTACTTAATGATCACCAGGCCCTACATCACTAGCAACAAAGAAGGAATTTCATCATCTAAAATGCTACCTAAGCTTCTACATCTAAAAATTAGGTCTGAATAAAAATAACTCAAGATATTTGTACTGGGATTTTACTCAGATACTGAAAAATGTGGGTCATAATAAACCCAAAGCAGAAAAAAAAATTTTTTTAAAGGCAACTTTCTCCAGTTTTCATTTTAAATGGGGGTGTCAAACTGTCATTTCCCAGAAAAGTCCATTATTTCTACATGAATTCCACCAACTGATGTGTCTGCCTAACAGTGACAATGATGTCATTAGCGGACAGATGCGCCAGGTCCCCCAGCACACAGCCACTGTCAGGAGCTGAGCACTCCCAGTGACAACTGTTTCCAGGCCCCAGTGAATCTGATGTTTCTCCAGCTAAAAAACAAACAAACAAAAAACAACAACAAAAAAAAAAGAAAATGAAATCTAACGGTCCTCTGGCCGAGGCTGCAGAGGCTCCCAGGAAGCATGGTGCTCCGGGAAGAGGACTTGGCTCCACATGTTGGTGGCTTCTGGAGGCTTTTAGGACACTACAGAAGCACATGTGACAGCACTAAACCAGGATGCAGTCGCCACTTCAGTGGGTCTGGGCCTCCACACAGCACCACAGAGGATCTGATGGAAGAAGCAGCCAGACACACCCCTCTTCCTGTTTATAAGAGCTCAGCTTTCCTTGCAAGTTTCCTCAAAGAAAGTAGCAAAACCACGTAAGACAAGTTTTCTTAAGTTTATTCTTAATCACCAACTAATCTGGAGTGAAACCGTTCCTCAACTCTCCTACTATCCCGTAAAACCCAACCTTCCCCTCCCCTCACATCCCCCTCCCACCCCACATACACACACCCCATATACACACACCATGTACCCATCCTTCCTCTGTCCCTCTGACCATGCCCCAACCCACTCTGGCATCCCTTTTAAAAAAATGTTTTTATTGATTTGAGAGAGAGAGAGAGAGAGAGAGAGAGAGAGAGAGAGAGGTAAAGAGAGAGAAAAAGACAACATCCATCAGCTGCCTCCAGTACCTACCCTGACCGAGACTGAACTTGAAACCGGGGCATGTGCCCTGACCAGTCATCAAACTGGGAACCCCTTGGTGCACAGGACAATGTTCAACCAACAGGGTCACAGTGACCAGGGCTGGTGTTGCTTTGTCTCCCCCACCCCCTGGGCCCTAGGCCTCGAGACCTTGCTGTGCAGACTGCAAATCTGGCCAATGCTGAGAATGGCAATACAGAGGAGCAACTGTGGGAACTGAGGGCTCAAGAACTGTGGCACTGGGCCTGGCCTTGAAGGTGCTGGCAGGGCCATTTTCCACAGGGCACCCCATACATTTCAAAATGACAGAGGGCATCTCTAGAAGTAGTGAACACCCCAAGAAGGGTGGTCTCCGGGAAAGAAACATGGCAGAAATGAAAACACCCAGACCACAGATCTGCAACACATACCATCAAATATTCCCTCTAAAATCCTTAGCATCCCTTCCCCAAAAGGAACAGAAATGGGGGAAGGGGATGAGAAAGGGAGAGGAAGAGAGGAATGAAACAAAGAAGGAGAGAAGGAGGGAGAGAGGAAGGATGTCAATTTGCAATTCTACTCTGGGGTAAAAAGTGTAGTTAAGAAATGGCTGCTCCATACAGATAGAAATCTGAGGTTCAATCCCAGGTTCAGGGAGCAGGATTCTCAGGTGGGAGCCAGCCCTAAAAGCCTTCCACGGAGAGCGTGTGGTTGAGCGCATAGGCATCGCTATCCTCTTCCTCCAACAGTAGCTTGTCGATGGTCAGGGAACTGATGGCTCTCCTGGGGTCTTCCATGTCCTGAAGGACTGGCTCAGGGATGGAGATGGGGAGCTGGACAAACTGGGGCCCGGGCAGAGCGGGGGCCGGAGGCTGGTACTGCAGGGTGGAGGTGGGCAGCGTGGACAGGGGCTGAGGCCACGGGAAGTAGGTGAGCGGTGCCTGGTGCTCTGGGCCCTCCAGCTGGGGGCCCACTGTGGGTGTGGTGGCACTTCTCGTCTGCGATGGGGGAGACACAGGACCGAGGGTTAGCAGCCCTGGAGGATTCACTGCCACCCTTGTCCTCTAGGGGGTCTGTTTCCCTTCAACTAGGCTCTTTCCTGCTGTTTCACTCCAGGGGGCTCCACCTGCACCTACTCAAAGCCTCCCTGACAGGAGAGGCTCACACAGGCTGTATCCCTTACTCTGTGACTCACTAGCTCCAAGTCCTTGCTCATGCTACTATCCCATCAGAAGCCTATTTCATTGAATATAAAATGCAACCCAACTTCAGAAATACTAAAATCGATGAAAATACTGTATGCTAAGCAATAAGCCTGCCGCATAGCATAGTAGCTATATCACAAAGGTGGCACAGTGCTACCCACAAATGAAGACAGTCCTCACTCCACACAGCAGCAGCAGCACTCTGAGGTCCCCTTGGGCTAACAGAACACAGCTCACTCACCTCTCATGACCTCATCGTCTTCTATGTGTCAGCTGGGCCCCTGTGGCCATTTCTGAGACCTCTAAACATCAAGGCCATGTTCCCAGGGACTCTGCAAACAATGCCTCTCACCTGCACAGGACCACCCTACAAACCCAGGTCTAGCCTCCTAGACAGACAGAGCCTGTATTCTTACTATCTCCTATCGCTGAGGAAGCAGATGGAAGAGGAATGTCTGCATGGAATGATGTGTGACAGGCCAAAGTCTCCCTCTACCACTCCTGCCTTCCCTGTCATATTTCTCTCCGGTTGCCACCATGTTTTTGAGACTAAGTTATTATAATTATTTAGGAAGAGCTTATTTCAATGACCTAGAGACCTTGTTATAACAGAGATTCCAGTACAGGAGGTCAGGGGTGGAGCCTGGATTCTGCAGGTCTAATCAGATCCCAGCTGATGCCCATGTGGCTGGTCCAGGGACCACAAATTAAGTAGTAAAGCTTAAGGGCTTTTGCCTATGGAATGATGGAGCTGGAAAGGGTCTCAGAGGCCTTCTGGCTTCCCAGCAAGGGCTTATTATTTTCAGTATTCCAAAAATCCAAAGGAAACCCTTCATTTTTGAGTTATAAACCTGTGCAGGTCTACTACAACTGCAGGTTATTTTGCTCAGGGATAGAATTACAGCAACCCAGTACCATAACAGATCTTATCTCCTGCTGATCAAGAGTGCCCACTGGGTAGCTCTAACCAGCTTTGATGAGTCAATTTACAAAGTGGCAGAACAAATAAATTATTTCTTAATAAATATAGCTTGTTTGATACACAGAAACTTTCAAAGCAGGAGGTGGGAATGATGAAAGGATAAATAATGAAAAGAATCCTTGGTCATGAAATGGTTGGGAACCATTAAATCTGCCACCCCCACTCCCACCCCAAGCACTCTGATATGCAAATGAGTTAGTTTCCTGGGAAAGGTGTTGAATTAACTCCTTTCTATCCACCACCATCCAGGCCCCAGAACCGGTTTGCTGGGTAATCAGATGAGCATGGGGTAGGAGGGCTCCTGCAGGCCATGCCTGGATGAGACTTGAAGGGCAGGGCATCAGGATAACACTTAACCCTTGAGGGAAATGCAGGGGTCTTAGAGAACCAAAGCAAGCTTCGTCATCAAGGTGGGCTCTACAGCTACTCATGAGGCCCCAAGTCCACCTCCCGTTTTCTTGGGACTAAAGCTGGACACAGTTGTAACCAGAGGACTTTTCTCCTCTTGAACATTTGGGGGATTCCCAGGTCTTTGATCAAATGGGTACCATTCACATAAAACTATTTCTATTCCTTCCTACATTCTTGGGAACAGGCCATTCCTTTCCTATTGGGCACTTGAAGGCATCCCTTGGTTAATGTAGTTGGTCGACTTTGAGACAATTATAAAAACTGGCATTAATCAAGTGCTTTCTGTATGCCAGGAACTATACTAAGCCAAGGAACTATGCTGAGACCTCTACAGGCATCATCCCATTGATCCTGACATCAACTCTCTTGTTAGTATTCCCATTTTACAGATGAGGACACCAAGGCTCAGAGAAATTAAGTCACTTAGCCCAGGGCCAGGGATTTGAATTCAAACCATCTGACACTAGAGGCATAATTCAAAAAATCTGACCTACAGGTGGGTCAGATTCCATCAAAAGTACAGTTTTCTGAAAATGTATATCGCCTATTGTTCCACCTAGAAATCTCTGGTAAATCCCATTGTTAAGTGAGTGATCACCCATTCACTTATCAGAATAGAAAGAAAGGTCTGGCTGTGGCAGGAGACCCCATCAAGATCTCACGTGGAACCTTTTTGCTGCTTACAGGGCAGCAGGGATGCTTCAGAACAGAGAAGCAGACATCCCAACCTGAGGAATATTGGGCATGGCAAGGGAGGCCATAGCCTTCTTTGTGGAGGATATTTTAGGTCAATGGGAATGCGAGCAGGCCTCCCAGGAGGATGAGGTGAGTTTAGGTGACCTAATTATCCTGGGAATCGGTAACAAGAAAGATCAAGAATCAAGAAGCCAGCCATGTTCTACAAGAGTGCCCTAGACATGGGTTGGTTCAGCCCCACCTTTGAGTGACATACCGTGACATTAGTGATGAGTGGCTGGGAGGCGTAGGTCAGCACAGAGGAGGGCCCCACAACAGTGTAGCTGGGGCACACCGGCTGCACATACATGTCAGCTGAGTAAGGGCAGCTGACAGCTTCATGGGACACATACTCAGTGTAGGGTGTCCACGGGGCCAGGGGCTGGAGGGTGGCAGGGGCAGGCTGAGAGAGCCAGCCGGCACACAGGGCCCCCTCCTCCGTCACGGTGGAGGCAGCGACCTCCATGTCAAGGCAGGAAGGACCTGTGGGAAGAAGGAAATGACAGAGCTGCAGGGCCGCCAGATGCGGGGCCTGGAGGAGGCCAGGGCTGTGGGGAGCGCTTACCCACTGTGGTGTACGTGGCCAGGGGCTGATGGGGCAGCACCACCTGGGGGAGAAGAAGACTAGGGTCAGTGTTCAGCCATCTCCAACTCTCCCCCCGCCTCCCCCCCCCCCCTCCCGGGCGCAGGAAATTTGCCCCAACGGCCCCAGGGCAGGAGCGTATAGGGGAGAATCAGCCTTGTTAGAACAAAAAACGTGCCCCCATCCCAACCACCCCCACTGACACTTTTGAGGGATTCCTGTTTCCATTTAGCAAGAAGGCTGTGCCCTTGGGGAACTGGCATTGCCCTCTTCCTGGGGGTGGGGAGATCAACTCGCACCAGGATGTGGGAGCCATTCACTCACTCAGGCCTTAGCTTCGTTCAGTGGGCCAGCCAGCCAGCCCGCATCCCTCATCCCATTTCATGAACCCACCAACCTGTTCTACCCTAAGTCCCTAAGTCCATTCTCCGGCAGCCATAACCATGGCTAGGGTTGCCTTCGTGCCCCACGAGCATCCCATGGGGCAAGGAAGCACACTCCTGCCCCACCTCTCCCATCCCACCCCGACGCACACCGGCCCCGTGGCCCCCTCACCGCGGTCGGTGTCACCGCCGCCCCGCTGCTGGCATGGCCACGTTTCCGCCTCAGCAGTTCCTTCACTGGCTCCTTCACGCGGACGCCCTGGTACGGCCGGGCCGGGGCCGGGGCTTGATCTGGCGCTGTGGCTGTGGAAACAGTGTCCCGGGGGCTCATCTCCCTTCTCGGTCAAATCCCACCTCAAAGTGTCTCTCTCCTCAAGGCTCTGCCTGCTCACCTAAGCAGCGTCTGAGCACAGAGGGCCACATGAGACTTCCTAGCATATTTCTCCCATATTGTCACTCCTCCTGCCCCAGCCCCCTGTGGCTCCCCTCCACCCAGACGATTAACACCGAGCCCCTTCGTCTAGACTGAAAGGGCCCCAGAGGGTGATGCCAATGGGTGATCCATTTCTCCAACCCTGTGCACGCTGCCTGTGACATAAACCCTGACTCCAGCCAGGTCTACCTAGACTTCTCCACATGTTCTTTGCCTGTCTCACCGTTTCATCTTCGCTTGAGATGTCACATGGTCGGGATTCCCTCTCACTTTTCTCAACCCCTTGCTTCTTCCTAACCAAGACTGGTGCACCGTTCCTGGCCGACGCCTGCAGCCCACAGAACTTGTTTCATCCTACTATCTCTCAAGCCGTCCAGACCTAGTTAGTATTCATCACAGGGGGCAGCAGAGGATGACAGTTAGAGCAGGGACTCTGAGTCAGATGGCACAGGCCTCTAAACCTTCTCTGTGACATTCGTGAGCTGTGTGATCCTGGGCAAGTTACTATACCTCTCTGTGCTTCTGACCCTACAATTTCTTATTAAAGGAATGTTATAAGGAATCACTGACATAGTAAATGGGAAGCATAGTATATGCTTAGTATGAAATCAGATGCAGGGTAAGCATTCAATACATTTTTAGTCTGCTATGTAATAATTAGTTATCTTTTTCGGTGTAAATTTCTAATGCCCCTAACTAGATTCTAAACTTTTCAAGGTCAGATATTGTACCTTATTTCTCTAAACCTTCCCAAGTGGCATATTCATAATAAGCGTAGTAAGTTATTTGCTGAGTCATTGATTGGGGGATAATTTAAAATGTGCTGTCTGTCAATCATCTTCCCTTCCCCTCTCCTGGGCCTTTAGAATGGGCTGGAGCAAACGGTTCCCACTTTCCCCATGGCTCCCGGGATACATGACAAATACCCAATGGTGACCCATGTGCCTGGGTCTCTAGGCTTGCTGCAGAGAGAGGGTCCCCTCTGCCTTTTGTCATCAAAGCCGGGAAACTAAAGCGTGGAGCTCAACAGGGCTCTTTCTGTCCTGGCTGAGCAAGTCCGCAGCAGCCATCACTGGGCAGTGACCATCTGCCTGCCCCGACAGTCCACAGCCCAGGGTGACATGCAGCACTGGCCCTTAGAACTCATTATCATCCACCGATAAGGGCCACAGGGACCGGGCTCTGAATCAAAAGCCCGGAAGCCTGGGTATCTGTTAAATCCGGATCCGCAGCACTGCCCGGGTTGAACTTTGCTCGGTAAATACCCAGCTGATAAGCTCCCGTGCCCGACTCAGCACCAGACCTCCATCTGTGCTCCAGGCACACACATGGCCTGGCCTCCGGGCTCAGCAGGTGGAGAAGGCAACAGGAAGTGGTGGGAAGGGGTGTCTCAGAGCCCCAGGAACACATGACGTGGAGTCAGAGAACCCCAAACTCAGATGCATTCGTGGGGGCTTTTGGACCTGGCCAAGTCACAATGCAAAGTACAGGTACCCAGGCCCTGCACCTGGACAGTCTGGTTCTGGGGATTTAATGTTGGCCTAGGAATCCTAGGACTTATAAAAATCCCTCAGGTGATTCGGAAACTGTGCCGAGGTGAGAACCACTAATAATTCATTCCTTGATGTAATACAAGAAACTTCCTCCAACATCCTGATAGGACATGAGTTACCCTCTTTTTAATTTGCGCTGTCATAACAAGGGATCTCTACCGGTATTCATTCATTCTTCCAGATGTCCCTAGGCACTAGGAATGCAGCATGGAAGAAGATAGGTGTGGCCGCTGCTCACAAGCATCTCGCAGTCCAGTGGGAGAGACGAGCATGAATGAAACATTCACAACTGTGAATTCAGCCTGAAATGGGAGAGCATACCAGAGGGAGCCCGCCTGTTACCTGTGCCCCAGGACCACCTGTGCGCCATCACCTTTGTTCTAAGTAGCAGTGAAAATGGGCCTGAGAACCAAAAATGCCTGTATTCAGATGATTTATTTAAACGCCCTGGGCCTCAATTTTCTCATCTGTGAAATAGAGATTATAACTCCTGTTTCACACAATAGTTGTGAAGATTTAACTATTGTTAAACCATATCCAGCATATAGTAGATGTTAAAAACATGCTATTTTTGCCTGGCTGGTGTGGCTCAGCTGTTGAGCATCGACTTAGGAACCAAAGAAATCACTGGTTCAGGGCACATGCCTGGCCTCGATCCCCAGTGGGGGGCATGCAGGATGTAACCAATCAATGAATCTCTCTCATCGTTGATATTTCTATCTCTCTTTCCCTCTCCCTTACTCTCTGAAATTAATAAAAGTATATTAAAAAAACAAAACAAAAAATATGGTAACAAAACACCAATTTTCCTGGCATTGCCTTCCAATGAAACTCACAATTTATAATCCATTAATAGTGTCCTTATCTGTAAAAAGAAGATAATGATGACGGTATGTACTTTGTAGGGTAATTTGAGAATTTACATGTAAATACTTAGAATAGAGCTTGCACTGAGTAAGCACCAAATCAATGTGAGCTCAAACAGCGTGGGACAAAAGTAGGCTTACAGTTGTGAGTGTGCAAAAACACAGAGCTTGTTCCTGTATTATTATTTATTAATCATTACATTATTTTCCATATGAACAACTGTAAGCCTATTTTTGCCCCACCTGTATATTCATGAGTAGCAGTAATAGTAGCAGCCCTTCCCAGCATCTGTAGACAGATACCAGGTCCCCTGTACAGTGTCTTCAGCTATTTCTTAAAGACGTGTTTTGAATCCCTCCAAACCTTCTTTCTACTCGCATTACTCCTGCACAAGTTCCACTTTCACTTCCCCTTATGACGGGCGATGCCCAGTGCTGACCACAGACCCCAGGTGTGGCCTGACAGCTCAGAGAAGAGGACACCTGTCCTCCCACACTCTGCTTACTCATTCTCACGGCCACCCTTGCCACATCAGCTTTGTTCATCCCTCAGCCTAAACTTGTCTCTCACTGGGTTTCCAGCTATTCTTAAGCGCAAAGTGCAGCCTCAGGCATTCTGCCTTCAGAAGAAACTCGGGACACAGGGTTGTTTGGGGGTCTGAGCACTGCGGTCACACTCTAGTTGGGGGACAAGAAAGACTTGAACCACAGGCACACTTCTCAGACCAGATCAAAGAAAGGTCTATAGCTAACCCTCCACCCCGCCTGATTTGCATGTACATTTCTGAGGAAGAACCGAGACCCTGAGAACATGCCGGATCCCACTATCTCCCAGGAATGGCCACCTCTAACCCTTGGCCGCAAAGTGACCAGCTGGGCATTTCGAGGACCTTGTCAAGCAAAGGCTTCCTGCCTCCTGTTGTTTTTGAATCAATGAACAAAGAGGGCTTGGGGGAGGTGCTATGAGCAGAGGGCATCACCCTCTGATGTCTGGAGTTCCTGGAACCCACAGTGTCAACAGGTGTGCCCTGGCACAACCACCATATGGAGAGCAGTAACTATCGCAGTCGCAGAACTCCCACGGCTCCCAGGGAGCTCCTGACTGCCCACCCATGAGTCCACCACCAGCAGCTGCCAAAGATTCCTGTAACTGACTGCAGGCAGGAGGCCACGCGAGGGTGCTTCTGAGAGTATCTTCGCAAAGTGAAGTGACCGGGAAACATCAGAATCTGCAGCCTCAAGACAATTCCCACAGGATCCCGACAGCCAAGTGTATTTGCAAGGTGAAAACTTGCAGTTGGTGCATTTCACACTGACCTTTGTAACAATAAACATTTCTAATGCCACTATAAACACTGTAATCCCTACTGCCACCAGCGTGAGACATGAGCCCACGAATACAAGTTTGGAAGAGGAGAAACAGTTTTTCTGAAATCATGATTGCCTTGTCTTGCAGCTTCTGGATCTTTGCATTGAACTAGCTTTAACAAAACCAAACCAGAATATTTAAAAGAACAATGTAAGATTATTAAAAATAATTTCTTAAAATAATAAAAATAATAATAATAAATAAAAGAAGAGCCAAAGAAAATTAAACAGGAGATTGAAATGAGGTTACACAGAAGATGAAAATCCAATTTCCCAAAGTAGAGTTGACCAGAAATTTTAAATTTCCCCTGATCAAACTGCAGCTCCAGGTCGTACACCCTCAAAGCCTGAAGCTTTCTCACCACGTGTCCTGTGCTCTGAAGGCCCTTCAGGTCTCCCGCGGGCATCCACATGTCCATCACTGGGGAAAATCTTTTCACCTAAACACAAGCCTCTTGGCCTCTTTGGGAATCTCCTTTTTCAGGAGAACTTCAGCCATCCTGCCTTTCCACCACGGGAAATCAGTCACCAGTGGAGTCTGGGGGTGGGGGGTGGGGAACACACAAAACTCATTTACAGAAAAACCTATGAATTCGCCCCAATAAGGGCTTCCCTTTTCCAAAAAGAGCAATGAAAAAAATCTGAAGGTATAAAAAGTCAGCAGAGACATTTCAGTTCCCCCTGCCACACACCCGGACATGCCCCACATCACAAAAATAAGAGTCGTGCAGCTGCTGTTCCGCTGCGGAGCAGGGACCATGACAACTTCAAGCTGATGGGTCTCCTCAGACTGCGCTCTGGCTGCATGTAGGCACTGTGCTTGCTCTGCACCAGGCGTACGGGACATGTGGATTCTCCTGATTTAAATAAACAGGGCCCGCCAGTGCCTGGATGAAGGCATAATAAATGCCACTGAGGAAATATGCAAAATTGTCGGCACTTGTTTATTTAGTGACCCCATGCAAACTGCATCTATGCCAAAGCGAGGAAACTGCTTGGCTAAGGAGGTAGGTCCCT
The DNA here is from genome assembly GCF_000147115.1 of Myotis lucifugus. Classification (NCBI taxonomy): domain Eukaryota; kingdom Metazoa; phylum Chordata; class Mammalia; order Chiroptera; family Vespertilionidae; genus Myotis; species Myotis lucifugus. Next base: position 1,417,867 of record NW_005871318.1, read on the forward strand.
CCTAATGGCTCTGAGCAGAGCCCATACCCTGTAACGGGTCCCTGTAACTTCTCCTCTGGGAGGCTTTCAAAGAGCCCTCTTCAGACAGGTGTTCCCTAGAACAGCCTTCAAGAGGCTCTTGAAAGAAGTCTCTCCTCCCTCCCAGCCACTGTGCTGTGACGGATTTCCCAAAAGCCATTGGAGCCGGCACCTTTTGGCACTGCTGCTCTAAGGGCTGGGTGGGATTCAGAATAAGCCCACGTGTTCCTCACCAGGGGGCCAGGAAGAGGAGCCTATCCCACCCATCTTGACACTCTCACTCTCTGAAACCACTTTCCGTTCCCAACAGACTGGTTGAACCTCAAGGCAGCAGCATTTGAACACAAGGGCATTTTGAAAGACAAAACCCTCCTTCAGAAAGACACGTGATGCACTATTAATCACTCCAAGCAACCACAGTAAATATTTTTCTCTTTTGCTGCTGAATCTTCAGTATTGTTTTTATAAAAAGACCCATTAAGAAGAAATACAAATAATTTCCCCTTTACTTGCAGCAAACCAAACTCAAATAATTGAACAATAGGAATCCAAGCCTAGGGCCAACGAACTTGCCCTAGCTTCTACCTGGAAGCAAAGGCAGAAACTGTTGCTGACACTTCTCACCTTAATGTAAAGAAGCTTGTTTGTGTTCTAGGCCCAAGACAAGCTGAGGACTCCTGGGAAAGCGTAGCTCGGGTTGGCTAAAGGATTATTCAGATCCTTGATTGAAACACTAACAGGAGTGTTCTTATAGTGAAGGTCTGAGTGTCAAAGTTTTCAAGTTTGTTCTTTCCATTCATGGACAATGGCTGATTTTTTTCCAAACAGGAAGAAAGAACTTGGGCTTTGGCCAGAATTAGACTTGATACGCTACAAAAAAGTTTTTCCCACCCAATTTACACTAGATTGTAGTTTACTTTTTTTTTTTTTTAATGTAGGCCAACAAAGAGATCTCATATGCATGTCAATGTGGGCTTTCTATTCACTATATTTGAACTGAGAGGCCCCTGCAGCCAGGAAATATCAACACTCTATATTCTAGCAATCTGGATAACACCCAGGCAGAGGGCGGAAAGGTGGTTTTAAGGAAGGTGCTCCAAACACATGAGAAAGTGGAACCGCAACTGAAGTTTGATGTTGCTTGTAAGACTACTGGGACGACCAAAGAGGAGTAAGTCATGACGTCTTCATGTTTCTTGGTTCTGATTGGAGAAAGGGAGGATGCTTGCCCTCCCTGTATCCCCACTGTAAGAGGCATATTCCCATCTACCCCCACAGAGCTCACTGAACAACATGGGTGGGTCACTGGGAAAGACTAAGGAGGACCACAGACACCTAGAATTTCCCCAGAGCTTTAAGCAGGCCAAAAGGACCTACAGGGAACATGCGGATAAGAGGAGCCAGAGGAGGCTCCTCAAGTACGTTTGCGGTGACTGCAGAGGATTGTTCAGTCTCAGAACCACAGAGCCCCAGACAAAAAGGATCTCTGAGTCAAGTGATCCCTGTAGGAAGGAAGCCAGAGCCAGCCGGAACTGTTCACCCAGGATTGCACTCCTCTCAAATTGTTAGGCTTGCAGAGAGCCCGTTTACCACAGCCCCCTCTCATCCACCAAGCTCCTGCCTGAGGTGTCCCCACTCTGCAGCCTTGGGATTACAAGGATTGTCCCAAATGTTCTGAATGTCCCACCGCATGCATGACCTTGGACAGGGTCAGCCAAAAGGCCTGTAGTGCGAGTCTTCAGACTCTTTCCTCACATGCATCGCTACTGAGGCGCCCTTGCTCCAGGAGCTCTCAGTGCCTTTCATACCATGCACCCATCCTCCTTCCAGAGCTCCTGCAGACCCAGAAGACAGGGAAGGCTGCTGCCCTCTGCTCTCTCCTCCCAGAGACAGTGTCAGTGTAATGTCTCTTCTCTGTGGAGGCTCGTGTATGTTGAGTGAATGCATGCCAAGGGGCTATGTGTTTCCGGGTCATGACCTTAATTCCCAGGAACTCAGAAATAAACACACTCACCTTTGTGATGTTATGTGCCCCCAAAAGCCTTTGACACAAATGATTTCATGTGAGGCCTCACCACAGCTTCTGAAACAGGCCGGGGAGGTGTCCCTCTTAACTTCTGTTTTACTGGTGAGGAAAGTGATGCTCAGAGATGTTGAGTGACTTCCCCAAGGATTTAAATAAATAACAGTGTCATCAACTAAACCCAGGACCTGTGATTCCAAACATGGTCCATTTCTGCTTCACTGCCTGCTTCCTCCTTACCCAGGCAAGTCATGTTGATTTCTTTGGGTAATACTGGAGGTCAGTCCTCAAATGGTCCCCTGTCCAATTCTAACCCTCCTCCCTCCAGTTGGAGTGTGGGCTTGGACCACCCAGATTCAGTCTTCCTTGATGGCCAAGAAATGGTGGTTCCCAGGCTAAAGAGAAGAGAATAGTCCATGAGAAGCTTACCGGCAGTCTGCTCACATGAGCAGTGACGAGAACTGAGAGACCCAAACAATTCCCCGCAAAGTTTTATTTTTGGTATTTTCGACTGAAATGACAGTGGATAGGTCCACCTGAGAACCCAGCTGCATCTGTCGCCTTTTACAGAAACTGGCGTCACCAGAGCAGAAAGGGCTCCCGTCTCAGATGCATCGCGCCCCAGGGTGGGGACAAGTCCAGGAGACCCCTGGTAGAGCATTTACTGGACAAGTACTTGCTGAGCAGAGTAAACTATGTCCTTGCTATCATGGAGCTTATTGTCTAGTCTAGTGTGATATATAGACTTAGTCAAATAATTGCAAACTTAGAGCTATGAACTATGACAGGGCTGCGTCTGCTTCAGAGTTGAAGTGTTCCGGCTGCACAAAGAGGAAGAAGCATGATTGTTCTGGCACCAATGCAGAGAGACTGCTCTGGGGCCAGGCTCAGCCACATCAAGATATACAAAGTAGCCCCAAATGTCCAGGGTCCTTCCCCAGCCTAGGGATCCTGGATGAACCCAAAGATGTTTCCACCAGCTGCCCCTATCCTCTCCTGATTAGCCCACTGGGGAAGACCAGTTCTAGGAACTCAGCTTTGAAGATGGAAATCAGCTGGCTTCAGAGGTTCTATACTGAGTCTCAAATATCCTGAAATTCAAATTTTCAGGGGCTTCTGATCCACACTGCCACTAACATCAATGAATCAGAGCCCACCTCCATCTAAGGGTGTATGTATTTCAGTTGGGAGAGAAAAAGCATCTAATGCAACCCTAAAATCCTTGACATTGAGAAGTGGTAAAATATAGTTTGGGACTCAAGGAGACATAGTTTGGAATGGCTACTACATAGCTTATCACTGTGCAACTCTTGGCAAATCACTTAACCGGCATGTACCTCAGTTTCCCCATTTTCAAAATGAGGTAATATCCACCTCATGGGATTATCATGAAGAATATATAAAATTAACACAGTTAAAGACCTAGTACATAATAGGTGCTCAACAAGTGGCTGATTCTCCTTTGATCTCCATGGTCCATCACTCACCAAAGAAGAGTGGCTCTAACTTGCCCCTCTCCTGCTATATCCTGATACTGAATGTTCCTATCCTCAATACACTCAGGGCCTTCTGCTGCCAGCAAAGCCTGCTGCAACCTGCCTTCATTGTTCTCCTAGAAATCATCCCTCAGATACCTGGGCCTGATGTCCCCAAGTAGCAGGACAGCCCTGCTTAAGATGCAGGGGGTGGCCAATGATGCTACAGAGAAACTGGTCAAATACCTCACTTTCAAATACAAAATAGCCTGGACAGGAGACATCAAAATCCTGACATTGGCCTCTTGTAAAGTTACCATAAGTTAAGCAGAAGGACTTCTTTTGTCAGAAGCCACTAGAGGATTAAATTTGTGGCAGATTTGAGCTTTTAAAGGATGACCCCAAGATGAAGCATATTAGAGGTTTTTAAGTAGCAAAGTAAGGTGGCATGTCCTTGTCCTGACATCAGGTGTGGCCCCTCAAGGAACCTGTATGTCTCTACAAAAGGATAGGGACATAGCCATGGTTAAGGCCATAGTCATGGACTCCTCTTCAAAGGGCTCTTCAGTGGTTAGAGAAGGGACTTTTGTCATCTGTTAGGGCAAGGCATACTTCTGGCTGACATATCAGCTTTATCAACAACAGCAGGGATCAAACAAAGGGAAGAAAGGACTCATACTGAGAGCATAAGACCATATCAGGGGGTGAACCAACCCAAGGTGCCCACCTGAATTTTATAGCAAGGCAGCACCTGAGTGAGGAGGTGGAACAGAGGGGACTGATACTTCTTTCCTTGTTAGATCAAGACCTATACCATGAATCTAGCATTGCCAGTCTGATATAGAACAAGAAAAACTGATGGTTAGGCAGCTAGAGGAGAGGAAATTCAACTGCTTGTCCCTTGATTTTAAACAACAACTAGTTTGGAATTTTGGGGACTAAAAAGATGCCTTTTTTAATTCTCACCTGAGGATGTGGTGTTGTTTTTTTTAATTGATTTTTAGAGAGAGGGGAAGGGAGAAGGAGAGAGAGAAATATCGATCAGCTGCCTCCCATATGCATCCCAACCAGAGATCACACCCGCAACCTAGGTATGTGCCCTGACCTGGAATAAAAACCGAAATATGTTTGGTACATGGGACAGTGATCCAACCAACTGAGCCACCCTACCAGGGCAAGACCAAAGAGATTCTTTCAAAAGAAATAAACTTTTCCTGAGACCCTCAGATATGAACCATTTCCTTGGAGGAAGGACTCTTCAAACGCTACATCAGCTGTACATTTTGGGTCCAACCCCAGATCGTGGTAGCTTGGGGTATAGCCTATGTAAGTGAAAGCAGCTCTGATCATTGATTCATGATGTGAGATATAATTGCCAGTCAAGATGAGCTTTTTTGCTAGGTCTCTGGTTTACTAACCAATGTCCACATGATTTGGGGGGATTCCCCTGTGAAGGACATTGGAGAAGTTGTTAGAATATGAAGCCTGGGCCCTCGCCGGTTTGGCTCAGTGGATAGATCATCAGCCTGCGGACTGAAGGGTCCTGGGTTCTATTCTGATCAAGGGCACATGCCCCAGTAGGGGGTATGCAGGAGATAGCCAATCAATGATTCTCTCTCATCATTGATGTTTCTTTCTCTCTCTCCCTCTCCCTTACTCTCTGAAATCAATGAAAATATATTTTTAAAAAATAAGAAAAAAAGAATATGAAGCCTGGGAAAGAAGTCACCAGGTCAGTCTTTGAGGAATGTATTCCCCTCCTAATTCACAAGATACCCACATAGACTGAAAACATGATCTTTGCAGCTTCAACGCTTCATGGAGATCAATTTAACACGTTTCACAGTGACTCACTTTTCTCTAGGAATGAGGTCCTTACCCTGGAAGTAACCAAGGACCTGTGACCAGCTGTTAGGGATCTTGCTGAAGGAGTGGAGGATTGGTTGAGATCAGAGCTGTCAATCTGTGTAGCTTAAAGAACCCTGAATATAGCAAAGGTGCCTCTAGTTGCCAATAAAGAGAAGGGAGCAGAGGAGTGAATGAGCAATCTGAGCTCTGATGTCCCCACAAAGCTTCTCTATTTTTATTTTTGTATTGGAGCTCTGCAGTAGATTTCGTTTAAATAAAGCAATTTATGGCAAAAATGTTGTAGATACCAACCTAGATATTCTCTGATTTTCTTCCCATACTTTATGTCCTAAGATGCCTTCTTACTCCCAGCATCTATGCAAATAGTCTAATAATCATTTATTCTTTTTTTCTTTCAACATATTTTTATTGATCTCAGAGAGAGGAAAGGAGAGGAGAGAAAGACAAAAGCATCAATGATGAGAGAGAATCATTGACCAGTTGCCTCCCGCACACCCCACCACTAGGGACCGAGCCCAGGACCTGGGCATGTGCCCTAACCGGGAACTGAACCTCAACCTCCTGGTTCATATGTCGACACTCAACCACCAGCCAGGCTGATTATCATTTATTCTTGAGGCTTCACATCCAATGCTATATGCTCCTTAATTCCATCTTCGCTTCCCTCCCGCTGAAGGTAATTTATTTTATTAGTTGAATTCTCTATTTAGAAATAATTACATGATTGGATAGACGCATGCATGCACGGGATGATAAAGAGAGGGCTGATTTTCCTTGTACACCTTTCTTTCCTGAATTGATCTTGCTTTCATTATGCACTAAAACTTGCTCCTATTTTTACTCTCTTGCCTCCCTTTTTTCCTTTCTTTTCCATCTCCCCAGCATTTTTCAGTTCTGTAGAGTTAGGACAATCTTTGGACTCTTTCTCTCTTCTGATTAAATCTATGATTCTTTCCAGAGGACTGAAAAGTAATTCAGCTTCATCTACGTGTGGTCAGATCCTTTTTGGTCCCAACACCTGGTCTGAGAATGATTCTGGTTCATAATGCTTTGGCTACGTGCTCTTCCCAGAAAGCGATACTAATGAAACCATTACTAAGAAAAGAGGCAGCACATTGCTGTTTCATTTTTCGGTATCATTTGTGCTATTTTTTGCATACTCAAGTGTCGTCCTCCTTGCAGCTAGATTATAAACACCTCAGTTCAATCTCCTAAAATAAAAACAAATACAAGCTTGCCAATCAGTACCAGCCTTCACCACCACACCGTACAGGGTTGCTAGGAAATTGTGGTTCAAGTTCTAAGTCTGGTCACAGAATGGCCCACTTAACCATTAGCCCTGGTGACTAACCTCCCCATGAATTACACGGAAAGGCGTGTCCTGCTATTTCACAAGAAGTGCAGAACTCAAGAGGACACACAACTATAACCTAGAATTAGTTGTATCACCTTTGTCCTCAGAGGTAAAAGTGAGAAGGAATGGGAAAATAACAATAGTAATTAATATTTATTGAGTATTGACTCAATGCCAACCACTGTAGTGAGCACCTATCACACCCTGTGAAGAACCGTATTCCCACCATATATGTAAGGAAATGGCCACAGAGCAGGCAAATGGACTTGCCGGTATCATACATTAGTGAGGCATAAATCTAGGGTTCAAATTCAGGTCTGCCTGCCCCAGAGGCCAACTGTAAACCACTGAAGGCAAAGAATGAACAAAGATGTCACTCTCTAATTCAAAATTAAACCCTACGCCCTACGCCAGGGGTCCTCAAACTATGGCCCGCGGGCCACATGCAAATACAAATATTGTATTTGTTCCCGTTTTGTTTTTTTACTTCAAAATAAGATATGTGCAGTGTGCATAGGAATTTGTTCATAGTTTTTTTTTTTTAAACTATAGTCCGGCCCTCCAACGGTCTGAGGGACAGCCCCCTGTTTAAAAAGTTTGAGGACCCCTGCCCTACGCCTTGTTTTCCACACCCACAGCTACACCCACACCTACACACACACACACACACACATACACACACACACACACGAAGGGATACCCTGACTCTTCTGAAGTCTGATCAGTTCAGAAAAAAGGAGACGTGCCAAAGAGAAGGAAGCCTTGGCCCCCAGCACAGGCTGCACACAGGACTCCCCATTAGTGCTGTCCGAAAAAAACAGGCGGGCTGGGTTATTCTGGGGAGATTCTTGGTCTTCTCTCCTTTTTCTGCCCTTCCCTGCAGCTAAAATATCTGCAAAGAGCCCCACAGAGGAGGTATAGCAGCAGGCACAGACCTTATTTCCTTCAAAAGGTGAGCTGAAACACAGGCATCAAAAATAAGTTTTCAATATATTGAAGGACATTTACATCTATTTCCATTTTTCTTTATCCTAAAGTGCATCAAACATCCTTTTCAATTTTTTACTATATCAATATAAACATATACACAGAAAAGTACATTAAAATGTATATGGAATTCAATAAATTATTATTAACTAGATAAATAGTTCAAGGAACAGAATATTGAGAATCCCAGATGTTTTCTTCATGTTTCCCAAACATTCCTCTCTCGCCTCTCCAAAGCTTATAAGAAGCATGGTTTCTAACATTGTACATTCGTGTGTTTTTTAATTTTTAACGTTACATAAAGAGAATAACTCAGTAAATAATTGCTTGTTTTTGCATCATTTGGCTAAAACTGTTGGATTCACTTATTTTTTTACATGTAGTTACAGTTAACATTTTTATTGTTGTTAGTGTTTCATTGATTTATTATTTAGACTGGATGGCTATTTGTTTGGTTATTGGTTTTTAGCTATTGTGATTAATGATGCTATAAATAGTATTGTATATGTGTATTCTTCTTATACACACTAATGAATTTCTGGTAGATACTGCCAGATTATATGTTATGTTCAAGTTTAGTTAATAATGCCAATATGTTTTCTAAAATGTTTGGAGGAATGTTTGATCCACATTCCTACTAAACTTAAATGATCAAAATTTTTATTTTTAAGCATTTTGGTGAATGTGAAGAGAAATCTCATTTATTATTTTACTTTCTATTTTACTGGAATTAATATAGTTTTATATAATTACTAGAGGCAATTCATGCATGAGGTGTGTCCCTCAGCCCAGCCTGCACTCTCTCCAATTCAGTACCCCTTGGCTCCTAACCACTCACCTGCCTGCCTGCTTAATGCCCCCAACTGCCAATCCAGGACCACTGGCTCCTAACCACTCACCTGCCTGCCTGCCTAATGCCCCCAACTGCCCTCCCCTGCCAGCCTGATCACTCCTAACTGCCTCTGCCTTGGCCCCCACCACCATGGCTTCGTCTGGAAGGAAGTCAGATGTCAGGAAGATGACCGGTCGACCCGGTCTAATTAGCATATTACCCTTTTATTAGTATAGATTGTCCATTTTACGAAGTACCTTTTCAAATTTCTTGCAATTTTTATTAGATCATCTTACTAATTTGTAATTGACTGTAACTTAAATTTTCATTGATTTGAAAGTGTTCTTTATATATCTTGATAGGAACCCTTCTTTGTTTATGTTTAATGAAAACATCTTCCCTCCTCTCCCCCCAAAAAATTAGGTTTTTAAAACATGAACAGACATCTGCCAGGTGCTGCAATTTTTTATTTTTATTTGCCATTGGTTCTTTGTCTAACATGGAAGACCTGTGCTTTTACCTAAGCCCTGCGTGTGAGACAAGAAGCAGAACAAGGAGATGGGACAGCTTAGCAAGACAATATTCGGGGTCTGATTCACATGTTTTGCGTGTTGGGGGAGGGGCAATGATAGAGAGGTATGCTTTTTTTTCCTTTCCCTTTTCTTCTTCTTACTTCTCCAAACACAGATGTGATGGCTAGAGCTACAGTGGCAACTCTGAAGCAATCTTAAGGACAAAAGCCCCATGCGAAGGAAAGCAGGCCAGGATGACAGAAATAGCCGGGGACCCTGTGGACACTGTAGAGACTCCATACAGTCCTGCCCAGCCCACTGCAACTTCTTTCATGTGAGAGAATATACACCACTGTCTTATTTAAATCCATATTGCTTTAAGTCCCTTCACTAGCAACCAAATCTAATCCAGAGTGATCCAACAGAACATCTGGTACCATGCACAGCATCAAATAAGTACCCAGTGCCCCATTGCTGATATTTGTCCCTATGAAAAGGATTGAACATTTTCTGTTCACAGCAGTACACTGTGCAAAAGTGTATTGGAAGCCATCAATTTCAACCTCCAGGTCAGGCGTTTTCACATTGACCACCCATTAGAATCACCTGGGAGGCATCTGAAAATCGAATGCCTGGGGCAATTTAAAGAGAACCTCCGGTTGGGACCCAGGCATCAGTATTTCTTAAATCTCCCGGAGCATTCCGATGTGTAGCCAAGGTTGAAAAGCACTGCTCCAAGCAGATGCAAGAACCCCTTTTGTTAAACTAGGGACTTGTGTTTGAAAGCATATATTGATTTCTTATAAGCACCCTTGAAAGCTCAGCAATTAGAGCTGTAAAAGGAGTTCAGTTAAGGTCAACCTCTTTGCCCCGAGCAGGGAAATGCGAGGCTATTTTACAGCAGGAACACGGGAGACCGAGAGCAACGAGGTGGCTTGCCTAAGCCCCACACTTACTACCCATGGACTCGAAAGTAGGATCACGTGTTCTGCCTGAAGCTTCATCCACAGCTTCATACAACCAGGACCACAGGGTTCAGAGAAGGCCTCTCCATCCCAGGCAGGCCCACTCTTACCAAGCAGTTGTTCTATAAAAATGCAAAAACTGGAATGTTGCTAAATATATCAGAAAGGCGAAAATCATGTTAATGATCAGAATCAATTGGCCAACTTTGGTTTGGTTGGCTCAAAATGAGAAATTGATGGATATCTTTATTGCGTGGGAAAATAAACTTTAGAAATAAGTCAGAGGAAAAAAATAAAACCTAAACCTTTACTTTGAGAAGTTTAAAAGCAAAAATATACAGGACTTCTAATGAATTGAATTAAATATCCAGATATTTAGCTAAGAATTGTAGATGACCTTGGTTCTTTTTTGATCCTCACAACAGAACAGATTTGCAGCTTTGAACTGGAAGAAAGCTTTCAAAATCTCTGACTCAGGGACTTTCTGGGTATAGAGGGAGACAAAGTTGGCATTTTTTTTGTAAATATAGAGAAAAGAAAGTAAAGTTCCCACCTTGAAAATCATCTGCTCTTTTACCAATTAATCTGTGTGCTTAGTACATGTGTGTCACTTATTGAATCCTTGTGTGTCTTTTAGACTCTACTTGCCCTTATCAAGAAAACACTGAATCAATCAATAAACTTGATAATAAATAAAGGTGCTTATTAGGCTTATTAAGTAAGCAAAGGTGATAACAGAATAGAAATACTAAGAGGCACTCCACAGACCTAAATTACTTCTTGTTGTAAGTTTGCCTGAACTTACACAGGAGAAAGAGTTCCAAAAAGTGTAAGTATGTTATAGATTTTTCTTATCTTTGACTGCATTTTCATATACATTTTTTAAAAATATATTTTATTGATTTTTTACAGAGAGGAAGGGAGAGGGATAGAGAGTTAGAAACATCAATGAGAGAGAAACATTGATCAACTGCCTCCTGCACACCCCCCACAGGGGATGTGCCTGAAACCAAGGTACAAGCCCTTGACCTGAATCGAACCTGGGACCCTTCAGTCCGCAGGCCGACGCTCTATACACTAGCCAAACCGGCCAGGGCATGACTGCATTTTTAACTGCCTCAAAAGAGTTGGCCATTAGAGGAAACCTGGAGTAAATCCGGAGGTCTATGTTAATGAGAATTTTGAGACCTTAATTTATCTGTCCGCTGAAACTTTGCCCTGTTCAAGTTGTGCAAAGGCACATCCATACCATAAAATTTGATGTAACTATTCCCCATTCCTAAGGTGCCTCCTTGAGCACCACAGCAAAGAAATGTCAAAGCTAAGTCTATGGGACATCAAGACAGCCAGCCAATTCAAAAACCATCACTCAGGCCTGCCTTTCGTCATCACATTGGTCTTACCCTACACAAGTAGCAAGAGTAAAAAAACAAAAACAAACAAAAAAGTTGTTCAATTCGTTCATTTTCTATAGGTGGTATTGAGTTCATTATACACAATCTCATTGCTTTTAAAGAGGAAGTCAACCAGATCTAATTCAGGCATTGCGCAAATCATTTAATCAATTGACTGCAAGCTTTGTCTCCATTGGTGTTGGCTTTGTGCAAGCCCAGGATATTGAGTGACCTAAGGAAGTGAATACCAAAAGAACTACCCAAATTAGTTTAGACCTGAGGTCAGCAAACTTTATCTGTAGAGGTCCAGGTAGTAAATTTTTAGGCTTTGCAGGCCAGGTAATCCCTGTGGCAACTACTCAACTCTCCTGTTGTAACAAAAGCAGCCCATACAACATGTAGATGAATAGACACAGATGTGCTCCCGTAAAATTGTGTTTACAAAAACAGATGTGTTGGAACAGATTTGGCACACCGGCCATTGCGTCCAGACCCCTGAGTTAGACAGAGCCTAGGAAAACTAATTGTAAGATCCTATCACTCAAGAATATTTTGTGCCCTTTTAACCATTCTAATCAAACTGTGGGGAAGGACAGACATGAAGGAATCTGCAGCAACCCTGATCACTCGAGATGGGTCTGCGGAGGTGTCGCAGGAGGAAAGGGCTCGCTCATCACTATCATTACTTATCAGGAGACTTGACGACATTCATTTAGCTCTGACAAAAACCTTGTAAGGTGGTGATTAGAGCCCCCATTTGCTAGGCTTTTAAGAATATAAGGTGAGATAATTCGGTTGAAGAGCCAATTTTCAACCCCAGACTCATCTCACTCCATCGCTCCTGCCGTTTCCGCTCACTGACTGTTAGTAAATGGCCTGAACAAGGGCTTCTTGTTGGGGTGGATGTTAGTGTTTTACCTCCTCATGGAACCTGCAGGACCAAGTGCAGAAGCCAGGGGGAGAATTTGCAGGTTGAGTGACTACTTTATCCAATTGATCAGTCAAGCAAAGCTCAAGTCCATGAATGGGGCTTGAAGATTTCCATGTCTATGTGCCAGCAGTTCTGATCTGATCTGAACTAAAGCCCATGTTCACATTTAGTCCACAAACGAGGGTCATGGGCCAGGTAGGGAGGAGGCAGCAATTACAAAGTGAATGTTTTCTTAACCCTTTCCAGAACCTCATAGCACAGTCATTTCAGCTCATGCCTCCAGGATGTTTTCTGAAAAAAGAAAGTGCCTTTTCAGCACTCTTGGTGTCTGATTTCAAACCCTGCCCTTCCACCAGGTGATTCGAAGTGGGCTGACACATGCTGCCCTATTTGTACTGGTTTTCCCACAGGGCTTAGTCACGTAGGTGCCCTCAGTGCCCTAGACAAGGGCCTTACTTGGATCCAGGGTAAGATCATGGCTCCGGTGCCTGGGGCCTTCCCTAAGTCCCTTTAAGGTGCCAAAGGACAATGAGAGAGAATCTTCACTATGTGCCTCTGTCATGGAGAAAGTTTTCCCAGTTATTCCACTGATGAGCTTACAGCGCGGTCTCCCTAAGGATGGGGTTTTGTGGCCCCTAATTTGACCTCCAGGGTATGAGCAGACAACATGCCTCTAGCGTCCCATTTTATAAAACTTCTAGTCTCTTAGGAGGAATTAAAGAAGGAGAAATGTAGTGTGTAACCAAGAGGGGAGAATATGAATGCAAGAAGCAGCCCTGTCTCAGACACTGAAGCAAAACCAGGGCAATCAACATCATTTCCACAACATCTCAGCTTACTCAGGGGGCCTTTGCAGAATGGCTATTACCTATACCCCATTTTACATGGATAACCCTAAAAATTACAAATAAAAGGAGAGTGCCTTGCTCTGAGTAGATATGAATCAAAGCAGAAGTCCCTCCAGGGGGCTCACCTAGAACCCACTGACTCAGCTCTGAGTGTCAGGGTGTAGGGACCCACAGCAGCTCCCAGTAGAGGCAGTGATGCCCACCCACCCTTGGCCATAGGCATGCCCAGGGGGCTGGCCAATCCTCCTCTGGTAGCAGTTACACACCACCCATACTAGAATATCCCCAACTCTCTTGGAAGGATTCCATGACTCTCAAACCCAAATTAGAATTCATTTCTTTTTATTTAAAAAAAATGCATCTTGCCAATATCCAACAATGATGAGACTTCATGATCTGAGAGATTTTGAAGTCACTCCTCCATATTACCCATTAACCAGCTCAATTCCAGGGAGTTTACACGGAATACAGGAACAATGAATTGGTGATAAAGGGATTGTAAGTTATGTTTTAATCAATGAAGGTATATTTTCAGACCTTTAAGGGCTCCAATAGAATATCTTTGGTAAAATAAATACACTCCCTAATTTATCTTTTTCTGTAAATCTAGATTTTCTTATATTAAGTTTGTTTGAGGTAGAGCATGCCTGAATTCATGAAAAGGCATTTTAAAATGATCGATAGAGCCATTTTTTAGTAATATTTCTTTCTTGAGGAAGTCCAGATCCGAGCCCCAATAAGGTTCTACTCGAATACGGCCACTGAGTTGACTTTCTTATTTCAAGAAAGAAATGTTGTAGATAATCTCTGTATGATTTCAATTATTAATAACACGAGTCTCTGTTCAGTCCCACATAATGGAAAATAAAGTTCACAATTGTTCCATCCGACTCCAGGGATAAACATAAAGGTAACAGATAAACCTGCTGTCCTTTTGCACCCGCCTTGCCACAGAATGGGAAGAATGACAAGAGGCAGGACAGTGCAGTGATAAAGCCACGGGTGACAAAGCCCACCTCCCCTGTCCCCCCGGCGTCCACAGACACAAACCACACCTGCCTGGCAGAGGCTAAGCGAGTCAGAGAGCAGCGGGCCCACGGAACTGAACCGTGGGCTACAGAGCAGCTGTTTATAAAATAAAGTCATGCAAAGACCTCCCTGGCTTTCCCCTCCCTGCCCCAAACCAATATCACATTTGACTTTTGTTTTTGTGAATCATAAACCGCCCTTTCTTCCCCGCAGTGATTCATGCCCAGCAGCCGAGGGACCACAGCCTTCCCACCTGGGAACAGTAGTTCGTTCCCCTCCAACCTGGAAAATCAGCATCACCCTGATCACCCTGACAGGGTGCTTTCTCCATGGGCTCTGTCTCACCCACCTCCTTCCTCCCTGCGCTCCTGACTGGGACCCCAGACCCTGCTCCCCCCCATTCCACTACCACCACCTCCCAGTTTCAGGCTAGCTGGTGAGCCCCCCCGCCCCTACCCACGCTGATGGTGCTCCGACAGCCACAGGCACAGCACTTACATTTTTGCCAGAGCATGGCCTGTGACAGGATGTTGCCTTTTTTCTTTGAAGCAGACAGTTTGGCTTCTTTAATGTGAGACCTGGGTGTGCTTTCCTCCAGTGTAGCCACTGCCTGCTCAGGGCCGCTTCCTCAGCTTTTTAAAGGCCGGGTTCCCGCTGCGCAGCGGCACAGGCACAGCGTCATCACATCCTCCCCCCGCCCAGGCCCCGCCGCGTCCTCAGGAGGCTGCCTGTCACCCACCTGTCACCCACCCGCACCCTCGGAGCCCGCCAGCTGCAGACCGCTGGCCAGAGCCCGCCAGCTGGACCTGAACAACCCGCGGGAGCACTAGGGTATGGCCCTTCCGACGTGGCCAGAGTGTGCTGTGACGTGTGGTGAGTGGGAAAGGGTGAATGAGGGTGACCTGTGTGCGATGTGTGTCCCCACACAAACGAGGAGCCCCAAAGGTCCCCATGGAAAACTCTGGGTTTGCTGTGGTCCCCCCTCCAGGCTTCTACCCCACCAGGATGTGAGCGGGGACTCAGTCTGCCATGGGCCCTGCTCACGGGAAATGCTATCCCCATGGGGTCACTGATTCTCACTTGCTGGAGGAAACACCTGTAGCCTCTTCAAGCCTCACTAAACAACCTCCTCATTCTTTTAATATTGCTTTTCTGTTGATGCCATTTTGAAACACAGCAGCCCCTCTCCTTGCCCCCCAGCCACCACCAAATGGCAAGTTTTACTCATGGTTAAGTGGGGGGACACTGTTCTAATGGTCCACGGGCCCACAGAGGAGGCAACTCACTCAGGGGAGAGAGGAGAGGACGCTCTGCTCTCCAGCTGGGCTGGCTCCACAGTGGGAATCTGCAGGCGCAGTGTGAACAGGCCTCTCTCCCAGGGCCCCCCACCTGTCAGCATGAAGCCCTCGGAGGAAGGTAATGGGGTCCATCATCAGGGAGTGTTTAGGGCACCGTACCCTTTTATGTAATGATGTTTACTTTGAATTTATATTAGTTCACACAAACACTCCATCCATGCTTTTGTTCTGGCCCTCCGGTCCAGTTTAAGAACCCATTGTGGCCCTCGAGTCAAAAAGTTTGCCCACCCCTGGTTTAGGGTATTAGGCTATGGGCTCCTTCCCAGTTTGGAAGCCTTCCGCCATGTGTATGTGAAGTCCACATGCTTGGGCCCCAGTGACCCACAGCTTGGGATCAAGACCACCTAGGGCAGACCTTGCTGCTGTGTCCCACGGCTGCCTCAGCACCATCTTACACAACCTAGATTGGATCATGCCATTCCCCAGTTTTAAAAGTTTTCCCCTAGCCCTAGCCGGCTTGGCTCAGTGGATAGAGCGTCAGCCTGTGGACTGACGAGTCCCAGGTTCGATTCCGGCCAAGGGCACATGCCTGGGTTGCGGGCTCGATCCCCAGTGGGAGGCGTGCAGGAAGCAGCTGATCAATGATTCTCTCTCATCATTGATGTTTCTATCTCTCTCTCCTCCCTTCCTCTCTGAAATCAATAAAGAAATATATATATATTTTAAAAAAGTTTTCCCCTAATCCCTTCAGTCCAGAGCTGGAGGCACAGAAGGCCTTTCACAATCTAGCCCTTTCTGTCTTTCCAGCTCCATCACTCACCACCACCCCTCCCACCACCACCCCCTCCACTGGTCCCCAGTGACTTCTAAGCTCCACTCTGCACATTCATGCAATTTCCTGCGTTCGATCTTACAATCCTCTCTTGCCCGGTTCCTCTTCCCCAGTTCCTTCTTTTTCAATATCTAGCTCAAGTAGTACCTTTTTTGATGAAAAATGTTCTGACCCACCAAACCTCCTAGCCGAGAAAATATCAGGCTCCCTTTTCTCAACTCTTGGAGTGCTTTGTTCCTTGTATGACAGCAAATTGTTACATGACTGTAGGTTCCTCAAGGAGGGTTCCCTGTCTCCTGCTACCTCACATGCGACCTGGAGCATACCTGTCCCTCAATAAAAGCTCAGTTGAGGAAGTAATGGATTTAATAAATTACTGTCTGCTAATGGGTTGGTTTGAGGGCAAGTCTTGAGAAATGTTGTCCACATGAAGGACTCACTGAAAACTGAGAAGTCTACCTCTTGGCTGGGTTTTGAGCCCTCACCCCAAAGCTTCTGGACTTCAGGACAGGGAAGGCCCCATTCGGTCAGTGGCCTGGCAGGAAGCAGTGTCACAAGGCCTTGAGCCACACGGAGAAGTGTCCACTGGAAACACACATCCATCAGGCCTGGCTCAGTCATAGGAGATGCTGGTTCCCATCGAGGCTCTGCCACTCACTGGCTGTGCCCCCTTGACCATGTCAGGTAACCCTTCCGAGCCTCAGTCTCCTTGCTTATGAGCTGAAGAAGCTGCTCTCAGGATGTTTCATTCGGTTCTTAGGGGGAATGCGACCTCACGGGTCCCCTCACATTGATCTGTATTTTGGGCATTTGTCTTATTCTCTCCAAGTTCACAACATTAAGAACTTTTCAAAATTCATCTTTGATTCTCTTCACAAGCCTAGCTAGCATAATGATTTCCATGAAGTCATAATAATAACTATTTATTATACCCCAAACTCCATGTTAAGCCTTAACTACAGTGGGGCCTTGACTTACGAGTGTCCTGACTAACGAGTTTTTTGAGATACCAGCTGTCTCTTGGCCGATTTTTTGCCTTGAGTTGACAGAGTAATTTGAGTTAACGAGCTCCTTAACAAGCTTGGTCTCAGAACGAATTAAACTCGTAAGTCAAGGCCCCACTGTACATTATCTAGTCACCACAGCTCTGAGGAAACTTCTATCCATATTGTTCAGAGAAACAAGCAAATTTTTAGGAAATTTGATTTACTCAGTGCCACAGGGCTGTTAGATGCAGGCTAGGTGTTAGAACCCAGCTCATATAACTAGAGACAGAGCTTTAAATACTAATAGATATTCATTAAATTGAGATCAGTGAAAGCCAAATGTTAGCCATGTTTATTAGTAGTAACATAGGATCACTGCTCTTAAAACCTGGAGCTGATCTATAGATGTTTATATCCCCTGGGATAAATCCTTGTCCTCTGGAAAGAGGGGAGGAAGAAGACAAACCCAGAAGTGCTCTGACAAGTCAAATCTTGTACAGTGTCAGGGAAAAAAATCTCAATTGGCAAGTCCACCATCATGGCCAGCAATAAACCCTACCACTTAGACAATCACGAAACTCAGGAAGCACATTCCAGCTCAGAGCTCCCAACAAAGACCTTAGACATCAATGACCACACATGGGCAGATACTTGGGAACTAAGACTTGATCAAAATGGCAAATATTTGCTGAAAAGACATTTCCTGTGACTCAGATCAAAGGTCAAACTACAGCCCTGGCCGGTGTGGCTCAGTTAGTGGAGCATGGTCCCATGCACCAAAAGGTCGCCAGTTCAATTCCCGGTCAGGGCACATGCTCGGGTTGAACAGGGGTACATGCTGGAGGCAACCAATCAATGTTTCTCTCCCTCCCCCTCCTTTTCTTTGTCTCTAAAATAGTGGTTCTCAACCTTCTGGCCCTTTAAATACAGTTCCTCATGTTGTGACCCAACCATAAAATTATTTTCGTTGCTACTTCATAACTGTAATGTTGCTACTGTTATGAATCGTAATGTAAATATCTGATATGCAGGATGGTCTTAGGCGACCCTTGTGAAAGGGTCGTTCGACCGCCAAAGGGGTCGCGACCCACAGGTTGAGAACCGCTGCTTTAAAATCAATATAAACATATAATTTTTTATTTATTTATTTATTTTATTTTTTATTTTTTTTCCAAGAAAACTTGAGAATCTTTTTATTAAAAAGAGGATACACATTGAGTAGGCAATAAAAAGTCTCTGAAATAACTAACAAAAACATAATTAAGACAATGTGATGAGTATGTTAGTGCTGGCTTTTCAAATTTCTTCTTGGTCTTTTAAAAAATATCTCAAATATTCTGTCTGTGTTTTTTTTTTTAGCAGTCTTATTATCTCTGGAGGAACTCGGATGGATAATTGTTCATCATCACCATCATCACCAAATCTACGCTGAGACAACCAGATAAACATATAATTTTTTAAAGAAGTCGAACTACATGGCATAGTTCAAAAAAAGGACAAGCTGTCCATGTTTATGCAATATCTCAAGAAGCAGAGAAATAAAAGAAAATCTGATAATGCCATCCAGATGTGCTCACATTTTCAAAAAATTGATATACCAAAATGAAAACTCCTAAAATAATTCAGTGAAGAGCACTGATCCATATTTCAAAAAGAACTCTTATCTTGCAAAAAGGATTCACCACAGATTTCATTTCTTCCTTCACTCAACAAATATTTACTAAGTGCTCATTATGTGCTATCATCTATATCAGGCCTTATTTTTCTCTTTTCATTTGGGTTTTTATTGTCCTCTTTATCCATAGCACTTTATCACCATTGGTCCATAAAAGGTCCCTCTCTTATTTATTCATTCATTCTTTTGTTTATTCATCATTTATTCATTCATTCATTCATTCATTCACTTTTCTGTGTACCTTCCATGCATATTATTTTTTTCACTAATTTGAGGGGGAAGGGGGTTGTTTGTTTTATTTATTTACATTTTTATTGATTTCAGAGAGGAAGGGAGAGGGAGAGAGAGATAGAAACAACAATGATGAGAGAGAATCATCGATTGGCTGCCTCCTACACACCCCTACTGGAGATTGAGCCTGCAACCCGGGCATGTGCCCTTGACTGGAATCGAACCTGGGACCCTTCAGTCCACAGGCCGATGCTCTATCTACTGAGCCAAACTGGCTACAGCCATGCATATTCTTTTTCCTGTTTCCATTCACCTCCAATAGTCACCTGTCATTTCAATCAAAGCAACGATTTTCACCTGGATGATGTTAAATCTTTTATTTGTAAATAAAATATATTCGTAACCTGTTCTTGTAAAATCTGTATGGTTTTGCACTCCTGGATTTTTAATTGATGTAGGTGCTATAGTGTTAGAGAGCTCATACTGCTTCTTATCTCATCACTGTGCTGTAAGATCCATCCACATTGCTATGCATACTTTCCATCTGTCATTTCTAAACACTTGAAAGTTTTTCATGGAATGCAAGCACTGCCTTTTACATAACCAGATTCTTTCCAACTCTCCCTCCACAAAGCAAAGCATCAATAAACATGCTGCTATGTACCCTTATACAGAGACATGTGAAAATTTCCTTGGGGTTACATGCACAGAGGTAGAACTCCTAGGTCAAAGAATATGCATAAATGTGGGCTGACTAAATACAACCAAATTGCTCTCCAGGCTCCCTGCAGCAGCTCATGAAGCTTCCTGTGTCACCACCAGACTTGGCATCAGCAGCTTTCTAATTTTTACCAACCTAATAGGTATAGTGATAGTTCACTGTTTCATTTTACATTACTAACAGCAATAAATTTGAGCATTTCTTCATATGTTTGCTAACCTTCTGCATTTCCTCTTTTCTAAAATTTCTGTTCACTCCTTTTGCCAATTTCTCTACTGAGTTTGCTGTATTTTTCTTATTGATGAGCAGTTTTTTGTATATTCTACAAGTGAAATTCTAGATATCATCAGTTTTAATCAATGCAAATTTATTTTCCTAATCTGTAATCTGTAAACTTCACTCATGGTGTCCTTTTTTAAAATAGATATACTTACATTATGTATATGGGCCTGCCTTTGAATTATATTTTATTTCATTGACTTCATTGTCTGTTCTTGTACCAACACTTTACAGGTTTAATTATTACTTATTACAGTGAATCTTAAAATTTTAGAATAAATTTATTAAGTTCCTAAAAAAATCCAACTGGAATTTTGATTGGTTTTTATTTAATTTACTGATTGCTTTAAGGATGGTTGGTATCATTATAAGAGTAATTTGGCCCCTCTAAGCATGGGCTAGCTATCTATCTACTGAGATCATATTCTATGTTCTTTACTAATAGAGTTTTAAAATTTTCTCCATGGAAGTGTAGTGTATTCTTAGATAAGTTAATTCTTAATTTCTTACTTAATTACTTACTTTTGAATAGCCCCTCACTTTTTATTATATTTTCAAGTTGGTTATTGTTGGTGTAAGAAAATTCTAATATTTGTGAGTTTATCTTATTTTTGGCAAACTTGTTGACCTCTCATTAGTTTTAATAGTTTGCCCATTGGTTATGATGATCTTTCTAGGTAGTTGATCATCTCTTCTGAAAACCATGCCAGTTTTATCTTTTCCCTTCCAATCCTACATCTCTAATTCTTTCATTTCCTTACAGTTTTGTCCAGTCCTATGATAAATGGTGATAGTGGGGATTTTTGTCTTATCCTTGTCTTGAAGTTACAATGAAGATAAATACCTAACATTTTTAAAAAATATGAAATATGTAAAATTAAAACTGCTCATGAACAGTCAAACTGTAGAGATAAAGAAAAAATAACACCTGTACACGTTATAATGCAATTCAAAAAAAAAAACTAATACAAAGAGGAAATTCTAGAAGCTTAATGAGGGCAAAAAGTATATTAATAGCTGAGGAAAAGAACTGTATTGATGGTATACTTCTCAACAGAAAAAACAGATGCAAACTGACAATTAAGAAATATTTTTAAGTATTGAAAAGAATATTGAACCTATAAATTTAATATAACCAAACTGTGATTTAAATATTGTAACATAACAAAAATATTCTCAAGCATACAAGGTCTCACATTACAATTGCTGTTGGGGGAAGCACTCAAATAAAAAAGGCAATCCAGGAGAATATTACAAAAAAACGTGGGAGCAAAAGGTGGGCAAATATCTGGATAAAGTTTATTATAGGAATTCTCTTAAAGCTGAAAAGAGAAAAAAATACATCCACAAGAACCCAGAAAAAAATGTATAGAAAATATTCACATTGATTGCACAAGTTCAGGGAACACCATTTTTTAAATTTTATTTGTGCAATAAATTGTGTGGGCCTAAAGGAGATCAAAGGGAAATTTATTTATTTATTTATTTATTTAACCTGGTCTGAATTTATTTGTGCAGTTGTGACTGTGGGTTGGCCTCTGTGTGAAATTCTATGACAAACTAATAATTGAACTACCATATGCAAATTCAACATCAACTTGGCCTTCCCTTTGACTTGGGGTTTTGCTAGCAGCACACTTTACTGCTCTGCCCTCCTGAATCTTGCAAAGGCTCGCTGGGCACCAAGTAATGAATGCCCAGGATTCCAGCATGTGTGCAAGAGGCTGAAAGAACCAGGGCAAATGCCTCTAGGTGTCCGGCTGTGGATATCTCAGAGTCTCTCTTACTGGGCTCTGTGGCCACAGTTTTCTTGGAGAATTTGAGCTTGGATTGCATGGAAATTTTTGTGTGACTTCAGTCATTGTAGAGGTGGAGTGTAGTGGTAAGAGTGTTTAGAGTGGAGATCAAAGGGAAATTTAAATGTAGCAATGTTTTTGTTTTATAAAGGGGGAAAATGGCTATTAATAAATTTAAGAAATTAATAGGGAAAAATAAATGTAAGTTTGAGGTAAGGGGCAACTGCCACTTTTGTTCTTACTACCAGAACAGAAATAGAATGTTTACTTTTTGAGCCAGCTGAAAAAAAAACTGGGTCTTTCTATAAAAACAGGAAAGGGGTATTAAAAATTATATAGTGACTGGAAAATAGAAATAAGATAACAGGATAAGTCTGCATAGTACAGCAACTATAATGAATATAAAAAAATTAAGCTCACCAATTAAAACATACAGATTCCTGGATTGAATTTAAATTTTTAAAAAGATCCAACAATATGTTGACTCTTAGATATAGTTAAAACAAAAACCAAATCTCAGGTATTTTTCAAATAAAAGACTGATTTAACTCTTGATTTCAAAACTAAATAAGGTCAATACAAGAGAAGAAAATTATAGGCCCATTTAATTTATGAAAAATTTAATTTATCAAAAATCCTAAAGAAAATCATTAGTTTGCTGAGTTCAATGTTATATTAAGAAATAATGTCTGATGATATAATAATAAATAATAATAATAATACGTTAAAATAAAGTAGAATTTATCCTAAGAATAAAAGGATGATTTATTAGAAATTTTATCAATTCACCACACTAAACTGTAGGATAAAAATTATGAATTTATCTCAATCAATGTCTAAATGTTTGATAAAGCCCAACATTTATTTGTAATTAAAAACAAAAATTCCTCTTAGAAAATTAGGACTAGAAGGAAACTTCTTAGCTTAGTAAAGTTTATATACCAACAACCTACAGTGATGTATATAATGAAGAAATTATAGATAAAATCCCTTTGAGAACAAGTTGATCTTTTACATTTATGTGATTAATTTCTAAATATTTTCACACAACAATTTTCTGAAACATGCATTAAACACAAAAAAATAAAACATATAGATTATATCATGTAATTGTGCAAAGTTCTGTTCTAGGCTTTAGGGATACAGCAACAAACTAAACAGAAAGTTGTTAGCATCAAAAGCCAAATATTTGGTGTTGGGTAGACAAAAAATCCATATGGCATTTTAATAAATGATTTATCATAAATGCAGATATGGACAGACTAGAGCAGCCGTGGGCAAACTATGGCCCGCGGGCCGGATCCGGCCCGTTTGAAATGAATAAAACTATTGAAAAAAAAGACCGTACCCTTTTATGTAATGATGTTTACTTTGAATTTATATTAGTTCACACAAACACTCCATCCATGCTTTTATTCCGGCCCTCCGGTCCAGTTTAAGAACCCATTGTGGCCCTCGAGTCAAAAAGTTTGCCCACCCCTGGACTAGAGCATAGAAAAATTGATGGCCTACAGGTTGAGCAACTCCTAGACTATAAAGATTGTCTCTGGATCAGAAATTCAGAACAATTTGTAAAGTCAAGTATCTAGAGAAAGATTTCTTGACCATCGAGATGGGATAGGAGAGAGGGGAGAACCTGGGTAATTTTAAAAGTGGGGGTGGGGGGGGCAAGTGGGTCCTGTGTGTACATATACATTTTCCTTGGCAGACAGTCCACAGAGTTCCTGAGAATTCCAAGGTTAAAAACCACTGTTTATTTTAGAGAAATACTATGATATCAAATTTTTACATAAATTTTTTACAAAATTTATGTAAAAATTTACAGTTAGAACAGCAATGGACCCCCAGTGATGTGGGTAGACTATCAAACTCCATTGCTGCCTGCAGGCAATCTCCCATGTTTCCTTCACACACTAAGTAGGATAGTCACTACTAAGTCAGGTAAGTCCATTTGTCATCTCTCCTGCCAATGACTATCACTTCATTCTTCCATAGAATTTGCCTCTGGACCAGGCAGCAGGGCATAGTGATGAGGTTACTTAATTTAGAGTTAGGAACCTGGTTTGGAATCTGGCTGCACTGCTAGTACCGTGGTCTTGGGTAAATTGTTTAAACTCTCCCAGTTTTAGTTTCCTTCTTTTCCAAATAATAATAATAACAATAATATAATAGTTGTTATTGTTGCAATGCTGAAGTGTAATAGCTTAGTGTAGAGTCCTCTACACACACTAATTTTCATTGTTTTGTTCCAATTAAGAGACTACATAACTCAATTCCCTTTCTTGTTTTTGTTCTCAAAATTCATGCACAAAGGTCCCTATCCCTTCAAGCTTTGCCAATTTGTACTTTCCCAAAAGAAAAGCAGGTGCCCCTGCCCCCGTCAAAGAAATCGTAGGATCCTGAGCACACCTCATCAATGCCAGCTCCCACCCACCATCGGCAAACATGACTGACAGCTGGTCCTAATTTAGGAACAGACATAATGGTTGGGATTTCCAGCTTTATTGTGCCTCAAATAGAGGTTATGACTAGGAGCAATTAAAAAGGAAGTCACATTTATTCTGATGAGATAGAGATTGCACAGACCGAAGCCGGAGTGGCCTGGACGGACACCAGTGCTCAGAAGCTTTATTGTATGTAACAGCTCTGCGCAGGCAGGAGGGGGCCCAGATCTCTTCATGGCTGTCTTTGAATGTCGTCTGATGCTAGACAGGTGAAGTGTAGTCATACTGACAACTCTCTTCAACACAGGCAGCTGGAAAGTGTCCATGTCCCTATTTGCCAACGAGAAAACCAACGGCCAGGTGTCTTTAATCATTATCGATAGCCTAAGACTGCCGTAATAATCCTGGAAGATAGTTTTAAAAAATAACTTAGTAGTTACTACTTTGATGCCCTTGTTACCTAGGAGCTTGGAAAACAGCCTTTGCCAAAGAAAATATCTCTAGGCTATTTTACCCACCCTGTGGTCCTTCCAAGGCAGAGAGGGTTTTTTTGTTTTGTGTGTGTGTGTATTTTTTTTTGGGGGGGGGGTGGGCGGGGCGTGTAGGGAGGTGTTTTTATTTGTTTGTTTGTTTTGCTTTACTATTATTTGACACCACACCCTGAATAATAGTCTTAACTTAGTTTCACCTCCATGCTGCCAATACCTTCCCCCGCAGCCTGCACAGTTGATGGCCACCTTTGAGAAAAATACTCCATGATGCTTCTACAAATGCTTTTGCTCTGTGCTGGGAATTAATTTAGATGTTGAGGGTACCAAGGTGAGGAAGCCACAATCCCTGTGCTCAAGGAATTATCACTGGTGTGGAAAATCTAATTTTTAAAACATAATGGAAAGTCCCACAAGAATTCCTAGAGTAGTTCCCAGCCAAGTTACACGGGATAATGATTATAAAGGGATATTCCTGAGCCCTAGCCTCAAAACACCCGACTTTAGGGCCTGGGGCACCATCGCTCGGTATGCAAAGTGGCGGGAGGGTGACTTCTGTGATGGCACCTGACGAACCTTCTTTCAAAACTTCCACGGAGTGGAAACACGCAGTGTGGAAGGGGTCCTCGCCGCCCAAGGTGCGTCTCGTGTCAGTGCGCGCAGTGCCATGCCTGGCTCCCTGACTCGGGGCGCCTGGTTATCTCCTGGAGGGATACAAACGACGTGGTTTCAGAAGCTCCCTTCCTGGTTGGCACTGAAGGTTTACTCAAAGGCAGCACTTACGACCTTTTATTCTATAGTTCCTGTGGGATTCCCATTGGTTTCCATCTGTATTCTACCCAGGCTGCCCTGCCTGCCTGGAGAGGTCACTTCTGCCTTTCCAGCAACAAAACGGTGTGCTAGCTCTTAAAAACAACATCCATTGTGAATGCATCTGAGATGGATATTCACATCATGCCGCTGGTGGAAAAGGTTGCAGAGCGGAAAGAGAAGATACGACTAAGGCGCACTCACTTGGGTTCACTGATGAAGATGCAGAAGGAAGTGACTCCTGACCAATCCAAATCAGGAAACTGACCCAGAAGCAGAGCTTGAGTATCAGGGTCAGGCCTTACTGCCATCTTCAAAGACAGGTGCTGGAGAACGATCAACTTCAAGAATGGACAGGAAGTGTGTTTTATTATGTTTGCATCTAGGCTGATTTTCCAAATGATTTGTGAGTCTCTTTATAGATTTCTGTCCAGGTTTCATAGCTATTTGCCTTCAGAAATTATTTTAGCTTTCTTATCAGTTTTGTAGTAATTTCTGAAAACATCTTTAACTGCATATTTAGGGATTAAGAGGCAATGTGCCATGAATGCTCTGATTTAAAGATGCATATGGAAATAAAGTTGTACTTAGTGTTGACTACTGAGTCCTACATGGAACAGTTATGTGAATAGTTGTTACCACAATTTAACATTTCATTTAAGTGATAAAGTTTTTATATTCTGCATTTTCTCAAGTCTATAGTCAGCTCTGAGTTTTCTTAAAGTGTGTAAATAAATTTCTGTGGTTTTTATTTTGTTGTTGTTTTTAAACTGACTCAGTAGATCTGGAGTAACCCATGACTTGGTCAGTTATTATAGTAAAAAATATTTAAAAAAATAAAAGGGTTGGCTGGGTGGTTCTGTTGGTTGGAACCTGTACACCAAAGATACAGGTTTGATCCCAGGTCAGGGTACAAACCTAGGTTGTGGATTCAATCTCTGGTTGTGGCATGTATGAAAAGCAACTGATCTCTCTCTCTCTCTCTCTCTCTCTCTCTCTCTCTCCCCTTCCTTTCTCTAAAAATCAATAAACATCTTGGATGAGGATTTTTTTAAAAAGATCTGGGTGGCATAACTTTGAGATTTAGGAAGCACTAACCTAGGCAATCAAGAACTAGTCATCCCTTTTTTCTCAATGCCTCTTTTCCCATCTATCCTCTTTCAACTCTTATTCATTGGAATGCCCCTAGAAAGCCCGGATTAAGAAGAAAAATAATCTCCAGTTTAAGTGTAGCATGGTAGATCCTTTGTCTAACTAAGCACATAACCATTATTTCCCACACACAGGAGGGAGCTTGGCACCATGAATGCTCTACACCCAGATGCAATCCCTTCCCTATAGTCTCCCCACCCCCCCACCCCGCCCCCAGCCAAGCACCCAGCCAAGGACTAGTGATCAGGTGACTCCGTGACCTGGCACCCAATCTGCATGCCCATGACTGAAAACACTGAACTGCACTGCTTCTCTGTATAGCATTCAAAGACCCCCAAGTGATGAGAGACACCAAAACAGTAGACATCGGGGAGGCAGTTGGCCCCTATTCCACTTGGGCTACAGGCTCAAAGGAGTAAAGTGAAGGGAGTTTGTCTGGTGATTGAGGTGATGCATGCCAATCATCTGTCCTGAAAATGCAACAAAGAACCCCCTTCTTTTCCTCTTCCCAAAACACCTAGCCCTCTGGTGACAGGGTTTTCACCAGTGTAGGTCACGATTTTCCAAACACTATGGAAATAAGAAGTTCATTAAAGTCCAAGTCCATTTCCTGGTGAATCAAAAGTTTAGTGTACTGCAAAAAGGAGAAGGCTCCAGCATGTCAAGACAAGTCTATTTGCATGCGTGCCATGGTCCTGGGCTACTTTCAGTCACGGGTGGAGCTGTTGGGCGGGCAGCTGGGCTGCTTTTTTTGAACTGCCACTTCTCTAATTTGAAGGGGGAGCAACTTGAATGAATGAGTGAAGAGATGTGGACGATGAAAAGGAGATAGAAATATAAGTGGAAAAGGGAAAGAAATGGAGGAAGACAATTCAGAATTTTAGACATTTTGAAGGTTCAAAGGAAAAACAAAGATCTGCCTCCACAGACAAAACAGTTAATTCAATCAAGCAGTAACTCTACGTGAGGTATGTGTGACCATGGTAACAACAGAGAGAGACCAGTGAGCCAAGCCTGGCCTCAGGGAGTCCAGGGACAAAGTCAGATACTGACAGTCAATCAGTACCTGAGTATCCATGATCTCCTGGTCCAGGCAATGACTTAGCCACCAAAGTATACAATGCCCCGCCATAGCAAAGACTCTGAAAGTGGTAACCATTATTGCTGTTACCATCATTGTAATTAATAATGAATATGAAAGCTTTTGACCTGGGCCCAGTGTCACCACTGTTCTCTCCAGGAGAAAGTACAAACCAAAGACAGGGTCAGAGATATAACAGGCACACAATAAGTATAAATTGATTGACATGAGTACTAGTTTCTAAACAAACAAACAAACAAACAAAATCTCCATTAGTTAGCATGCTCCACAAATAGACACAGTCAAACTATTTTTAAAAAGTGTGTGTGTGTCGGGGGGGTGGGTGGCCAGGGGGAATGGAGATCAAACAACTTCAGGAGCTTCACATGTACAGTGTGAAAAGCCAGTGATAGCCAAGATTTCTGGCCAATGACTATATGCCAAGAACTGTTCTAAATACTTTGTACATATTATTTTGTTGTATCCTCATAGCAATGCTTTGAAGTAGTAGTCTCATTTCACAGATGAGGAAACAGACAGAATGAGGTTAAGAAACTTGTCTCAAACATACAGGCCATACAAAGAGCCAGAGATCCAACCTGGGCAATCTGATTGCACAGCTCTTTTCTTTCTTTCTTTTTTCTTTTAATTGAGATATAATAATTGACATATTATTTCCATGTGGGCAACACAATGATTTGATATATATATTGAAATGATCACTACAATAAGTATAGTTAACATCCATCATCACAAATAGTTACATGTTTTCTTGTGATAAGAACAGCTCTTACTACTACATGACACTATCTTCCCCACAATCAATCATCCATCCATCCATCCCTGCATTAATCTCTCCATCCATCCACCATCCATCCATCCATCCACCCATTCATCCATCCATCCATCCATCCATCCATCCATCCATCCATCCATCCATCCATCCATTTGCTCATTAATTAATTCATTCATCTATCCACTCATTCAGCAAAAATTTGTTGACTATTATCTGGCACTGATACAGCAGTGAAAAAGAAAAGTAAGGTCCCTGACTTCAAAGAGCTCACATTTTGGTTGGAGTGGGGGAGGGGGGGTGGAGGAGAGATATCACAAATACCATACCACCAGAAGAAGGAAAGCAGTGGATCAAAAATATCTCTCCAAATCAACC
Organism: Myotis lucifugus; assembly: GCF_000147115.1. Taxonomy (NCBI): domain Eukaryota; kingdom Metazoa; phylum Chordata; class Mammalia; order Chiroptera; family Vespertilionidae; genus Myotis; species Myotis lucifugus. Next base: position 1,447,068 of record NW_005871318.1, read on the forward strand.
TCTTGAGGCCTCAAGCCTTATATTTCCACAGAGCACATTCAGAAAATCATTTCTATGGTGATTATAGTTATTAATACTCTATTATATACTTGGGAAGTTGTGAAGAGAGTGGATCTTAAACATTTCACTACCAAAAAGAAATAGCAATTAAGAAATGGTAATTATGTGATGTGATGGAGATAATAGCTAAGGCTATGATGGTAATCATTTTGCAATATATAAATGTCAAGTCAACACTTTGTACACCTTAGACTTATATGATGTTATCTGTTTATTATATCTCAATAAAGCTGGGAGAAATGCAAATATTAAGGAAGAGAAGGAGAGAGGGGGGAAAAAGAAAGAAAGAAAGAAAGAAAGAAAGAAAGAAAGAAAGAAAGAAAGAAAGAAAGAAACCTCTAAAATCCCAGCTAAGGGACACAAAAATCATCAATGGCATTATAGCTAGATAGTCTACATTTAGCAAATTCAACAAACTTCAGCTGAGCAGCCACTGTCCTCATAATGACAACGTGAAAACTGAGCACAGGAAGGCCCAGGCTCACTCAGATAGCGGAAAGTGGGGACCATGGCCCTGTCACAGATGCTTAAGACGTTTTTTACCAGGGGATGCTGAGCCCAGAGGCTAAGAGTCTAAATGGGACCCTGAACATCCTCACCTTCCCTCTTTTTTCCAAGGGATTTCAGTCCCATATACACAGCCTAGGATTCAACTCAGACCACCTATCTCTCTGAAATGAGGCAACTGTTTTGCACCAATGAGGTGGCCTTCACAGTCAGATACACAGACTCCAGAGCAAAGTGCCAGATAATGGCTGAGCAGTCCCAGACCCATCTCAGCTTGAGTATGGAATGTCCAATGTCCAGATGATGCCAAGCCATGGAATGCAGAAACCTTGGCAAATGGCCTATTCTGGTGCAGGAAGTGTGAGTTCCTTAGGGAAGCACCTCGGGTTTCTCTTATGTCCAGAAAATTGTATATAATGCCAATTGCAATGCATGTGTTCCATAAAGTCTCATGGATCAATTAATCATTGGCCCCTTTTTATTTCAGAATGAGACAATTATGTTAGACATCAGTGACTGCACCTGAAGTCAGGCGCAAGTTCCCCAGACCATCCCAGTGAACTGCAGGCACTAAGTCCCAAGACTTTAGTCAGGATGCTGATTGATGACTATAATGGCTCCAGTTACCACAATAGACAAACTCTTACTCTTATTGCCCTGGCCAGTTTTCCTCAGTGGATAGAGTGTCAGCCTGCGGACTGAGGTCAAGGGCATGTGCCTTGGTTGTGGGCTTGATCCCCAGTGGGAGTTGTGCAGGAGGCAGCTGATTGATATTTCCCTTTCATTGATGTTTCTAACTTTCTATCTCTCTCCTTTCCTCTCTGTGAAAATCAATAAAATATACTTAAAACACCTACACACACACACACAAAACTTAAACTAACACTTCCATTTTCTGTTGCTCCAAACTTTTTGAAGGTTTTGAAATACAGGCAGGAAATTTAACCAGGTTTTTTCAGGGAAATATCACGTGAGCCCCAAAGAAGAGCAGAGCCTTGCCAACTTTTGCACCAGAATCTTACTCTTTTCATCTTTCAGCCACTTGTTCTGTAGAACCCAGGACCTCTGCAGGCCCAGAGTCCATCCTTCTAACCATCCTACAGGCCTGCAAGCAGAGTTGTGTCTGAGGCCTCTGTCATTTCCAAGGATCAGAGGCAGGCAGGGCCCTCATTGCACTCCCTTTGGAAAGCATAGACAGTAGGGAGTCGTTGGAAGTTTTTAACTGAGGAGTAACAAGGTCAGAATCATGCTCCCTTTAAATGTGGCTTTGGCAATGGGGTGGAGCTATATTGGAGACAGTAGAAATGGGAGGCAGAGAGAGAGAGAGAGTCTTTCTAACAATTGCCCCAGCAAGAAATAACTAGGGTTGAACTTGGAGTGATGACCATAGATGCTCCCAAGCCACCTGGCTGTCACTGTGTTCCAATCAGGAGGTAGAGTGTCTTCTTCTTCTCAGAATCTGCCATATGATAGGCACTCAAGAAATGCTTGTTGGATTAAGGAAATTTAATGAACCTGGAGTGAGCCCTTCATTTTTGAGATAGGAAACCAGGATCAGAGAGATGAAATTATCTGCACATAGTCATCTAGCTAGGCAAGAGCAGAGATGGGCCATAGAACCTAGTTTCCTGACTCCCTGTTCTAGCGATCTGCAAGCTTTCCAATGCGTCAGAATCAGGACTATCAGAGTTTCTGACTTGATAGGTCAGGCATAGGGCTGGAGATTTTGCATGTCTAACAAATTCTGAGGTGATGCAGATACCGCTGGTCTGCGGATCACATCTGAGAATCCCTGCCTTTTCCAGTTCTCCCTCTACCACACCTAGCCTTCACTGTCAGGAAGCAGAGCCTGGCCTGTCTCTTTCATCCCCCATTGCTTGGCTCTAAAATTTGGGGAGAAGAAGTGCCCCAGCCTAATCCAGCCTGTGGAGTACTGTACAGCTGGATGACTGAGAGCCCAGACTTGCAGCCAATGCCTGGGTTTGATCCTGCCTCCACCAACTTTGGACAAGTTACTTATCTAATCTAGGTTCGGTGCATATATTACAAAATATTATAAGAATTAGATTTTTTTCATATGTGTAAAACACCTCAAAAGTGCCTGGAAAATAGTAAGCATCTAAAAGGGATAGCTTTTACTCTTGCAATATCATGGATGGGCTTGTACCTGACCTCAGGGAAGTCCTGTGGTACTGCCTGGGTCAGAGAGGTATGAGACCAGGTAACCAAGTGATGATAGATTACATCGTATAGTCATAAACAAATACAAAGTTTGCTAGAAGCACAGAGAGATCACTGTGGGCTGGTGCTATATGGAGCTTGTTGGGATTTCTCCACATTCATATTAACATGGCACTCTCCTGTTATTTCTCAGGAACCAGTTCATAAGGGACAGTGAGTCATATAATCTAATCTAGGCAGCTATCTGCTCCCATCTGTCAGAGGCTGAGGTACCAGCTTGGATTGAGTAGATTGACCAAAGCAAATGACAGACATCAAACTTTTGAACACCTGCTCCTGTCCAGCCCTCCCAATGCCCTCAGACTTCCTCAGCAGATGACTGGATCTCAGTTCCCATGGATGCCTGAGAAACAGAGCTGAAACCAAGAAGTACCTGAGTGTGGGTCCCTAGATGCTGGCCACCTAGAGAACTATATATTTGGAGATGTACTTTAGCCCTAAATCTTGGAGGCACCACTAGACTCCTAGCAAAGTTTCCTCATTAGTCACTCCCATCTTTGGGGGATGGCTGGCAGGGTTGCAGAATGAAGCCATGGGATGGCTCCCAACTTATAAAAGTAAGAATCAGAGTGTCTGAGGTCCAGTGTGGAAAGAACACTCGAGGAAGGAAGGATGACTGACCAAGCGATAGGACCCATTCTCCAAGTTCCACCGCACACTGCAACTTTGTCCTCCCAGGGAGCTCGGCCACCCCTTAAAAAGCTCCCTCCAAGCTTGAACTCAAACGCTGCCCTTAGCAACACTCAGCACAGACGACACAGGCAAAAAGCAATTAAGAATTTGATCTGTGGAATTAGAGCTAGGTACAAATCCTGGCTCTACCATTTAGAACTATGATACCTTGAGCAGGTCATTTAACACTGTGTCCTGATTTCCACATCTGTTAAATAATTCCTCACCAGGCTGTTGTCAAGATCAAATCAAATATCACATGAAAAGGAGCACCACAATGCCAGTGGTAGTAGATGCCCAACAAACAGCAACCATTACATTAATAAACACAGCCAGAGACTCCACTAGGAATGAGCCCGAGCACACCAGGCGTGGTGAGGAATCCAGCCAGCAAAGCCCAGCTTGCTACAACCAGCTCTTTCCCATGGTTCACAGATTCTGCTGTTTCCATTCATGGTGTTCAAATTAATGCCAGATGTGCAGCCGTCTCCACTGCCTCCTTATTCCTACTGTTTAACTCCACGTGGGCCCATCCTGACTCCCTCCTCCGACCCTTGCACCCCAGCCCCATGCCTGGTCTGAGAGGCAGGCTCCACCCCAAGGACTGATACTAGGAATGGTGTTGTCTTGTCATACTATTCCCACTCACCCAAGTGCAGTTATACCTGCGTTGGCCCAACAGTCTTAACACAGTGGGAGAGCCCCGGCACACTTATAAAAATCATTCATTTCACATAAATGGCAATGAGAGCCTATGAGGTGTCCCGTCCCCAGGGGACCCTTCCCTCTTGGAAGCTGTTCCATTAGAGCTTAATCCACCCAGCTCAGGAGTGTCTCAGAGAGTGAGGCCATGAGGCAGCTAAGGGAGAAGGCTGAGCAACCTGAACACAATGAAGAACCATTTCAGAAGCTGGGGAGTGGGGATGGGGGGGGGTCAGTGGGGGAGTGCAATCTTCAAGCAAACCAGGGAATAAGGAAGGAATTGGCCTAGCCAGGTGGTTTGGGATGGTCTTTCCAGCAACCGTTCCTGCCATCTTCCAGGTGCCCAGAGGCTCCACAGCAGGTGTGGTCAGGATATGTGCCAGGGGAGGCTGGCTTGGGATCCCCTGTGGCTTCCTGCCTGGACAAACACGCCCCACAGCCCTGGTGGACTGTCACCTCCGCTGGGCCCCTCAGGCAGCACTCACACTAGCCCATTGTTCTTCCTCCCTGGCAGCTCTGGAGCCCAGCTCCCCATCCTTGCCCCTAGCGACCCCTGCAGAGCCTCAGCGGCTTTGTACATGCTGGGCAGGTCCTGGGCTTACTGCTCACTGCTGCCACGCCAGTGGGTGCCACATTGGGGTGCTCAGCAAGTCCCTTCCCTCCTGTGGGGACCTTCCTTCAAGCAGGGACCAACACAGCCTGTTGTGAAAAGGTCTTGCTATTGACAAGGATTTTCAACTCATTTCTGCCATCAGAATCCTTTTTTATTTTTTATTTATTTTATTTTTAATTGTTTTATTGCTTAAAGTATTACAAAGAGTATTATATATGTCCCCCCTTTTTTTCTCCCCTTGACCTTCCCCTAGCCTCCCATGCCCCCCAGTGTCTTGTGTCCATTGGTTATGCTTATATGCATGCATACAAGTCCTTCGGTCGATCTCTTACCCACCCCCCCCCAACCCTCCCCTGCCTTCCCGCTGTAGTTTGACAGTCTGTTCGATGGTGCTCTGCCTCTGTATCTATTTTTGTTCATCAGTTTATAACAGTCTTAATTATCCATAAATGAGTGAGATCATGTGGTATTTTTCTTTCATTGACTGGCTTATTTCACTTAGCATAATGCTCTCCAGTTCCATCCATGCTATTGCAAATTCCTTCTTTTTTACAGCAGCATAGTATTCCATTGTGTAGATGTACCACAGTTTTCTAATCCATTCATCTGCTGATGGGCACTTAGGCTGTTTCCAGATCTTAGCTATGGTGAATTGTGCTGCTATGAACATAGGGGTGCATATATCCTTTCTGATTGGTGTTTCTGGTTTCTTGGGATATATATTAGAAGTGGGATCACTGGGTCAAATGGGAGTTCCATTTTTAACTTTTTGAGGAAACTCCATACTGTCTTCCCAGAATCCTTTTTTTAAATGAATTATTAGGCAGATCCTCCAAAATATAAAACAGAAGGGGACCCACTCCAGTGAGAATAGGGAGGGGCACATAGGCTCTCTTTGGGTGTCTGGCCGTTGGTCCAGGCAGCCCCACAAGCATCTCCAGGGAATTCCCAGGGTTAGAAATGCTCTGTCCATGACACCCCCCAATTCATCTTGCAGACTAATGTCTTCTCTCAGGCTGGCCCAAACCTGCTGCTGCCATGGCAGGTCCAGTTTCAGTCACTCTGCCCTTCACTCTCCTCCCCACCTGCTGCCCAGGGTGGTGGCAGGTAGCCATCAAGAGAAAACTTGTACCTGGGACTTGAGGGCAATTCAGAGCCAACTCTACCCTTCAAAACAGTTCAACTCCTGCAAAAGAAGATTGTCTCAGTGTTAAGGGGCAAAGAGTTGGGGCTTCTGGTGGGTGTGACTTTAGAATTGCCCCCTTCCGTTATATGTAACTTCCCCAAACTGCCTTGGCACTAAGGTAATGTTCTAAAAACCAAAGCAGGCTGAACTCTGGAGTGACCAGTCAGAGTTACAGAAGACCCACCACACTCCCCTGAGGCAGTGCCAGGGCCCCTCTGCCCTCCCAGGCATCTTCTGAATCAACCCCACAAGCCTGTCCAGCCAAGTGCACCCACGGGCCCCTATTCTGATGTTGTCAGCAGGTGCAGCAGAAAGTGACCACTAGTTAAGATGGGAACATTTACTGCCCCCTTATTTTTTACAAAAACCTACTTACTGTGCTTTTATTATCTTTGAGGTTCAGTCGACTTTCCCTTAAAACCAAGACAAATTGAAACCACAAATCTGGATCCCACCACAAGGCCTACTGCTTACACCACTGCCACCTACACTGGCCTCCCCATGTTTGCTCCCAGGACCCTTCAAAGCCTTGCCCAAGACTGACATCTTTCATGAAGGGACTTCTACAACTCCTTTTAGAGTGTTGATGATTCTCCCTCACTTCTTGATAATTAATCACATACTGCTTTCATTTTCAGTGAACGTTTCAGTGTTTTTATTTATTTCCATACTCCATTGTTCGTTTCTTGTGGGCAAGGACCAAGCCTTCCTAGAATCCCCCCATGATGTCCAGCACAGTGTTTTATTTTGTGGTGTGTGAATGCCCCACAGCCCTGGTGGACTGTCAACTACATGACAGGATGTTGCCTTTTTTCTTTGAAGCAGACAGTTTGGCTTCTTTAATGTGAGACCTGGGTGTGCTTTCCTCCAGTGTAGCCACTGCCTGCTCAGGGCCGCTTCCTCAGCTTTTTAAAGGCCGGGTTCCCGCTGCTCAACGGCACAGGCACAGCGTCATCACATCCTTCCCCCCCCCAGGCCCCGCCGCATCCTCAGGAGGTTGCCTGTCACCCACCTGTCACCTACCCGCACCCTCGGAGCCTGCCAGCTGCAGACCGCTGGCCAGAGCCCGCCAGCTGGACCTGAACAACCCGCGGGCGCACTAGGCCATGGCCCTTCCGATGTGGCCAGAGTGTGATGTGACGTGCGGTTTTTATTTTAAAAAATTGCATCTTGCCAATATCAAACAATGATGAGACTTCATGATCTGAGAGATTTTGCAGCCACTCCTCCATATTACACATTAACCAGCTCAATTCCAGGGAGTTTACACAAGAAATACAGGAACAATGAGTTGGTGATTCTAAGTTATGTTTTATGTTTTATGCCAGGCAGCTGTGGTTTGTGTCTGTGGGGCACAGTGGGAGGTGGGCTTTGTCACACGTGCCTTTATCACTGCACTGTCCTGCCTCTTGTCATTCTTCCCGTTCTGTGGCAAGGCGGGTGCAAAAGGACAGCAGGTTTATCTGTTACTTTATGTTTATCCCTGGAGTCGGATGGAACAATTATGAACTTTATTTTCCAGTTCAATCAGCATTAGTTGACTTACTCATTCCATTGGCCACATACTCCATGTGTGAAATACACATACAATTTTTTAAAAATATATATTTTATTGATTTTTTTTTTTTACAGAGAGTTAGAAACATCGATCAGCTGCCTCCTGCACACCCCCTACTGGGGATGTGCCCGCAACCCAGCTACATGCCCTTGACCGGAATCGAACCTGGGACCTTTCAGTCCGCAGGCCGATGCTCTATCCACTGAGCCAAACCGATTAGGGCAAATACACATACAATTTTGAAGATGGTTGCCACAGATCTGTTTCAATCAAAGAAACAAAACTAGGGCTGAAAAGAACATGAGGAACACACGTTTTAATCTCATAATTTCTTAGTTCATTTAATATTTTTCCTTAGCAAACATGGATAAGTTTAGTCTGTATAAACATACATATCCTGTCTCCCAATATCCACTCTTCCCCCCTCCAATCTACTTTCCAAAATGCAGCCAAGAAATTTATTTTTAATGCAAATCTTTCATTTTCTTCCACTGCTTAAAACCTTTCAGAGGCTTCCAATTGCCCATAAGCCCTAGTCCAAATTCTTCATCTGACTTCCTTGGCACTCAGGGACCTGGGCTTGTTACCTCTCTAACTTCATCCTGTATTGCCTTTGCCTGGGCTCTCTGGGGTCCCACATATTCAGTTTGAACTTCTTAAAATGTCTATACGAGGCTCTCTTTCAACTCAAGGGCTCACACAAGCTCTGTCTCTGTCTACAATGTTCCTCCCACTCTTTTCTTCCCTTCCCTGCACCCATTCACCTGACTGATTCCATTTCAACCTTCAGTTTTCAGATTAAACATCACTCATCCAGAAAAGATTTACCTGAGCCCGAGAAATAAGATTAGAGAAACTGCCAGGAGCTAGCCAGCATCCTTTCTGTGTCTTCTCTTCATCAGCAGCATTCTCACCTGCTTGTTTTCTCTCTGAGATCCTTTGGTTATGGACAGTGTCCCTCTTGTTCATTGATGCATCCCCCAGTACTAGTTGAATAAAACTGAAATATCTTCTAATTTCAGCCAATTTTCAGGACATATTCCCCACATACGATGCTTCAGGGATGAAGATACTATCCATCAAGTGAGTGCTTTGGGGCTATTGTTTTGAGATAAAGTTTACAATTAAAGAGCACAATAACATACACAGATGTTGTATTATAAAGATACTAGAGGCCCGATGCACAAAATTTGTGCAAGAGTAGGCCTTCCTTCCCCCAGATGCCAGCACTGCTTTCCTCTGGCACCCAGGACCCGGCTTCCCTCTGGCCACTGGCAGGCACCCGGGACCCTGGCTTGCCTCGCAGCCCCGGCTTCATCCAGAAGGTCGTCTGGAAGGATGTCCTTTCTAATTAGTATATGCTTTTATTATTATTATAGGTGCACTAAAACTTATATGTTGTTGTTATTAACAAATGTTCCCAAAATAAATTTAATTTATAAAAATAAAGAAATACTTTGCAGAAAAGTTCCATGGCCTCTAATTTAGTCCAATGTAGCTTAACAAATCAAATTGCTTCCCCTACAACACCCTTATTCTCTGCCTCTGCCCTGTCCACCAGCCCCACTGTGGTCTGTGGCTTGGAGGCAGAAGAGGAAGGAAGAGGGGAGTTATGGCCACCAGCATAACCACCACCAATCAATACCACCAACCATATGTATGTTGTGGCTGCCTTAAGTAAATTAAATCTGTCCTTCCTACTGGGACAAAAAGTTCTAACACTGCTGATGGTCTGTGAGTCTGAGGCAGCCTCAGTTGATCCACAAGTAAGCAGAGAAGGCTTTATTACACAGACTAGCCAACCATTTAGGGCGGTGGTTCTCAACCTTCCTAAAGGCACGGCCCTTTAATACAGTTCCTCATGTTGTGGTGACCCCCAATTTCATTGTTACAAATTGAACATAATTGAAGCATAGTGATTAACCACAAAAACAATATGTAATTATATATGTGTTTTCCGATGGTCTTAGGCGACCCCTGTGAAAGGGTCGTTCGACCCCCAAAGGGGTCGCGACCCACAGGTTGAGAACCGCTGATTTAGGGAGTGAGGTTTCAGAGGGCTCCCCTGTCCTCCATCCACATTGATACACCTCCTGACCAAAATGTCCCAGTTAGTCCTTGCTCCTTTTGCTTAAAGCAGTGGTTCTCAAACTTTAGTGTGCAATAGAATCATCTGGAATACTTAATAAAACAGATTGCTTGGCCCCACTCTCAGAGATTCTGATTCAGGAGGTCTGATTCAGGCCCCCAAATTTGCATTCCTGAGTTCCCAGGCAATACCGATGTTGCGGGTCCAGGGACCACACACTGAGGACCTCTCACTTAAACTAGGAATGGTTTCCAGCCCTGGTTGTGCATGAGAATCGCCTGTGGAGCTTTTCAACAGTACAGAGTTCGAGCGGGGCCTGGCTTCCATGTTTATCAGTGCACCGCCAGTGAGGCTGGTGCATGCCAAGGCTGAGAACCGCGTGTAGGTGTTTAGGCCTCTTTAAAGCAATGCCCCTTCGAAAGGGCTAACATTTTTAAAGTGGAACCAGTGATTTACATGCTAGTGTGAGTGAGTTCCCCAGCTTTTCTGAAAGATTTTAGTGAAGGGAAAGGGGGTGAGTATTGAAGACCCTAGACAGAGGGACGTATATGGATGAGGCACACCAGGGGGAGGGAAATTGAGGCAGCCAAAAACTGCCTTCACTCACTTTACCAAGAGGGGTATGAAAGCCTTTGCAGGAGGAGCCCTTGAGTCTGCAATTGCAGCCACTTCCTTGGACTCTCACTCCTTTGTTTCTAAGTCCCACTGATGGTGGCCAATACCGTGAAAATGGGCAACATGAAAACACAGCTGGTCAGATATTCTGACTGAAGACCTGGATTTACTTAGTCTCCACCCAGGGGACAGCCATGCCCTGACCTCTCAGGCACCTCATTGTCCAGGGACATCCTAAAGAGTACTTCCTTATGGATTTGGTCATTGGCACACCCCTTGTGCATGGGACTTGAGTGGGACTTGGAGCTCCATTTCTTTTACTGGGAAAAATGACATATCTCTTTAACTGAGCATATTCAGTCACATGTGTAATCTCACTGCTTTTTAACCCCAATTGGAGTGACTGGTGGTGGTTGTGGTGGGCGGGGGGGCAATGTTTTTCTAGTTTCTTCTCCCAAATCCCAGCGTTTAGTTCTCACTGCCTCTTGAGAAAGTAAGATTATTATTAGTGGGATGCTCTCTGTGTCCCCACCTGTTGCCAGTGGAAGTGGGCCTCTTGGGGTGTCCCAGTGAAAAGGATTTCCTGAGACCCCCATGAGAGGATGAGGTATTATGGAAGGCGTTATTGACAAGGTAACATTAAGGCAGTTCCCCTTCAGGTCCCATCTCCCTCCATCCCACCACGGGAAAAGTCCCATTTTGTCTCCAGCGGGGCTAGGATTAAAGCCAGTGTCCACGGTTTTCGCTCCATAGTAAGCACAGTCCAGTCCAGCACCAGGGTAGCTTAGCTTTCCTGGCGGTAAGCCGGACTAACTGCAGTCCATTGTGTGTGGAGTCCATGTGGCTTCCAGGGTTACATGGCTATGGAGGCACATGTTGAGTGCAGGTCACGGAGTAGGTGAGAAATTGGAGCACAAACAGCAAGAGGAACAAGAACAATTTCTTCGTCTGGGGGATTTTACTCTTCCAAGGTTCCATGTGCTTGCAGTGGCTCCACCCCCCTAGTCAATTACCTTTGTTCCCCGGTTAGACTGACAGGCAAGCACCTTCCCTCTGTCACCCCAACTTCACTGCGTGTGCATCCATTTCCTCCTTTGTCTGACCCTTTCCCCCAGTGATCTGCAGGGAACGAACCAGTGGTTCCCTGTTGGAGGTGAAAATGCAGCTTCCTGGTGAAGCTGCCCAGATGACCATGCTTTTAATGTATGGCCTACCCTTTGCTTTATTCCTAATATTAATATTAATAACTAGCTCATTACAATGGTAACAAGACCTATTAGCTTAGTTCTTTCCTGGCTATAAGCCAGCCCAGTCTTCTAAGGGAATCATTCTTGGTGTTCCCAGAACAGCAGTCTCCAAGAATGAACTCCAAATTTAATAGAGTGTCCACTTTCAAACTGTAGCATCTCCAGCCTGAAGCAGAGCCTGGCTAACCTGGGAGTAAGGCTTCTAGCACTCAGGTGAGGAAGAAGCTGGAGAATAGCAGGTGTTCTTGCTCCCAGTTGCAGATGAGAGCTGGATGGGAGTAGGGCATGAGAGTGTTTGCAAAATGGGTTTTCCTTAATCCTGTGGTGTCCTAGGGATGGCCTGAATCAGGCCTTATTCATGACCTGCACTGTGGAAAGAGCTGGTGTGGGGTTGGGGAGAGATAGTACAGACTCCCTCTGTCCTGGGGAGATCAGACAGAGGTATTTATAGGAAAAGAATCCTAAGAAGCAGAAAGCCTAGATTCCCTCTAATTGACTCCGAAAACTGGTGCCTCGTCTCTGGGTCTCAGTTTCCTCATGTATAAACTGAGGAGGGTGGACCAAATAATTCTTGTATGTTCCCTATGATTCCACAGTTATGTGAACTGAATTGTTATTGAGTCAGCTACTTTACAATCATACGATAAGCAATTATTACAGCTGTATTAAACTTAAAAGGAATTTCATCTGTAGTGTTGAAGCATAGTAACCTCCATCTTGTATAAAAAACTGCTGTTTGAATTCTCTGCTATTGTTAGGTAGTTCCTAGTCACTGTAAACTGTCATTGTCAATTCTGTCACTTTAAGACAATCTCTTATTCTATAAAATGACTTTGTTTTTAGTTCAAATAATAGAAAAAGATAAACTTAACTGTCTGACCTTTCAAGCTAGCCATCCGATGTAATAGACTAATATGGACTAATACTGATAATAATTCCCATATTCTTATGCCAACTACAAACTCATTATGTATTCAAGGTTACAACTGTCTGTAACAATAACTCACACAGAGCCCTTTGTAATATCTGCAAACAAAGAAGCTTGAAAAGTATAAATACGGGAAACTTCCTGTATGTGGTGCTCAGAGATTTGGAAGAGACACCTCCCTCTGAGCCATGCGCAATGAACAACTCCTAATTAATTGGCTTATTAATGCATCTTGTATCTCATTAGCTGATTTATGATACAATAGTGTTGGATTTAATTTACAAGTAACAAGAACTTTAGATCCCTCCAAAGAAACACCTCTCTCTCTCTCTCTCTCTCTCTCTCTCTCTCTCTCTCTGATAAGAGTTCATGTTAAATGATGGATTGTCTAAACAAGGTGATGTACAAACATTAAATTTATGAACTTTACTAACATCACTTAAAAGAAAAATAATATATCATTCTTAAAGCCCTTAATCCCAAAGTTAGAACATGTAAGTGAGAAAAAAAATAAGAAGAAAGGAAGCCTTCTTCCAGGAGGTAGAGTGGAATACCCCCTCCCCTTGAGTGTGAACTTAGTGACTAACTTCTATCGTATGGAGCATATAAAGAGGGAAATGACTATGGCAGAGAAACCTGCAGTCACTGTAACCAACAGGCCAAGGTCAACATGACCAGTGAGAAGTCATGTTAATGTCCTGCATCCTTGATATGACCGTAAGAAGGGCACTTCACCTCTGTGACATTCCTCCCCAAACGTTACAAGCCCCGTGTAATAATGAAAAAGCCATCAAACCCAAATTCAGTTTGACATTCCCCCAAATCCTTAACCAGCAATCTTCCAAACTGTCAATGTTATAAAAGCAAGGAAAGACTGAGAAACTGCCACAGATTGGAGGAGGTTGACACATGATGGCTAAATGCAACAGGGTGTCCTGGAGAGGATCTTGGAACAGAAACAAGAGATAAATAGAAAAATTCATGACATCCAAATAAAGTCTATAACCTAGTTAACAATATTGAACCAATGTTACTTACTTAGTTTTGTCAAATATATCACAGTTAGACAAGATTTTAGCAAAAGGCAGAAGCTGGGTGAAGGGTATCCAGGAATTCTGTGTACTTTATTTTTGCAATACTTCCGTAAATCTAAAAGTACTTCAAAATAAAAAGCTAAAAAAACAAACAAAAAAACCTGCAAGTGGGGTGGACAAAGTCACCAATGCTGAAAATGTGCCAATTAGTAATGATATGGCATTGCTCTTTGGATGTAAGATATACCTTTACAAATGTAAGATTTAAAATTTGTACATCATTAAACTTGAATTAAATGTTAAAAAATCACATCACTATTTTTTTCTCCATGTTCACAAACTTACGCTATAATCTGTATGAGAGATTTTCTGTCTTGTTCATAACTGTATCTCTATTGCCTAACTCAGGGTATTTGTTGAGTGAATAAATGATTGAATGAATGAATAATGCTATTCTGGGCTTTGTACACAGATAATTAGATAAACTCAATCCTTGAATTATTGGATTTTACAATCTAATAAGATACATATATAAATATTTTATATAAAACATTTATATTTTATTATGTACTATTTATAAATAAATCTGAGAAATCTAAGATTTACATATAAAAATATATGAATATGTATGTAAACTATCCACACATTTAACTAGATAGAGCATGATAACAATATTAAACCAATCTGAGGAAAAGTGAATTTTGTCCGTTGGGATTTTTGCCTATTTTTGTTCACTGCCGTATCCTCAGCCCCTAGAACAGGCTTGGCACTAGCTGACACTCAACAAATATTTGTTCGGTGGATAAATGGCTCAGGCTCATGTACAAGCCAAGGCGATGCCTCCCGGTTCCTTTCGGGTGAGTGTGTCGGAAGAGCGGGTTGCTGCAGAGGAGCGCTCAGTCTCCCAGCCTTAAGGCAAGTTGGCATGCGCAGTGTTTGTGCTAAATGTTCCCCTGTGCTGCCTTCGAGATCCTCCCACTCTGCCTTCCACGGCCTTTCAGAATCCGCCTTGTGCACAAAGGTCTGACTGTGTTTTTATTCAAAGGCAAAAAAGAAATACCACATCGGAAATGTCTCCACACACTCATTTCCACATTGCAATTTGTATTGACTTGGTGAAGAAACTCAACGGAACTGAACACCCCTTTGCAGAGTGGAACTCTACCTGAGAGCCCCCAAGCAAAAATTTTAGAATGAGTCCCTTTACCCTTCTGAATTACCAAATAAACACCTTTCCAGAGAAGGACTTCTCTTGCGGGGCCCCCACGTGGTATTTCTGTCCATCTGCCTATGAGCTTTTAATTGAAGCATGCTTCTGAACACAGCATGGATAATTTATCTACTTCAGACACCCTCAAAGTATAGCCTGTAGTTACAAAGATGAAACACAATTGTGTACACAGAAATCTGTCTGGGAAGCCAAAGGCAATTAACTCTGTGCTTTTTATGCTTCAGAATCACAACCTCAAACATTTCTGTTGTTCTCTTCCAGGCACTCCTATTATTATGGACTAAAAATTGAAATGAAGTGTCTTCTCTTCATATAGCCACTATACTTAATGGGGAAAAGGGAAGTGATTTTAGTGGGCTAAGGTCTCCTTTACCTGCCTTGTTACCTTGGTTATTCATAGGAAAATGGAGAGAACTTGGCGGAAGAATGTATCTTTGGGACAGACCCAACAGCTGCAGAGAAGGCACCCAACAGTCCACCCAGCCAAAACTAACTTTCTTTTTCTCCCACCACAGATATTAAAATTGTCAATATTCATTTTTAGCAAGTCACTTCCTTGTCTCTGAAAACTTGAATAAAGGTATTATCTGAGTAGGGATGACAAGGAGAGCTGGTTGTCAAACTAGCCAGCCAGTCATTTAAAAAGATCTTAAGGGAATGGGATATGGGATGATGTACTGGTTAGATTTTTTTTATTGATTTCAGAGAGGAAGGGAGAAGAAGAGGGAGAGATAGAAACATCAATGATGAGAATCATTGATCAGCTGCCTCTTGCACACCCCCCAGTGGGAATTGAGCCAGCAACCCGGGCATGTGCCCTTGACTGATATCAAACCCAGGACCCTTCAGTTTGCAGGCTGATGCTCTATTCACTGAGCCAAACCATCCAAGACTACCAGTTAGATTTCAATGACAGTGATGGTGGTGATGATGCTGATAATGGTGATGATGGTGTTGATAATGGTAGTGATGACAGTGATGATATTGCTACTAATTATGGTAATGATGATGGTGATGATGGTGGTGATAGTGATGGAAGAGTATTGGCAGTAAAGCTAATAATGATAGAAATATACCATTTCAGAAAAACATATTTATGTTGCCATGATAAGCACTCTTCATTAATTATTTCAGTCCCTTCTCACATTCACTTTCATATATTCTTTTTTGTACATGATAAAAACTAAAGATGAGATTAAGCAATTTGCCCAAAGTCACCCACCAAAGATTTAGAATGGTGCCTTCATTGAGCATCCTGTTTATTTCTAGGGTTAGGGAGCAGCTTCAAGGTTCTTGCAAAGGTAAGAGCACACCATTAAAGGAGTAGAAAGCAAGGCATCTTCTGATTTAACCACTTGGCCTCAATTCCCTTCTGCTCATGTCACTACAACAGTTACTTCTCAAGGTGTAACAGACCCCAAATTGACTTCTCTACCACCTCTGATGAAGAAATACATAGGAAAGGACAAAGACACATCTTGGTGAACATGGCTAAAGCTGCTGGGTGAAGAACGTTCTTTTACATGGAATTTTCTTTTCTTCCCTGGGGAGGAAGGATAGATTAGCCATGCTGGGTCCAGTGTCCCTAAGAAACTTAGAACTTTGAGAAAAAGACCAGGAGATGACTGAGACACAATTAGTGATATGCTCTATTCATCTCACACAATCTCATCATCAATACTGAACAATTTCATGTGTTATCACATTATTACCTCATGGTATTACCTTGTTATTTTAATCTATTGTTTCATTCGTTTGATCTTTCCAACTAGACTGCTAACTCTTTGTGGATGGAGACCATAATCCCATTTTTTTAATGCATCATGTCACCATGTCCCTGCACAGTGCTGGGCATGTTGGAGGTGCCTAATACATATCTGTAGTCTGATTTATTGATGTACCTCCAGTGTAGTCAGGATCAGCTACTGGGGACTCAGATGGACACTGAGATGTCAGAACAATGAAAATCCAGAGAGTTTGAAGAGATTCTCAAGCTAAACTATAAAACAAAGATGGCCCTCCTGATGCTTTTCTGCAAGCGTCAGACAAGCTTTCCTAAGGTTTGGGATCTATAATAAATTCAAGGCTTCAATTTCCTCATTTGTAAATGAATTAATAAATCTTTCTGAAACTCTTTCTTACTCTCAGTTTGTAGTGTCTTAGAAGGGAACTTGCACCGTCAATATCCCTCACCCTTAACTGTTCCTTGATCAAGGATTTAAGAATTGCCACTTGGGAACCAGGGGAAAAGGACAATGTGATGCATTTTAGTCCTAGGCTTACCCTCTGGCAAACAGTAAGAAAGCCTTGTGAGACAATATACCATGGAGTTGAAGTGGAACATTAAAGGAGGGTAGTCAGTGTGAGCAATGATGCTACTCTAGAGAGCAAAGTCAAACAGAGAGAAGAGTATAGCACAAGGCAAGAGGGGAAAGTAGACTGAGATGGCAAAAAGGTCAACAGGAGGGGTGGATGAAGGTGAAACTAGAAAGATGAGGCAGGAGGTTCCAAACACAGAGAAGGCAAGAGTCAGCATAAGCAGTAGAAACACAGTAGGGGTGGCACCAGAGAAAATCAGGAAATGCAGGATTCCGATCATAAAGTCCTTCAGTGCCTTGCTGCTCAAAGTGTGGTCTTTGGACGAGTAGTATCTGCACCACCTGGGAACTTGCCAGAAATAAAAAAATTCAGGTCCACCCAGTTCCACTCAATCTGAATCTGCACTTTTCCAAACAAGAGCCTCAACGTGTTTGAATGTGCATGCAGGTTTGAGAAGCACGGCTTTAACATAGATTTTGGTGAATTTCCACACAGCAATGGACTCCAGACACACACCAGGCAGGCCGCGTTCACAATCCCTTTTGATTCTTTTTGTACCCACATTGCAGCTGAGGAAATTGAGGCCCACTGTCATGGTCACACAGCTAATGAGTAACAGAGCTGGGGTGTGTTCCCAAACCAATTTGCTTCAAATATCATGTTCGTTGATGTTTCAGTGGACATCCATCCTAAGAGTCTGAGAAAGGAGTGGCCTGGCCAGGACATTGACAGAAAAGCTGCTGGGGGCATGTATTAAAGGGTGTCCCAGTGAACAACAGAGGAAGGCTCCTGCAGTTCATGTTCTGAAGAAAGAGGGAAAGTGTGAGCAGGTTAACTTATGTCTTGTAGGAAGATATAACCAGGGCCTTCTGAGAGCGTTGCAACAGGGGATGTAGCTCCTCCCAGCACCTGTCCCCTGTCCCATGCCCTCCCTGGGCTCAGTTAGTGGCAGGGGTGCTGCCCTTCCTTTCCGTTCGAAAATGTCAATGTGGGAGCAAACAGAGAGTGAACTCTCTTTCATGTGCCAATTAGTCATGTACCACTTGTAACAGTTCTTGTGTGTGTTTTATGTGTGTGTGTGTGTGTGTGTGTGTGTGTGTTGCATGTTATTTTACTTTTTCTTTATTTGTGGTTGATCTCCCCACAACATTTTTATTAAGTTCCATGTGAGCCGAGACTATCTTGGATTTAATTGGATTCCCCAAAGCACAGAGCAGACAGTGTGTTTAAGGAGGTTTTGTGATGGATTCCCCCTTCCAGAGTGGAAGGCAGCCCAGCCTTTCCCAGGCCCCTCAGGCCCCGCTCAGGGAGTCAGTCAGGATGGATGTGCCTAGTTCTGATTGCTAAGGGGACCTATCCCCAAGGCTGCCAGACAGTCCCCGTTGACCTCCCCACCCATGGGACGTCCCCGTCTTAGGCTCAGGGAATCCCTGGTGTGCCTCACCCTCCACTTTCATCTTCGTGGGAAACGGCAACATCACCACACGTGGGTGTGTGGTGTGAAGACATAAGGTGGGGTTCTCGCCTGGGCAGCCGTTTTGCTATGTTGTTTTCCTGCCTCTTCCTGAGGAGATAAGATCTGGACAGGCTTGTGGTTCTCTTCCACCAACCCTCAAAGGCAACAAGCAACCAAGTTCCCATTTCTCACCCCATTTCAGTATCTGTAATGAGATCGGGGTCACTTGAAAGCAGCAGTAAAGAAAAAGGCAACTTCCCAGAACACAGGGAGATCAATGCCTCTGAGCTTCCCTTTCTTCTCAGAAGATCTCCAGGCAAAGCTGATTTGCATGGGCTGCCAGGCAATTCGCTACCTCACAGGGGGAGACTCAAGCCTGAGGTTGCTAGGGATGCTGCCACCTTCCCCAGCCCTAGGGGGTGGGGGTAGGTGAGTACTTAAAAGAGAACTAACTGTGGGGGTCACTGGGGAGGGGAGCAGACTGCTCTGGAAAGACAAAAGAATACAAAGTCTTATATCCTTTGAGAGGGAGAAATTGCTAAAAAACATAAATGGCTAGGCACACAAACCTGGCTTCCTACCTGACTCTGAAATCGGATTCTAGGTTCAAGATGCCCTTAACATGAACTAACTCCTCTGGAACTCAGGTTGAAGCGGAAGTGAGGACCATCTGCCTCACCCTCGGTGCAGGGTGCAGAGAGGAGAATTAGCCCCGCTCAATTTCCATCACTCCTTATTCCTCTAAGCCTTCTCCTTCTCCTTCATTCCCTTTCAGGCTCCCTCATTTTATACACTGGTAAAACCAATCATCTTGATGTTAATGTTTCTGAGAAGTCAGAGAGAGTGAGTATAAAAGATAACAGCCTGTAGAGGGCTTGAAAGGGCAGAAGTAGAAGAATTAGATATTTTTCCCTTTTATTTGAAAAGAATCATGTCCTGCCCTGGCTGGTGTGGCTCAGTTGGTTGGAACATTGTCCTGTACACCCAAAGGAAAGAATCATGCCCTCCTGACTTTAGGTCCCAGAGGTCAGGCTCAGGGATAGGGAGAAAGAGAGATGGGGATTCTTTATGCATCATCTCCTGGTGAGAAATAATGTTGGGACAAGGAAGCAGGTATGCTTGTGGTCCCATGTGACAAAATGGTGGCCGTCCAAATGGCCAGCTCATCAGCTTCCTCAGACACATCCACATGAAACAAGTTAGAGAATCTGGCCTTCCGAATGGAAGTCCACCTGGTCACAGAGTTGGAAGAGATGAATGTGCAGTCCGGACCGGGAGGGGATATAGAGAAGCCAAAGGTCCAGAGGTTAGAAATACAATGGAATATTGCCGCTCTTTTGTTGTTAAGTTTCAGGATATTTTCCATTCTGGGAAACCAAGGATGTCTAGCTATTAAGAAACAAGAGCTTGGAGGGTGTGGGGAAGGAAGACTTGGGTATTACTGATGGTATATTCTGGTTGAGGAAATGAGGTTGTATAGACTGAGTCTATAGGGACTCTGTTGGTTCCTCTCTGGGTCCCTAGTTAGAAGGAACTGAGTTCCTCTCTGTCTCTCTCTGACCTGGTTATATTATTATATTTACTCCTAGGTAAGGTGTGCCTCTCACTCGAGGTCTCCCAGATCTCGGGGGGCTCTGGCTTCCTGAGGTTAGGTCAGAAGAACAGATTTGAGAAGCCATTAGTCACGCCAATGGGATGAAATAATTTGGGGTAGTTCAGGTGGATGCAGAGCACACCTTGGTTCTAGTTCAATATCCCAGCACGTCCTGGACCTCCCAAAAGGCACAAAAAGGGTCTTCTAGGGCAGGACACTGTGACTATTAAAAGCACAGGTTTGGGGATCAGAGCCCCTGGATTTGTATCCTGGCTCCACCACGTACTTTGTGACCTTGACAAAGCCATTTGACTTCTCCCCACCTCATTTTCTCACATGTAGGAAAGGGGTAATAATGGTCTTTGATAGGACTCGATGAGATGCTGTGTATGCCTAGCACAGTGCCTGAGCAGCTTAAGTGCTCAATAACTAATAGTCCCCCTGATTGTTTTTATTCCTATTATCATTGTTCCCCCCGCCCCCCAGATCAGTAACCTCACTGGGCCTGCAGTGAATTCTTTTAGAGCAGATTTGCGAGGAAGCCAGTCCCCCAGCCTTCCCCAAGTCCCAGGCTTTTGAGGATGTCATCTGAGGGGCTCAGGCCCCTGGCAGTGGAGGGTGAGCCTACATTTTGGACAGAGTTTGGCAACTCCAACAAATCTGTCTTATGACTCTGGGTCTGAACCCAGCTTTTTCATAGATGGAGAAATTAACTACAAGAACTTACCCTAGTCAAAGTTTTATCAACTCTGATTGAAGGACTACACATAATATTAAGCAGCAGTTCTGGCTAGGTTTCTGCCAGTCACTGCTTCGCATGGCTGCCTCAGCTTCTCTTCCTCTTCCTCTTCCTGTCCTCTCTTTGCTGATCTGGACTCAGCTTGGTATTCTTGTCACATGGTCATCGCCCAGGTGAGCTCAGCTCAGCGTGAAACAAACAGCTCATCTGAAGGCCCCACACGTCTGTAGCGGGAGAGTCAGCCCTCCTCAGTCTCCTGTCCTCTCACAAGTGTCTCTTTCGGTTCCATCTTGCAACAGCCAGGCAGAAAGGGTTTTCATCTACACTCCTGCAGCCCTCCAACAGGGAGCACGAGCGGCCCCTGATTCTGTGGGTGCTGGGTGGTCGGCGCCCACTCCCTCATAGCACTGTCTGGGGGTCAATCACTCAGCTTTAAAAGATGTCTGGTACAATGTGTTTTCAAAAGGCTTGTATGTTTGTTATTTTTTTGAGCTTCAGTTTTAGATCCGTTTGGGTGTTCTCCAGAGGAGAGCCACGCTGACTTGGCATACAACCATTCCCGCTCCCACGCTCCTCCCTGCTCCCAAGCGTCTTGAATCCCTGCTGAACCAGCTGCCAGTTTGTGCATCTGAGGCTTTTTCGTGTTCTTGGGCCATGAAGCGTATTTTATAAACAAACGGTCAGTTTACACTGCCTGGGAACTTAGGGGCTTTCCTCTCTACGGGAAACAGCTGTGAAGAGCTTGACCAACCTTTGCTTTGTGGAGAGTAAGATGTCACCTCTGATCATGCACGTGGGGCAGGTGCACTGGCTGAGTTCCTGTTGTTATGCCTGAGGATTCTCCCAGGAACCCTAAGAAGGGAAGCTCATTATGCTCGCCTCCCTCACTTCCAGTTCAATTGCTCATAAATGACTTTGCATACTACCAGCCTCACATCTGTTCATCTTCATCCTGTCTGCCAGTAGCACCTTCCACCATCTGACTGCTGTGGGCCTCTGAGGTCACAGAATCATGGACTCTTACAGCTGGAAGGGACATCAAGAGTCATCCACCCAACAAACTAGATGAGCACTTACTCTGTGCAAAGTACTGTGCCAGATTCCATGGGTGGAGGAAGGTAAACAAGACCAAGTCTCTGCCTTCATAGAAGCAACAGACTTCTAGCTCTGCCATCACCTCCATGAAGCCCTCCATGACCTCCTCAGACAGGCTCAGGTTGTCTTCCTTTTTGGTCCTATATCCCTCTGCTGACCACTCCCATGGCACCTACAGCCTGCAGTGAAATGGGCTTTATGTCTTTCTTCCTCACAGAATGTGAGCTTCCAGAGGGCAGGACCACCCATAAAAGGGAAATAAGATAAGAGGAGAAATGCTTTATTTATTAGCCACCAGTAATGGTAGATATTTGGATACACACCCAAACAAGATGAGGTTGGTGGCTGCCGGAAGAGGAGAAAACTGGAGAAGCCAGAGAAATACCACCGATCTTGAGACCCCAGGAAGTCCGTCAAAATGATATCATCTCAGCTACTGCTTTCTTGGTCCTTCCAAAAACCTCTGTTCTGTCTGGAGAAGGTTGTATTCATTTGCTGGAATGGCCATGACAAAGCCTGGGTGGTTTAAAAAACATATATTTACAATTCTGGAGGCTGGAAGTCTAAGATCAAGGGGTCGGTAAGATTGGTTTCTTCTGAGGATGGTTCTCATTGGCTTGAAGATGACTGTCTTCTCCCTGTGTCTTCTCATGGTCTTTTCTCGAATCTCCTCGTCTTATAAGAACACCAGTCATGTTGGATTAGGGCCCACCTACACAACCACATTTTTAAAGACTCTATCTCTAAATACAGTCATATTCTGAGGAACTTCAGGCCGTCAATACTGGTGCTCACAGAAGCACCAGAGGATTCCTGATAAAAGCCACAGCCAATCGATCCAGGATCCAAGTGGAGTAATAGGCCTGTGACTATCTCCCTTCTTGGCTGACTTTCAGCTCTGGAGATTGAAAGCTTCATCCAGGCCTGGTGACCAAACGTAACCCTGTTTTGCCATCTCCATTTCCTGTATGTGCCTCCTTGTCCCTTCCCGGCCCCACAGCATTGGTACGATCTGATGTTTCTGTAGTTGAGCCAGAGCAAGAGAAGGTGTCAATGTGGAAAAAATAAAGAGGCATGTCTCCCTTGGGATGGTAAATAACATTGATGGAGGCGATTTCCAAGGAGAACTACTGGCTTGCTTCCCAAGCTCATAAGCAGAACATAGGAAAAAGGTCCAAATGCCCTGGCTAGATGGAGGAGAGCCAAGCCACCAACAAGTGCCAGCAGTAGGTTGCTGACTGCCAGCCAGATCCCTGTGCTGCTAGACAGGAACCAAGATGGAGCAGAGAGGGAGGCCTGGCACCAGGACAGCCTTCCCCTCAGCAGGGCCCCCGCTGTTGCCTTCTGCAGGGTCATAAGTCCTCAGAGCCTTGATTCCCAGGGTTGTTCTTCATTGGTGGGTGCCAGTTGGCTAAATGTCAATATTGGAAACGAGTACAGGATGTGAGCTTCCAAATCAACCGACTCATTGTAACAGACTTGGCTTAGCTTGGCTGCTCAGTGCTTAGACAGCAGGGGGGGCGTTGCTGACTCAGCGAGGGGAGCCCAAGGACAGGCAGGTGAGGGAGTGGCTGGGAGTGGAGCATGCTCACTACAAACAACTGGAGTGGCCTAGAGATTAACAGAGTTCAGCTGCAAGCTGCAACCCCGGTCTCTAGAGGAAGGGAAGTTTACAGGCAGGCATCTCCGCTGCCCCTGAGCCAGGTCTCAAGGTGCAAAACCCTGGAGGACTTGCAGAAACCAGATGCTCACTTCTCCAGGCGATACTAAAACTTCATCCCAAACCATCACAAGCAGTCTGGATGAGCTGCTCCTCAATCTTATTCTGAAACTGCAACTATAGCAGGGTAGACCGAGCTAAGAAGCCTAGCTCTGGCACTGTCGCTCAGGAGATAATAGCCAACAACCTTCCCTGGACCAGGTAGCGTTCTGGGCTTTGCCTAGAGAAAAACACATTTTTTTTACATAAATACCAGAAAGCTATGAATCTGGAGGAAGAAGGCAATGGGTATGGGAGGCAATGGACCCTACCTTATGAGGGGGAGGTAAAACAGGAGGAGATGAAAATAGTGATCATTTTCCAAGAGCTGAGCCTCAAAAATCACAGGTGCTGCATTTGACCTCTTTAGCCCATCTCTGGTTCTCCCCTAGATGGTAAGAACATGAAACAGCATCCACTCAATCTGGAACAGGCATCGACTAAAAGGTGGGCGGATTCCATTGGCCACCTAGTGACCCCATTCATTCATTCATTTAGCACATATTTGTTAAGTGTCCAATTTGTACTAGGTACTGTGCTGAAAGGTGTTAGATAAACAAAATCATAGGCGCCAGCCTCATGAAGCCTACATTCTAGCTAAGGAAGAGAAAATAATACAATTCAAAGTATTTATCATTGTGGTAATGCTATCGAGGGCTTTGGGAGCATATGTCTGGGAGGTCTGGGGAGGCTATCTTAGAAGTGACACCTGGGCTGGGCTCTGAAGGATGAGTGGGAATTACATAGATAAAAGAATGGGATAGGGAGGGGGAGAGCATGCCAGGAAAAAAAGAGCAACAAATGCAAAAGCCTTGAGGTTGGAAAGAGCATGCAGAATCAAGAAACTAAGAGATTCCTAATGACTGGAATCCAGAGAATGATACAAGATGGGTCTGAAGAGTACAAGTCCCATCTGAGCTCAAGACCATCTGCAGGTGATGGACATTCATGCTGCTCACCCCACGCCCCCACCCTGAGAGTCCTGGGGACATACACGCGCGCACACACACACACACACACACACGTGTCTCCCTAAATGCTCACATGGCCACCACAGCTCTGCAATGGAAGGATGTCTCCCTTTATCTTATCCTCAGCTCTTCCCAGTCTGAGGCGGGGGGTCAGGGGCATGAGAAGACAGTCACCTGAGTGCAGAGACCCTGTTACCACTTGGAAACACTCTCATTTAGAGCCTTTCAGCCTTTCGCTGCAGCAGATTGACCAAGGCCGGGGCAGACCCCTCCCCGAGGGCTGCTCAGTGAGCATG
Organism: Myotis lucifugus; assembly: GCF_000147115.1. NCBI lineage: Eukaryota > Metazoa > Chordata > Mammalia > Chiroptera > Vespertilionidae > Myotis > Myotis lucifugus. The sequence goes on from NW_005871318.1 coordinate 1,471,980, forward strand.
GACAGGAGACACGAGCACAGAGCACACACAGGAACTTCAGGTTCCACGTGAGGCCCTCCTCACAGCCAGTCCCCAAGGGGAGCCCAGTGTGAGGGGGGAGGGCAATCCTAGCAGGCGGATGCTGTGTGACCACACCCCTTCATCCCTTTCCCTCTAACCAAGACACCTTAAGTCAGGACATTTGTGCATTTTCTTTGTGTGCTTGACCTGAGCACCCTCCCAACCCCTGGGCACCAGGCACAGTGGATTTCCACTTCTTTTCCAACTGAGGCTACAGCAGCCCTTGACATGAGCTGGCCACTGTCCAGCATTTGCCTACAGAAGAGAGCTTCCTTTGGCCACTCCTCAAATCTTTCCTCAGTCCCTGTGACCCTCACCCGAGTGCAGCCAGAGCAGGCACCACAGGGAGAGAGCTCCCCCTGCTGACAGCTCGCTGTGGTGGCAGGCCCAGCAAGGTTGTGGATGAGCAGTTCTCCTAGTCGTCTGTGAAATTAGGTTCCTGGAACACCTTCTAGCTCCCCTCAGTCCCCTCCCAAATAAGGACAGCGTTATCAGGGACATCTTGAGAAAAATATCCCTTTATATCAGTGCCAGTGCTTCCCAGAAATCACAGGACTTCAGACCGAACTTGAAATGACACCCAGACTGGGCCCATCGCTGGGACAGACGGATGGGATGTGTTCCAGGGTCCTCACGGCACCACGCTCAAGGAATCAGGTGTGCCAGGCAGTTCAAATAAATGCCCGCGCTGACTGGCCTACCCCTCTCCAAAGGAATTCTTATACACTTTACCCACCTCTCACACTGCAGACAACCAAGCACAGCCCACAGCTTCTGAGGAACTTGTCCACGTCCCTCATATAAAATTAGTAATAATATAATGTACTTGGTTCTCAAAATACATGACATTTGTTACCTCATGTAATCCTCAACTACAACCTCCCGTAAAGCAGATGCCACCATCAGATGAGGAAAGTGAGGCATAGAGTGATGAGGCAACATGCCGGACAGACACTGGGAACCGGGGAACCTCTGTGGCTGGAAGAAAAGAACCTTCTCTCCTCCCCCTTGGCACTGAGTTCACCATAGGGACCCTCCCCAGATCTTCACAGCCTCAGAGCCACCAGCTCTAGTGGGTCAAAGGCTTAATGGAGAAACAGAAGAGCAGGGAACTGGCACACTTTCATAGACTTGATTGGCCTCTCCCGTCCTGCCCATCACTATGAAATGCATCTTCTGAGGGAGCCAGGAGAGGGGTCAGTGGGGGGAATGCTGGAGATCCTCATGGGTTCAAACTCGGCATCTCCCATCACAGCCCAAGTCTGTACAACCCAGGGCCTTCACCACTTGGCACGGGATTCACCTTCAGGTAGTTTTTGCTGTAAGACAACACATGCCAATTTGTTCACCTGTATTAGAGTTGATTCATCAGCCCAGCAGCAGCAGCATACATGAATGCTAATTGGCCTGAGAGTCATTCATCATCATTAAAGCTGTAAGATTGTGTGGTTACTAATCAACCTGGCTTGCAGATAAGAGTAAAAGATTTACCAGTCATGCAGGCATTCATTTAGTAATTCAATGGACTTTTTACCTAGTATCTTCCAGAAGAAGACACTGTATTCTGTGCTTGAAAAGCTGAATAAAAAAGATCCCCTTAGTAGAGCCAGATATCAGAAGACCTCAAATAAAGGTAAACTATGCCAAGTGCCATGGGAGTTACAAACTGTCCTGAAAGTTTGGAAAGGGGATGGTCATGTCCCTCTGAGCAATCACAGAGGGCTGCATGGAGGAGGTGAAATTTGAGCTGGACCTAGGATAGAAGTAAAAGAGACCGAGATGATGAGGTATGCAGTCCAGGGAGAACATGTACAGTGGTGAAAGCGGGGAAAACAAAGGGTAGTTTTTGGAAGCAGTGAGGATTCCTGGTAGGACATAGCAGCATTTGTGTATAGGGAGTGGTAGCATTGCTGTGCCAGGCTCTATATGTTAGATTCAGGTTCTATGCTGATCATGGGGATACCCCAGTAAACAAAACACATGAAGTCCCTGACCTTGTGGACCCTACAGTCTCTGCAAGGATAAGGCTGAAGAGAAAGCCTGGAAAACCCCCAGTTCTGCTCTTCTAAGGAGTTTGGGGACTTTCAGGTTGGCACTGGAGCTAGTGACAGTATTTAATACTAAAAGATTATGATCGAAGCCTTTTGGAAGATTAATCTGGCCCCAGAGTATAAGACAAATTTAAGAAGAAAGGGGGGGGATTGAAAGTCAGTTAGGAAGCTATTGCAGTAACCCATCAACAGGTAGGAAGGAAAATAAAGGTATGGATGGAAGAGAGACTACCCAGGTAAACTATATGCATTTGGGAACTAGCTGGATACAGAAGGCAGGGCAAGGAAAGCATCAGACTGATCTGGGCTCTGGAGCCTGTGTGACTTACAGAATGTTGCTGCCATTATCCAAACCAGGGAGTCCAGAGGAATACACTGGGGTGGGAATGAAGATGATGAGTTAAGGTAGGGGATGCCCAGCATCTTGCCCACCAACAGGGCAAGGAGCATTCTATTCAAAGAGAGATGAAAATAACCAAAAACCATGAAGAGAGGGCCAGTGGGAAGGGCAAGTAAATGGAAAAAAATGGTAAAGGAGGGTAACATAGTGAGCAGTTACATCTCCTCAAGACCCTAGCACCTACTGCTCTCTCTCCATGGATCCAAAGCTCTTTAAAGAGACACTTCCCCTTCTAAACACCATAGCAGAGCCCAGGAGACCAGGCGACAGAGAATCTACAGTAGAAATACAGTAGGATGTGGTGGGGATGTGGAAGGGGATTTGGATTCTAGTGGTGGTGAGTGGACCTGAGGTCTTCATCTTCAATGTTCCTGTAGCTCTAATACTTTATCTTAGTTTCTGTTCTGACCTCCACGCTCCAGGGACCCCGACTCTTGGTCCAGAGATCCCGACTTGTCCGTTTTTCCATTACCGCCTGAGCCCAGGCTGGCCGGCTTCCAGGTGATGACCACCACTGGCGTCAGAAAGACAGATCAGAAGGCACCGTCTTGGCCGGTATGTACATACTCTCTGGCCCATCTCACATAACATCAGAGCAGGCAGCCCCAGGCAGGTCTGCACGGCGGCTCCCAGGCTGGGATGGGAAAGAGGCACGTCCTCAAGTGTACTCAGGTTGCCTGTGCCCCAGCAGAGCACATGCTCTGGGACCTCACAGGGACTCTGGGTGGCACAACCAGGACATTTCCCAGGCTTGCAGCAGCCAAGTGCAAACACCTCTGACTTGCAATCCCACCACCAAAGTCTCAAAACAGAATGAAAATCAATTTCTCACAAATGAGTCGATTTCCTTGGAGACCTAGCATCCCCTCAGTGGCAGGTTTTCGTCACAGATGGGTAAGAAAAGTCACCGCCACCTCCATTTGTCTGTTGGAACATGTCTTTTCTCTCACAATGCCATTAAGCAAACCCTAGCAAACTGGAGCTTCTAACTTGAAAAGTAACTATTAGATGATGAGTTCTCCACAGCCCTGAGATTAGAGGAAAAGTAAGATCCAGTCACAGAAAGATTCTTCTTTTTCTGGAGAAAGGCAGCCACGAAACTGAGCAGGATCCTGAGCTGCAAAACTGAGCAGGAGCCTCCTAGCGAGGCCGGGAGAACAGTCACCAGGCCTCCGCGTAGCCCAGCGCCCAGACATCCGACTCTGCTCACAGCTCACCAACTGCTCTTACCTCACCCAGGCGATATATGGCTAACTCCACATGAAAGGGCAGAAGAATAAAAAAAGGATTTTTACTAATAAATATTCTTTTGCCGCTAATCCACCCTTTGTAACTTTCAGGCTTCATGGAGCTGGCAGCCAGCCCATCAGATAACAATGCAGCTGTGACCTGAGAAACGTGAGAAGAGCAGATGAATAAAGATGAAAAAACATGTTTGGTAACTGTGTCTGCAGGGAGGTCCGAAGGGTGTCCTCAGAGGGATACCCTGACAGCTCAGGGACCCCAAAACCAATGCCACCCAGAAGCGGTGGCTACCCCACAGGGTGGGGGTCGGATGTGAGGGCCCTGAAAGCGGGTCGCTGGCTGCTCTTACTTTTTGCACAGTCATTTGCTCCCTGCGCCTCCCTGAGCTGGCTCAATGGAAAATGGCAACAAAATGACAAGTTGTCACTTCACAAACCGTACCTGCTCTCGGTGTTCCCCCACCCCCGGCATCAGGCTGAGGGCGCACACAGCTCTGTGGGGAGGCAGCACGCTCCCCTCCCCCCGCCAGCAGCCTCATCAGAAGAGGTGGCTGGAGGGAGAGGGATCTGACTAATAATGACCAGAAATAACCTAAGGTGGCCCGGCAAGGGCATGGGTGAAAGGGAGGTACCAGGACAGAAAACGTCTGAGTTAGGGCTGTCCTGCAAACTCCGGGTTCTGTATGGGTGACAGGGGTAGAATGGACATACTGGACTTCACTTATGATGTGACAAGGACTATTACATCCATGAAAGAAGAAGGAAAAAGAAAGAAGGGGGAAATGAAGGAATTGAGTTTCTTGTTTATATCTCGTTTCCCTCCCTCCACCATCATCTATGATTATATCCTAAAGAAAGATCCCCTGAAAGCAGCCCCCAGGGTTTCTTCAAAGCCTACCCCAGGGTCCTCTGCTTCTCTGTGCAGCCCTGTCCTCGGAGCCTTACGGCCCCGCTGACCTACAGAGCCTCCAACTGGAGATCCTCCTGCTCGCCCAGGAGGGACTGAAAACTGCTGCTGGGGCTTTGATAAGCACAGGGACAGCAGTGGAGAAACCGGGGAGAACAGTCAGGCATCAGCAGTCCTTCATTATCCAGTCAAACAGTGGCCCAGAGGCCCAGAGCCCTGGGGCACAAGCCCAACATTAAATCATTGATGTTTTGTTTCTTTACTCCCCTCTTCTATCTGGCCATTCTCTCCTAGGCAGTTCTTAACCCCGGGCCCTCAGGTGTCCAGGCAATTCAGGAGAAGCAAGGAACAGGCATTCACTCAGCTTCCGGAGGAGCCAGCAGAGGGAGACACCAGTAAGAGAGGCCCAGCAGGAGAGTCCCAGTGGGAGAGATAGGAGGAGCTCCAGGGCAGTGGGCTCTAACAACCAGGAAGACAGCACGGGGATCTTGGTAGCTCAAGGAAGAGGTGGTCCAGTGATAGACACTAAATAACCTAGCAACAGTATAAACACCATGCTAGACCAAGCACTATGCTCCACACTCTGTTCTAAACTTGCTCCATTCACAACTTTGTCCCATCTTCACAACAAGGTACGTTTTTTTTCATTGAGGCAAAAGTCACAGAATATAAAATTTATCATTTTGTTTTTTTAATATGTAAGTTTAGTTGGTATACAACATTAGTTATATTTAGTTTCAGGTGTATAGTATAGTGATTCGACTGTTTTATACTTCACAATGTGATCACCCCATTAATTCTAGTTTGTCAACATGGAAATTATCACAATATTATTGACTATATACTCCTTTCTTTTCACTCATTCCTCCCATCCCCATTCCCTCTGGCAACCATCCCTTTGGTCTCTGTTTCTATGAGACCATTTTTGGTTTTTTTTGTTTGTTCATTTGTTTTATTTATTTTAGACTCCACATATAAGTGAAACAATTTGAAATTTTCTTTCTCTGTTCGACTTATTTCACTTAGCATAATACCCTCTAGGTCCATCCATGTTGTCACAAATGGCAAGATTTCAATCTGTTTTTTATTGCTGTGTAATATCCCTGTGTGTGTGTGTGTGTGTGTGATCTTTATCCATTTATCTATCAACTAGAGGCCCAATGCATGAAATTCATGCAAGAGTAGGCCTTCCTTCCCCTAGCTGCCAGCACCAGCAACTCTCCACCACCTGGGACCCGGGCTACCCTTGAAGCCCTGGCTTTGTTGGGAAGGTCATCCGGAAGGACATCCAGTCTAATTAGCATATTACACTTTTATTATTATAGATTAGAGGCCCGGAGCACAAAAATTTGTGCACTTGGGGGGTGTCCCTCAGCCCGGCCTGTGCCCTCTCCCAGTCTGGGACCCCTCAGGGGATGACCACCTGCTGGTTTAGGCCCGCTCCCCAGGGGATTGGGCCTAAGCTGGCAGTCAGACATAACTCTGGCAGCCCGGCAACCCTCGGGGGGATGTCCACTTGCCAGCCGGGAGCAGGCCTAATCTGCAGTCAGACATCCTTAGCGCTGCTGAGGAGGCGGGAGAGGCTCCCACCACCACCGCTGTACTGGAAGCCGTCAGCCTGGTTTGTGGCTGAGCAGAGCTCCCCCTGTGGGAGTGCACTGACCACTGGGGGGGGCAGCGCCTGCATTGAGCGTCTGCCTCCTGATGGTCAGTGTGTGTCATAGTGACCAGTCATTCCCAGTTGTTCTGCTGTTAGGGTCAATTTGCATATTACCCTTTTATTATATAGGATAGAGGCCTGGTGCATGGGTAGAGGGGGGAGTGGCTGGTTTGCCCTGAAGGGTGTCCCAGAACAGGGTGGGGGTCCCCGCTGGGGTGCCTGGCCAGCCTGGGTGAGTGGCTGATGGCTGTTTGCAGGCTGGCCACAACCCCTTCAGGGTGGCCTCACCCCATGAGGGTGTGGCCAGCCTGGGTGAGGGGCTAATGGCTGTTTTCAGGCCCCTCACCCAGGTTAGGAGGAAAGATGCTTCCTATCTCCTCAGTAATACACCATACAGATAAGGTTTCCACAAATTTTTTGACCATATGTAGATATTAGGAGAAACGGCCTATATGGAGCTTTGAACCAGATAGTTGTAGGAAACTGAATGGAAGCACTCAAGGAGATTAGCAAATCTGAGAAATTCATTATTTAAAGAGACACAGGCCCACCTAATAAGGTCAAGAATTTCTGTAACAAATAATAACATTTGCTGAGTGAAATGCCTTGTGAGGCACATGGAGAATACAAAGAAGCAACTCCCCAATGCCACTTCTCCTTCAGCTACTCCCACTTGGTTTCTCATGTCTTCCAGATTGTGTTCTCTCTTCAGGTCCCGATATACAGCCCAATGTCACTAAACATTTCTCAGTCTTTCCTGGCTGTGTGCTGTTGTTGTATTGTTTTGTTTTCCATCGACAGTGCATTCTCCTCTCTTCTTCATTCATCTACATCCTATCCCCTCTGATTAGCACAGGCCTCAGTGAGCTCTTTTCTGAATGCAGAAAATACATAATAATAACAGTAGTTAACACCCAGGGAGGCCTTGCTATGTGTCATGCACTGTGCTAAACACTTTCCAGTGCATGGCTTCATCTATTCCTCACAAAGGAACCCAGATGAGACCTGGAGAGGTTGAAAATTTACTCAAAATCCATAGCACTGGTGGCAGAATAGAATCTGGTCTTTGTGATTCCAGAACCGAATCTCTTAACCACTATATTACAGGGCCTCTCAATTGAGTCTGGCCATCACAGGATAGCCCTGCCACGTATGGAGCTAATTATTTCACACCGCCTGGCCTTTCCTTCCCCCCACTTCACAAGCACTTCAAGGCCAGGTGCCATGATATAACAGCAGCCCGTGCCTCAGCGACACGGATTCGTTTCCTTCTCCTCCCTGTGCCCCCAGAGGGTCTATGTCAGTGAAGAAAGAGTTTCATATTCAGAAGCAGAAATTAATGGACTTATCTGAAGGGAGAACTGGTCCTTGTTCCTTGATCCAGAAAATAAAGGACCGTCACTTCAGTAATGTACAGGGGTGAACTGGGAGTGGGAAAGTGCAGGGCCAGAGCTACCCATTGCTTTGTGGCTGGCCTAGACCCCCAGGCCCAAGATTAAAGCAGTCTAATAACAGTAACTCCCATTTTTCGAGCCCCTGATATGTGTCAGGCCCTGTACTAAGCACTGAATTTACACATCTCATGAGTCCACGTACCAAACCTAGGAGGGAGGTACTGCTATTATCACCTTTTATGGATGAGGAAAGCAAGACTCCGAGAAGGAAGTTTCCTAAAAGTTCCTAGCCACTAAGGAGCAGTGTTAGAGCTTTCTGATTCCAAAATGAAAGAGGAAGGAAAGAGCCCTGAAACCTATTTAGGGAACAGCTAAGTTTAATTATTAAATTTCTCCATATTATCAAATATTTGCCACTTATAAATGGATGTTAATTGACTCATTTACGATATTCTCACTGCTGCCAAGAGGCTTACCATTTAGGCAAGGGGACAGAGGAAGGAAAAAGCAGGAGGCAGGACAACCAGCGAGCGGACAGCAGCACAGTGGGCTGTTCTGTGACAGAGCTGAAGGAGTAGAGTAAAAGCAGGGGAAGTTTAGGGAAGGGATCTAATTAAACGGCTTCAAAGTTTCCTTCCAATGCTGATATTCTGTTGATTGCCCCACAGTCAATGAGAGATATAAAAAGTGGGTTCTAGTCCTAGCCGATTTGGCTCAGTGGATAGAGCATCAGCCTGCGGACCAAAGGGTCCCGGGTTTGATTCCGGTCAAGGGCACATACTTTAGTTACAGAATCCTCCCTGGCCCAAGCCTGGTCAGGGCTCATGCAGGAGGCAACCAATCTATATGTTTCTCTCACATCGATGTTTCTCTCCGTTTTTACTTCTCTCTTCCACTCTCCCTAAAAATCAATGGAAAAATATCCTCTGGCAAGGATTAACAAAAACAAACAAACAATAGTGGATTCTAGAGAAGTTCAGAGCTGAGGCCACATACTTAGAGCCATTAGCATGAAAGCAAGTGTGGCTGGGGTTCCCCAAGGAGGACACAGAGGGAGCGGAGCAGAACCAGAGGACTGCGCACCGAGGACACTGAGAGGGGAGCCATGGATGCTCTGTCAGCGAATCAGTGAGCACCTAGGAACACTCACTCCTCACTCCTTTGCCATTCTGGCCATTCAACAAATATCCACTGAGTATTACTCTGTGCCAGGCTCTGTTCCTGGAGCTAGAGAGAGAGCGGTGAGCACAGAGGGAAAGCCTGGCTCTCAGGCCGCTGACACTCTTGGGGAATGCTTATGAGCAGGACATTTCACTGCGGGGTGACATAAAAGAATGTAGCTCATGATCGCTACGCCCAAATCACTCAACGCTGGGCTATGGATACTAAACAAACACATGGCCAGCCAAATTGCAATCCAATATTTAAGTAAGATGCAAAGGAAAGGACAGACAGGAGAAAATAAAGTTTTGTCCTGCCAGGTAGAGGAGATATGAACATGTGTGAAGGCAGTGAAGAACGCTAGCCAAAGTTAATTATAGACTGCCTTACGCTGATTAAAAAATTAAACTTCCATATTCCTCAGAAACCGAATCTTGTTACCGCTACTTCTCAAGTAATAGATCTGTTCCACCTAGGAGAAGTTCTAAAGCCCTGTCATCTCACCTGGGCCAAGCCAGGCAAACTTCCCGGAAGGTGAGGCAGCACTTACTGCTTGTACTGAGCCAGGGATATAAAATGGTCATTGCATGTACACCAGTCTGATTTCCTTATTATTTTACACATGAAGAAACTCAGGCATGGGATGTAAAATGTTTTTGTCATGGTTAATTAGCAGCATCAGCAGACTCAAATCCAAGTTTCCTATCAATCCCTCTTTCTCCAGGTAGAAAAAGGACCATCCATCCAGGAGGGGTTAGGGAGGCAAGGAATACTTGAGGTCCTCCCTGCCCAAGTCCTGGACAGTATCTTTGTTGACCTCCCCCGCCCCCTCACCTGTTGTTCTTCCCGCCTCACTTGTATTCCATCAGCCATCCCATTCTGGCTGCAGAATAAGAGACCTCACCCAGCAGGTCTCTAAAGTTCAGACCTCACCTGGTCCTGGGTGTCTCCAGCGAGATGCAACTGAGAAAGGCTGGTGCAGGCTTCCCCAGGGCTGCCTAGTTCTGACCAGAACTCTGAAGTGTAGCAGTACATACCCTGGAGGGTATGAGACCCGTCTCAGGTTCCCAAAGCAAACAGAGGTGAGGGCACCAGGCCACAGGCAATGGCAAAAAAGACCTCTTTGGTGGTTCTCTTGGCTGGAATGCACCAGCACCACACAGGGCTGGGACAGAAACCCAGCAACCCAGCTCTGGTCTCCCAGGGCCTCCTATGGTGGGGGGGGGGGGGGGGGTTGGGGGGGGGGAAAACT
>NW_005871318.1:1482208-1491175 GCF_000147115.1 Myotis lucifugus
GGGGGGGAAATCTGGAGGAGGCCCACCACCACAGGTGAGCAGGGGAAAAAGGAGAATGATTCTTGTTTCCCTGAAGGCTACACCCTGCCCTGGGGAGAGCATCTCCCCAGAAATGACACTTGAGGCCCTGGCTTGAGGCCATGAGAGCATGTATCCCAGGGTTTGATTTCCTCTTCATAAGCGGAGGCAGGCGAAGAAAGGAGTGTTCTGGCTGAGCAACACAATACTTCTGGGTCCGGCCCACCAGGCTAGGCCCTGGGAAGAGCAAACAAGCTGCCCTGTCCCAACAGGTTTGTGGACACCGGCCACCCACTGCCACTCACTGCTGAGGCGTGGACGTGGGGAAAGGGGAGGGAAGCCAGTCCCCAGAGAGCCGAGTGGGGATTCAGGGAAGACCTCTGCTCCAGCCTCAATCCCCAGAGCGAGCCCAGGGCCCAGCACTTAATGCCATCAGATGTGGCTCTGCACCCCACCCACATCCCATGCCACCTCAGTTCCCACTTTCCTCACTGACCCGGCCTCGGGTCCCAGCTATAAGTCCAGGATTTCTTCCCCACAAACCCCCTACAGCCGCAGGAGGTGGGTCTCCCCCGCTGATGTGTACCTAGAGGTTGTGTACATCTCAGGCTGGGAGCAAGCACCTGTGACCCAAATGGTCAGCCACAGAAGTAAAATGCTAACAAGCGGCCTTCCTGCAGTATTCTGCAACTTACAAAGTGCTTTCTACAGATAGTATTTCCATCCTTCTAGCAGCCTTCTAGATTAGGCCTTAACAGCTCCCCATTTGACAGATACAAAAGCAAGAGGCTTAAAGAGCCATGCACTGGAGGGGCCGAGTCAGGTCTTGATCCCAAGCTACCCAACTGTGCATCTCACCCCGGATCCCATGCTGGCTACAAACCCAGCAGCCTGATCACGGGATGGTGAGGAGCATGAGCGGAATGGGTCAGAACTCTGGCCCTAGCTGGTTTGGCTCAGTGGGTAGAGCCTCGGCCTCCAGACTGAAGAGTCCCAGCTTCCATTCCCGTCAAGGGCATATGCTGGGGTTGCAGGCTTGATCCCCAGTAGGGGGCGAGCGGGAGGCAGCCAATCAATGATTCTCTCTCATCACTGATGTTTCTATCTCTCCTTTTCCCTTCCTCTCTAAAATCAATAAAAACATATTTTTTTAAAAAAACACAAACTCTGACTTTCCAAACCTGGCAGCAGACCTGGCAGCCTGAGGGGGCGAGCGGAGGGAGGTGGGTCCAGACCTGCTGACCCCTGCACCCCAGGCAGCCAGCCCCGGCCTGGAGCACCGCACAGTCCCCGCCCCCTGCGGCCGCCCTGCCCCACACCAGCCCGCGCCCTGCCCTCCGCGCTGTTTGTTTTGCTGAGAGTTTCCGTTGGCTCGCGTGTGGGTGTTTGTTGTATTCCTCCTGCAGATGGCAGGCAGCAGCCCTGCCCGCCAGCTCCCGCCCCGGGCTGCTTTCTGTGGAAAGCAGCCGCTGCGGGGCAGAACAAAAGCCTTAGCAGCTGAACAGCCCTGTCTGCCGGCGTCTCTTATCCTACCTGAGCCCAGACAACATCTTTACAAAATTCCTTTTAACTCTCCCATCATCTGGGCTCTTCTTGCCTGGCGCCCCCACGACTGGATCCCCCAGCATTCCCCAGCCCTCACGGGAACATCTGCTCCTTCAGGGGCAAAGGACACACAGTTCCAAAGAGCAATGTGGTTCATTTGGGGGAGGGACGTTTTGTTTTGTTCTGTTTTTCTTTTACTTTTACTTTTTTTTTTTTTTTGGCTTTCATCCATTACAGGCCCCTCAGAACTCAGAGACCCCGTGTTCACAGGAACTTCCCGCAAGAGGAGAGGCGTGTATTGACCTGTGAAAGGTAGACAACAATCCTCATCCTCCGTGCTCAGAGCACCCTCCCCACTCCCCCCCCCCCTCCATAGCAGAGCCCACAGTGACCCTCCCCTGTTTCCGCCCCAGAAGGGCCCTCCATGAGGCCAGTGCTCCTCCGGGAACTGGACTGGCGGCTGATGGCAGAGGATGGAGTTTCTCTGTTGTTAAAGCAAATGTTTCTCATTCGCAAGTCTCAGTGCTCCCACCTGGCCCCAAGAACTGTGCTCACCTTGAGGACTGGTGTCTCTCCCTGTTGAAATTCGCTGGGCCAACCCCAGGGCCCCGGCCGCCAGGCGGTACCCATGCCCAAGCAGGAGGCTGAATAGCCAACGCCTGCGACCCGGCCCCTGCTCCCACCACTGTCTGGTGATCAGGAAACAAGGGTAGACAACCCAGTTTTCACCCCGTGCTCTCTTACCTGCTTCTGCCACTCCGCCCAGTTTCTCAGATTGATGGCTTGGTTGATCTTGGGTGACCTCCATCAGCAATACCTCTTATAGGCCAAAGGCCCATCTCATTCCATCCTCATGCTCAGCTCAGATTTGCAGGACCCCAGGAGGCCCACAGTCTCCCAGGAGGGAACCGGTGGCTGTCACTCCTGACCCCTGCTGCACAATATTGTAGGCCTACCTGGGAGGAGGGAGGGCCTTGGATATGTCCAAGCTGACCCCGTCATCAAAGACTTCGAAGCAGCTGAAGCTCCTGCTCAGGGGAAAGGCAGAGAGGCATGCCAGGACACCCACAGGCCCATCAGCAGGCAGGACGCTAAGTCTCCGGGGCCACCCTGGCAGTTCTGCACATGCCCACACAGGGTCCCGGACTCCCTAGTTCCTGGGTTAAACTGCTCACTCCACTTTGTGCAGGCCAGATGCTAGCACAGAAAGAGAACGTGGGCCCTGGTGCGCAGACGCTGCTTTTCCCAATCCCTAGAGACCCAGTGTGACCCAGGGCACATGGCCAGGCTGCACCCCGTACTTTCCACTTCGTACCCCTCGCCCTCGCAGCCCCACCCCCTCGCCTGTTCTGGCCTCTAGACCTTCAAGGCCTGGCTGCTTCCTAATTGAAGGCAGGCACTTTCTTCTGGGCATTTCTTCCTGCGCTTACCAACTTCCACCAGGCATTTCCGTTACCTGAGTACACATCTCATCTGCAGACTGAGCAACACCAACAGAACTAACTTACTCATCTCTCTCCTCACTGGCCTCCCACTGCTCCCCCCACCCCGTACCTAACACTGTGCCTTCCACAGAGCAGACATTAAGCATTTTCTGGATCAGTAAACCAGGATAAACCCCCCAAGTCCTTGGCCACTAGGGACCCTGGCTAATGGATTGGGGAGGGAGTGGCGGGGGGCGGGGGAGACACAAGAAAACCAAAACATGCCCCTATTTCTTTGGCAACCAAATATATCCCTCAAAATTTCAAGAGCAAATGTTAGAGAATGTCTTGGGGGATATGGTCAGAGATGTAAGAACCTTCCCCATCCTTACTGGACCTTGTCCTGAATTTCTGGTTATATCCCCCGTGGCACTTCTGTCCCTACACTCCTATTCATCCATCAGAAACCTCTGGTTAACATAGTCAGCACTTGACCCCCCATTTCCTGAACTTGAGAAAACACAGGCTTCCCTTGCCTGGGTGCTGGGCGCTGCCTGGCCGGCGCCTGAGGCTGCCCCCTCTCCTGCGCACCCAGCCCAGCAGGCAGCTAAGCCTCTGTGGTCAGGACCCCAGGGAGGCCTCCCGGTGATTTGCATATAATCACATACAATGCTGGGCACAACAAAGCCATTCCACACAGCAGAGCCTTCTCAGCTGAGTTTAAGGTTTAATCTCCTTAGTACAAAAGTTTCTGCTTTGCTTTGGAAGGCTTCTGGGACTCTTGCTAATGATGCTAAACAAATAATCGCCCTTTATCCCCCTCCAGGATCTTTGCGCCTTGCATTGTGGCCGCACAGGCCCATGTTGTTGTGGTTTACGGGCCAGGCCTGCACCTGCACTGTTTGTGTGACATCACGGGGCACCCGCAGAGCTCTTTAAAGGGAGCCAAGCACAGCAGCAGGGGAGAAGGCACCAGCCCAGGGATTGCTTGAACCCAGGCCGGACACCAGCTCCAGCTTCCCACACTCCCACACCCTCCTGTTCTCCCTCCACCCACCCACCACCCCACTTCACTCACCCCCACACCCTCCTCCCAAAATCCACTCCTTTGCTAATCTTCCAAGTTGATCCTCTTCCTCTTCCAGACAGTGCTCAGCCCCCTGCTTCCCCTCCCAGGCTCTCTCAGCCTTGGCTAGTCAGCTTTCTCTTCACTCCAGCACTTCGCCCAGGACTCACATGGTTTGCCAAGCAGAGAGCCTCCAGGACATTTGAATTCATGCTTTAGTTTTGCCTCCAGCCCTCTGCCAGGTCATTTTGAGAATGAACCACGATCCCTTGTCTCTTATATCATTAGAGGATATGGAAGTTGATAATCAGACAGTTATCTATCAATGTGTAATAACCCAAACCTAGAGGTATGAAATGACAATTATTTCATTATATCTCACAATGTCATCGCTCAGAGACTCGTTTCCGGCAGTTCCTCTCTGAGTGACACCCATGGGCGCTGCTCATCAACGTGGCATTCAGCTGGCGAATGGATTGATCTGGGGGTCTAAGGTGGTTTCACTTTCAGTCTGATGCCTTGGTAGGTATGGCTGAAAGGCTGCTTGGCTTGGCTGAGACTGTTGACCAAAGGGCCTACAAGCGGTGGTCGCATCAGCCTAGCAGTCTCAGGATAATGAGATTCCTTCCATAATGGATCAAGGCTGCCAGATAGAATTCCAAAAGCTCTGGGCAGAAGCTGCAAGGCTTCTTATGACCTAAGTCCTAGGCTCACAAATCCCAGAATCCCACTTCTGCAGGTTCCAGAGGAACGAACTTGCAGATGTATTTACCTACCACACCAGCTAAAGTGGTCTTCTCAGACCCTGTGACCAGTGCAGGAGCAAAGTCCTGGGCCCCAAGGCTGTACAGTCCAGCCTCGCAAACAGACCCTCACAGTTAGCAGCCTGAAACACTGGGTGCTGGCATCACGCCCACTCCGTCCCCCAGCCTCAAACAACCACTCTACCCGGCCCTGGGGCAGCATTCCAATTGAGCCACTGCTGGGCCTGTGGGCAGGAATTTTGTTTTTGTTGTGTGTGTTTTTTCATCTACTGCCAGAGCTAGAACTGTCCTTTTCAAAGTAGTTGCTCACAGATAGCTGTAGACGGGAGAGATAAGGAAGGCTGAGTGCATTTTTGCAGAGCAAAGATGCTGCCACACGATAGGGGAGTTCATGTCCCAGACTTCAAATCCCATCCCAGCCCTTGCAGAATAGCTCCAGCGACATGTCCCTGCTAAGGGGAAAGGTGGTCACTATGTCATGCTCTGAAGCCCTTTGGGAGTCAGAATGTGCCTTGAAGGTGAGGGTGGGAGGATGGGGGGAAGGAAGATGGGGAAGAGGCGAGGGGGTATAGGTTCCTATCTGCCACATCACTTCGGTATTGAGTGACAATCACACGAAGCAATGCTGGTCAGACAGGCTCCGGCAGACCCATCTGACGAAAACCAGGTGCATTTTTCCTGGCGACAGGCTGTCTTTGCTCCAGGAGCTAGAGTTCGGGGTCATGTAAGTCAGGCCAACATACAGGTCTTTTATATTTTCTGTATTAATATGTCTCAAGTTTTATTATGACACATTCATAATAAAGGAACGATGGATGCAAAAATAAACATCCCTGCACCCACCCGTCACCTAAGAAATAAACTGTTCCCAACACTGTTGAAGTTCCCTGTGCCACATGTCTTTACAGGGCTCTGGAGAGAAGGGGAGGGAGGGGGTCTGCTCATTTCCACCCAGGAAAGGGGAAACACATTGATGGGGAAGAGAGAGGCTAACCTCAGCATCAGCAGTCACTGCTCTATCCAGAGAAGGCCGCTTCTAAGAGTCTGGGAACATGTCTTCCTTTACCACCCCCCCTCGCTCAAACTCCCCAGATCCCACAGTTTGAATTAATCACTAGTTCCTTAGGGACTCCTCAGAGATTGACTCTTATGTTTCCATGTCTATCTATCTACCACACTCAGCTGGAATCTTCATGGTGGTGCATTATTCATTCTTGATCTCTGGAAAAGTTCTCATACAGAGTCAGGACTCTGTTGCTGAGTTGAATGTGATTAATTCTTGGGAAACCCCCATTGTCAATGGGCAAGGAGCACAAAACTTAACACACAGAGAAAGAAACAGTGGGTTGAAGAATAAGCGACCAGAACACAGTTGGCCCCCAGAACTTGGTTTCTAATACCATTCTCTCATGAGAGGAACCAGGACTCCTGGGAGAAATGGTGACTTCTAAGACTGGGGAAGGAAATATACAAGTTGAGCATAGGGTATCTTCTAGTGCCAGAAATGTTAAAAACAAAACAAAACAAAAAAAAACAACACTTTTTTAAACCACAATGATGGGTTATGTCAAAGGACCCAGGAACCAACTGAGAGAGCTCCCAGTGATCAATGCTGGATCATTTTGAGAGGGGAAAAAAGGGAAAGAAAGAAAGAAAGAAAGAAAGAAAGAAAGAAAGAAAGAAAGAAAGAAAGAAAGGGGCAACCTAAAATATGAAATCAATATCTATCAGTTCATCCTATACAAAAAAGTAACTGGCCCTGGCTGCTGTGGCTCCCTTGGTTCGATGTTTCCATGCTCTGAAACATCGTCTGTTCAATTCCCGGTCAGGGCACGTACCCAGATTGCAGATTCAGTCACCCCAGGGAGGCAACTGGTTGATGTTTCTTTCTCCCTCTCCATCCTCTCTCTCAAATTAATAAAAACATATCAATTACATAAATAAATAACTGAATAAATAGGGAGAAGAGACACATTTCTCATGCAGAAGAATTCCATAGACTCTATGTAAGTCCTCCATGCACAGGGAGTTGGAGCATAGCTTTCTCCTTCTTACTAGCAAGTGTGGGCTGTACATAGTGACTTCCTTCCAAGGAATACAGTACAAAGGGGAGAAAAAATAAAAGAATAATGTCACCGTGGAGAACACCTGACAAACACTACCTCAGCCAGGTGATCGAGTCGGCATCAGCAGGGATGTCTCATGGTGACAGCAGGTCCCCTCCATCCCAAGTGATGAAAACAGGGCTTTCTCTGTGGTCTTCTTCCCCAAAGCCCCCAGTGCTAGTGCCATCATTAGAAAAGCATCAGCCAAATCCCAATGGAGGGACATCCTACCATATGCCTCGCCAGTGCTCCTCAAAACTGTCAGGGTCATCAAAAACAAGGGACATCTGAGAAAACGTCACAACCGAGAGGAGCCTAAGGAGACATAACAACTATATGTAACATGGGATCTTGGCACAGAAAAGGACATTAGGTAAAAACAAAGGCAATCTGAACAAAGTATGGACTTTAGTTATTAATAATGTATTGATTCCTTAATTATAACAAAGGTACTATCTCTATATATAAAAAAGCCCAAGCGACCATTACAGCGGAACAACCAAACGACCAGAACGACTGGTTGCTATGATGCACACTGACCACTCCAATCGCCTGATTGAGGCCTGCTGGCCAACCTCCCCATCCCTCTCCCAGGCCAGCAGATGCCAATTGCCCAATGGGGAACCGGGAACCAGGGATGGGTGGCAGCAGACGTAGGTGGCACCAGGCCAAGGTGGGTGTGGGCAAGGGGTGGGGCCGGGGAAAGGAAGGCTCCGGCCGGCCAACCTCCAGGTCCCTGAAGGCTTTTGAAAAACCTCTTTCTGGGGAGGCTTTTCTTTTCCCCCCCATTGGCCCAATTCAAAAGCACTAGCTGCAGAACCGCCCCCCGCAGAGCCACCCAATCTCTCTCCGCACCCAGTCAGATTGAGTCTGGCACGTGTCGGGGTGGAGTACCCTGAGCTGAAGCTGGTGGGGGTGAGGGGTAGACACAGGGGCCTTGGAACTGGACCACCTGGCCCCCAGCACGCTCTCCGCCTGGAGGCGTCCAGGTGTAGTCCTCTGACCCCATTAACTGGATCAGTGGTGGGGTAGAAAGCAACCCGGGAGGGTGAGGAAATGAAACTTGGGGCGAGTACCATGGGTGCAGACCCTGTGACCTTCCCCTCCCAGGATAATGCTGCGCTCCCTAACCTCCCACGTGCCAAGAGATAAATGTGGATTTGCAAAGAGGCAGGTCCTCGAGGAGCTTCAGCTGGGGGGACCAGAGGAGTTACTCACTTCTGACACCCCCACCCTTTGCTTTAAGGCTGCATTCTCCTTCCCTAATACACGTTGCTTGAAGTACACAATGGTTTGTGTTTAGACATGTGATAAACATGGGGAAAGCAAAGTTTTGTGCTTTAGAACAAAGAGTCTGAAGTCTTTGGGGGATCTCTCTCTCTCTCTTTCTCTCTCTCTCTCTCTCTCTCTCTCTCTCTCTCTCTCTCTCTCTCACACACACACACACACACACACACACACTCACTCACTCACTCCTTCCTCCCCTCTTCCCTGGCCTGGCAAATCTTCACACAGAAAGTGAACCCTAGCTCCTCAGAGCCCACCCTCACCGAAGTGACCTCTGTTTTGTTTTTTTCTCTCAAAAGGTTTCTTTCTAACCTCTAAACCGGCAGTCAGACATCCCCTGAGGGGTCCCAGGTTACAAGAGGGTGCAGGCCAGGCTGAGGGACCCCTGCTCCCCATCCAAGAATTTCATGCACCGGGCCTCTGGTATTAATATAAGATGTTAATTATAGGGAAAACCTGGTGTGAGGTATATGGGAGCTCTGTACTATCTTTGCAATTTTTTTCTAAATCTAAAACTATTCTTTGAAAAGTTTATCAAAAATAAATATCAGCATGTTCTAGGAAAAACTTCAGTAGGACTAAAAGCAGAGAGAAAATCATAGACTGTGGGGGCTTCAGAGTCGTGGAAGTAAGAAGGCTGCAGCCTGCTAGCCAGGTAACAGCAGAACGGAAGGACCTGAGCAGCTGCAGTCACTGCTGGCCTGCAGAGGGCAGCACCGGGAGATGGTGAGTGTGGAAGGCAGAAAGCTAGGGAGACA